>NC_055993.1:90701328-91058328 GCF_018446385.1 Zingiber officinale | reverse complement strand
AAGAAAAAGTGTCAAGGACACTTTTTGACTTATTTTTTCCTAAGATGCTTTGGAAAATGTGCACGCGCTTTGGGACACATGCATAGATGCTACAATGACACTGTATAAGGGGGTCTCCATCTACAGGTAGAGGTATGCGTTACTTTCTTATCTACACGCTCTTAGCCACTATTGATTTCTACTATTCTTCTCCACTAAGCCAAGGATTGCCCTAAGCATCAGAGGGCCAATACCAGGAACCCCTTTCTGACTCGGCACTAACACTTCCGATTTTACAAAACAATAAGGTGTCTTCTTCTAGTTAACACTAAAGTCGCATCCCCAGCCTGCCATATTCTCATTTTTCAGACAGGATCAACACCCTTAATCTTCAATCACGCTTGTGTCAATAAATCCTACAGCAATATAGATAGAAATTATTAAAGATCTGTCGTGGTGCATATAATTTGTTTTAGTGGTGTAATCAAGCACCATTGTTGGGAATTCAATTCTTGTAATGTTTTTTTTTCCAAATAACAATCCAATTAATGTTCACCGGCGGCAAAATTTAATGAAAAAGGAAAGCTGCAAAAGGCAATTTGATCGACTGATTTCTATGTTCTTTCTCTATCTGTCTTAATAATCGATCGATCAGTTCGTTGCGTCGAGAGAAGGTTACACTCGGTGGTGATCGTTCATGGTGGAAGAAGTACGTACTATTAGTTAAGTTGAAGTACAGTTGCTAGAGTCCCTAACCGTGAGCTTGCTGCTCTTCTCCGACGACCCTCTGCCCCCGCCGCCGGAGTGCCGTAGTCCGAGCGTGAGCGACACATCTCCGCAGCCGCCGCCGCCGCCGCCTCCTGACTTCTCTTCGCCGGCTATTTCTGAAGAGGAAGGTCGAAGGTAGCCGCCGTGATGATCATGACGCCAAGACGTCCCTGCGGAGGCGCCGTCGCCGCTCCCGAGTGGCGGCGAGTGCGTTCGTTGGTCTTTCCCATCCATGCCGTCCTCCGGCAACGGCAGCTCCTCCTCCTCCTCCTCCTCTGCATTGGATTCTTGGAGGTACATCTCCTCCACCATCGGTTTCCACAGTCTCACCCTTGCGTTGATAAACCAATTGGCCACCTACGTTAATCGATAATTAATCTCCCATTAACCTACTAAACTCAATAATTAAGATTACTGAAGAACAGTTAGAGATCAAACCTGGTTCCTGGACAAACCTGTCTGCCTCGCCAGCAACTGCTTATCCGCATCACTCGGATACCTAAGAAACAACACAACGAAACACCAGTGGAAAATTGACATCAAAATCCTATCAATTCTACATATGAATTCAATTCATTCACCAAGAGTAATAGGGAAGTTCCTTTTCGAGCTTTTCTGATGCAAGGACGAGTGAGCACATGGACAACGAGATCTAAAAGCATGATAAAAGTAAACTCGGTTCATAGGTCACAGGGTCTGCATGCTCTGTTCGTCTCTCTTTCTCTCTCTCCCTCATTTACGGTTACGTATATTAAATGAACGAAGGGCGATCCAATGCTAACTGGAATAATATTGTAATAAATGCTCGCTGTCAGATCTTTCATGTACAGTGGAACCCTAATCAGTATGTTGCAGAAATCTCAGTTAGCACAGAATACAAGAAGTAACAGCCTTCTTATAATGAGATTGCAGTAGACATAGAAAAGAAGGCGTACGGGTGGAGGAAGTGCTCGAAGAGCCAGCCGCGGAGGATGCTGACGGAGCGCTCCGGGAGGCCGCGCTGCGGCCGCCATGATTCCGGCTCCGTCACGGCCAGCTGGTTGAAGGAGCGATGCTGCCGGAGTTTATGGTCGAGCAGGCGGAGCCGCGGAGTTGATCCCTTGGTGATGGTGCCGGCGCTCCCGGCGGCGGCGCCGGCGCCATCCTTGTCCCCGAGGGCGTCGGACGTCTGCTTCAGCTGCGCTGCGATCGCGTCCTTGAGGCACCGGAAGTGCCGCGACATGGCCCTCTGCGCCAGCGCCGTGTACGGCTTCGCCGCTCCGAACCCCATCACCGAGTCGAACGAGTTCACCACCAGCTGCATCTGATCGCAGTAGCGGCCGTATCTCCTGTCCACCTGCGATCACAATCAATCAATCAATCGCCATGAATGAGTCGCAGTAGTTTCTTACAGTAATCAATACCCCTCTTCTAACTATATATATATATATATTATCGATCATGCTTTTGTTGCCAGAATCATGATGTAATTAATCGAGGAGAGAAAGAAAGACAAATGTTATACACATCAGCATGCATGCATTTCTTCTTCCTCTGTGGGTTTCTATCTCTGTGGAAGCAAAGAAACCAGTATTACTAAGATAATTAGGAAGCATATCCCCTTCCATTGAACAAAAACGGTCATTGTTTCACGAAACAGAGAAAAGGTTCATGTCAGCATGGTTTTATATATTATTGAAAATACCCTTAATGGAAATCAAACCCACCTAATTGTGATTTGTGAATAGAAATATGTAAAGTACAGCCACCACTATCAAGAAATCTTATTAAAAATGACACGAGAATCATCTCGGCCACTTTCTATATGCTGGCGGCCGGGCCTCCGCCGGCCGATTGAATGAAATTCTATATGCTATGAATTATAAATTAATTATCGCAATTTGAGATGATTAATAATAAATTATACGTGCCTCGTCGAGCATGGAGATGAGCTTGGTCTTCTTCCTCTGGTGCTCAAATCTTTCGGCGCTAGACAAAGCAGAAAGGTCGTGCTTCGATGAGGATGCGGCCGGAGTTGAGGCGCTGCTGCGGCCGCGCTTTGTGAGTGTATTTCCCTTGAATTGTCCGTTACACATGCTGCAGAATTCCTCCAGTAGCTCTTGCGCCGCCTTGGAGTAATTGGAGCTTCTCAGCAACACGTTGACGACGCCGGCACCGCAGCCTCCAAAGGCAGCGGCGTGCAACTGTTGGTCTTGCAGCTGGGGTTGATTGTTATTGAAATATATGGCCCCTTGTCTCATCCGGAGTTCGTCGGCGGCCTTGGCCATCTCCAGGTGTTGCAGAGAGGAGGAGAGAGAGAGCGAGAGTCCTTGGCCGAAGGGAGACGACTCAGTGAAGGGCTGATGATGAAAGTCGGTGACGTGTGGTGGCGAAGATGGGGATCCGATTTGTTGCGGTGGCGGTTGCATCGCCGGCGGGTTCATGAGGAAGAGCTGCATCGCGGCGGCCGCGGAGTTGTCTGCGGTCAAACCGGCATGTACTGAATTATGCTGATGCTGGTCGTGAGGATGTCGGTTCGCGCCGTACCAGTCGGCAGCGCCGCCGCCCGCGGCCACAGATCTCGAAGGGATAATATGACCGTAGCCCCCCGCTGGAATAATCGGGTGTTCCATCTGCGCTGCCAACCCCAGCGGCGGTTGAAAATTGAATATGTCGGACAGTATGTGGCCCGCGGCGGCAGCGGCTCCGACGGAAGCGGACTCGTAGATTCCAGTCTCGTCTTCCATGGGGACCAAGTGTCCTCCTGCGCCGCCATCGAAGCCCTGCTGCTGCTGCTGCACCCGGAGCTTGTCCTGCCTGCTTTGCTGCTCTAGGTGGTCCCGGTTGCCGCTGCCCAACCCGTCGGCGAAGCCTAAGAAGCCTCGGTGGAAGCCCTGGCTGGACATGTGCGACGCCGGCGATGTAGGCGGATGTCCGAGCGGATCCTTGATCGAGCTCCTGATCAGCTGCGTGGCTACTCCCATATTTCTGCTCCCTCCTTCATCACCATCATCGACCGCGAGCAAGCTAACTTTTATGATCTGCAAACACCACATCAAAACCAAAGCATATCTCGATCAGACCAAGAAATAAAATTCCATCAGCGAACAAATCCACAAATCAATTAGAATTCAAGAAGCAAAGAACAAAGCTTCCTCAATTATATAATTCCTCAATTAAGAAAAGAGTGTAACTCGGAAGACGATAAGGTGCTTACTGTCGTCGAGTTCTATTTCCGGATATAGATGAAAGCAGTGGAGAGAGATTTTGGTGGATTAATTTGGATGTTGAGCACATCGATCGATTGTTGTCTCGTGGATCTTCACGATCAGCATCAGCAGCTAGCCATGGCCTCCATCTCTGTCTGCCCTGTCGCCTTTCTTCATTCTTGGGCTGCAATCCCCTTCCGAGAGGGGAGATCAGCGAGCGAGAAGTAATATAAAATTAAAAGAAAAAAAAATAAAGAGAGGAGAAATTATTAAAAGAAGAAGGGGCGATAGAAGAAGACAGAAAAACAGACAGGGCGCAGCTATTCCTCTTCCTCTCTCTGTTCTCACAGCTTTCTCTTTAGCATTAAACACTTTGCAGTTCAGACTAAAAACTTAGGTCAACTTGACTACGAGTCCACTCTGTGTAAAAATTTGCAGGCCTAATATTTCTTCTTCTTTTTTTCCTCCAGATAAATTTAAAAATCCTCTTGTTTTGTTTTTTCTTTTTCTGGTTGACTTGTCGTTTCGCCATAGTAAACGGACGAAGCCACCAACGGCGACGGTCTGAAGGGTCATTATCGTCATTGTTTCGGTGGGCCCCAGTTTTATTAAAGTATAAGATACGGGTTGGGTTGTGATGAGGAGGCAGAAACCAACACCGTTGATTAAGGGCCTGTTGATTGAGAAGAGCCTTGGCCCTTGGATCGAATCGCGAGCGCTTTTCAGCGTGACGTCAGATGAACCTCAGCATGGTATTAGGCCTCCATGCTATTGGGCCTCCGATGGGTCTCCATTTGAGCCTACTGTGGGACCCTCGCGCTCAACCTTTCGCAGAGCCTCATGAATAGGACGTGACGTTTTGTGAATTTTGGCACAGATGTTTAATTTTTTTATAAAAAAAATCTAGCAATTTATTTCACTAATCATTGGTAGAAAAAGGCCTGGCTGGTATTTATTGAATGGGACATTTCCACTGAAGCAGATTTATTTTATTAATATAATTATTATATTATTATTTTGTTGTTGAAATTTGCAAGGAATTAGCAGATGCTGCTAAAACATCCACGTCGGAAAGGTAGCCAGAGAATACTGTTTTTTTTTAAAAAAAAATTACTTGTTTAATTTGCATGAGTTGAGAAGCAAAGCAATTGGAATATTCACGTCTTTTTATGCCTTTATTCTCCTTTGAAGTAATTCTCGTGTACTTCTGTGCCTTTAAGTGTTGCCTAAGTCCTAACGTCGTCCTTATTCACTGCCCTACTTCCCTGCTCCAGGACATCTCTAATACAAAGTTTTTGAGAAATGTGAAATAAAAAAGTGCTCCAATTATGTTTTAAATTTAAGAATTGTAATGAAAGAGAACTCAAACTATTTTAAGATTTAACTATAACTATATAATAGCTACTTGGTATATTTTACAACTATACAGTAGCTCAATTTTTTTATCTAAAAAATTTATCTTAAATTTTAAATAGAATAATTAAAAAAAAGTTATATTAACTGCCATATTCATTCCTTAAATTTTATATTTATAGATAATATTTTTCTAAATTTAAAAAATGATATAGTAAAAAGTGGATATTTAATTTTAATAAAATAATTTTTTATCTTAAATTATGTATTTTAGATAGATAAATTGATGTGAATATTCTTAGTCATTTGTACAATTGTTTTAAAATAATTTTAATAAAATTTAAATAATTTAATAAGTTAATGAAAAGTAGGTTGATATAAGTATTTTATATATTTTAATTTTGATTAAAATAAAATATTTTTTTTTACATTGTTGCTATAATAATGTTGAAAATAAAAGTATTTTTAAAAAGTGAGACATCCCTTTTCACTTTTTTTTAATAAAAAAAACAAAAGAGTGTTCATATCTAACAATTTGATAAATGTGGGTCCTGTATATTTTTAGCTTTTATTGAAAGAAATTACAAATTATAGATCCACCGCCGACAACCCCGGCCTCCCGAGCACGTGCCTTCGGTGTCCCACTCCGCCGGTGTCGCAGCTGTCCTGCTCCGGCGCCATTAGGACAACCCGCACGCGGGTCCGCCGCCGCTTGTCGTCTTCCCCCCGTTCCGTCCCCTCTTTTCTCTGGTCCTCTGCTGGAACTCCAATCCACAAACTCTCCGGCGATGGAACAGGAGAAGGGAGGGAAGCACGAAGCCAGCTGCCACGAACAGCGCATGCACTCTGTCGCAGTCACGTAGCTTTCTGCTCCCTGTACCGTTTTTGTTTATTTCGTCTTCTTCTTAACGACGAGCTCGTCGTCGGAAGAAATTCTATGGACCCGATCGGTGCTCAGGCGAGGACGACAGCGACAGCCGCTGTCTAGACTCTCTCTGACGGCAAATTATCAACGGCTCCGGCGGGCCAGCGGCCAATCTAGTGGCCGTAAAGGATCAGATCAGCTCGCCGCAGAGCATCTTGCAGGAATCGTGGTTGCATTGGATGCGGTTTGTTCGAGGAAAGCGACCATCTGCTGCTTGAATTATTAGGGAGGCAAAGGCAAAGCCTTTTGCAGCTTTGAAGATTTGTTCTTCAGCTATTTTCTCTTTGATTGACGAGTTCAATAGGCGTTGTTGATAGATATGGGACAAAGGTCTGCTCCTATTTTTGTCACGAGGGCACCTGTACAGCAGCGGCAGCAGCAGAGCCAGAGGCAGGGAAAATTAAATAATACGAACCACAGATCAAGATTAATTTCCATGTTGGAAACAGTCAGGTAGAGAGAAAAATATATTTGGTAAAAATCAAAAACCGTCCTAAATTAAAAGAAATAACATATGGACATTTCTTTTTCTAAAAAAATTAAATCAGCTCTCTCATAATTTTTTCCAAAAAATATTATTGGATTTAATGTTGTTGTAAAAGTTATTTGGTAATTGCTATAATATATTTTAAATGAATTTAAGATTTACGGTTTACACCGCGTAGGAACTACTGAGTTACTGTAATAACATATAGATGTGTTTTGGTTTTAAGGTTGTAGCAACTACATAATATTAACGGTAAATTATAGAAAAATCTTCAATCACAACTTTAACTTTATCTGTACATGTCCAAAAACTTTATTTCCGCTCCTTGTAAAGTTTTATTTGCTTCAACTCCTTCATACAAACATCGTTACCTAATTGCCCCTCAAAATTTTTAGTTACAAAAAGTCCCAAAATGGGTATAATTCCTCTTAAATTCAATACTTTAAGTATATTTTCTATGAAAATTGTCCGTCATATTTTTTAGGTACAAAAAGTCCAAAAATAGGTATAATTCTTGTTAAATTTAGCAATTTAAACTAGAATCAAGTATATTTTCTATCAAAGTGAACACGACTTTTTAATTTTTTCTCAGATTTTTTTAGGTACAAAAAGTCCAAAAATGAGTATAATTCCTCTTAAATTCAGTACTTCAAAATAGAATCAAGTATATTTTATATCAAAATTATCTCTGTACAAAAAGTTTAAAAATGAATATAATTCTTGTTAAATTTAACACTTTAAAGTAGAATCGAGTATATTTTTTATCAACTTGAGCATGACTTTTTTCCTACTTAATATAATTTCTCCTAAATTTAGCACCGTTTAAAGAAAATCTAGTATATTTTTCATCCATTTGAGCACCATTTAAATAAAATCTAGTATATTTTCTATTCAATTGAGGTGGAAAAATAGTGAAAATATACTAAATTCTAGTTTAATTTATTGAATTTAAGAGAAATTATGCTCTTTTTAAAACTTTTTATATCTAAAAATATCAGGGGTAATTAGGTAAATTAGAGTCCATTATGTTTGACTTGAGAATGGAAATAAAGATTTTTATTAATGATTACTACATGTAAAGTTTTATTTATGATTAGGGACTATATGCAAATTTTTCCTAATATTAATAGTTTCTACAATTTTTTACGATGATTTTGTTAAAGTTTAAATAATTTTGATTAAATTGAGTAATATCATTTTAATAATTCTAAACTCATACTAAATATAGTATGACAGTTATCAAGTAGCTCCAGTACCAAATCATTAGGTATTTTTGAAATAAAATCATGTAAGAGGTTAGAGGTGACCATTTAATTTATTTTAGAAAAAGGATCGTCCTTGGATGATTTGTAAAAATTGAAAAGCCCTTTTGCACTATATGTCTATATATAAGGTTTACGCTTGTCTCTTTATAAATATGATCGATCATTTTTAAGAAGAAACTTTTGCACACGTTGGATTCATATTGTATTATAACGTGTTTAAGGAATGAATATTTCGTAGTTTATTCTTGTAATTTCTAATCCTCTCAGGGCCCGAGTCAAACAGAGTTAAGTTTGTGTATTGTTTATCCAACTAAATTAAACCAAGCTTCAATCAATTCATTGAAATAATTATTAAATTTAGCTTGATTTCTTTTTAACAATTTAGTTTAATTTATTTATATATTATTAAATTTTTAACTCAAACATTGTTTAAAATTTTTATATTTTAAAATTTATTTAGTTTGTCAATTTATCTATTAATTATAAATTTTATTTATGAATATTATTCATAATTATTAATAATAAATTTATTTATTTAATTTGATTCAGTTCTTCTCCAATGAGTACCAACTTGTCTACTGACATTTGATTTATTTAGATTCTTAAATCCTCGGCTCTACGATTGGGTTCTTCTTATTGATTTAACTGATGATTAATAGAAAATTTCTATAGAATTAAATTATGCATCTTTAAAATTAGTCAGTATAAATAAAACACCTCGTACCAACTAAATTTTATTTTAGATTTTTCTTAACACTCCGATTGGACTCGCCGAGTAAATCAAATTTCAAAGGCTCTTAAATTGGGAAGGCATGTTAAAGGCTGCTCTCCATTTGATCTGGTTTGTAAGCCCATGTAAGTCCAACGGCGGGCCCGACGAGCGTCGACCGAACCTGATCCGGAGCAAACTAATTCAAACGCTTTCCCACGCACAGCGGCCATTCGAATGCCCCTTTCAGCTTTCCATCAGAATCTGGATCTCTCTCGAGTCTTGCCCAGCCCATGGAGAAGATCTCCGTCGCCGTCCGCTTCCGTCCCCCCGCAGCCGTCGATCCGTCCCCAGATCGGATTTGGAAGGTCGACGATAATCGCATCTCCCTTCACCGTCCCCTTGGAACCCCGATCTCCGGCGTCAACTTTGCTTTCGGTGAATCTATGTCGGCGCCTCGACAGTGTCTCCTGATCTTTGTTTGTGCTTATTATTGTTTTAATTTTTATCAGACTATGTCTTCGATCCGAGCTATAGCAACGCCATGGTTTACGATCTCCTCATCAAATCCATCATCCAAGCCGCCATCGATGGTTTCAACGGTGAGTTCAGTTGTCGCCTTTCTGCCATCAGTACTGGGGGGATTCATGGATTTAGCTCCTTCTAGGTACTGCTTTCGCTTATGGGCAGACGAGCAGCGGGAAAACATTCACCATGAATGGTTCGGAAGAGGATCCTGGAATCATCCCTCTCGGCGTCAAGGATGTATTCCGTAGAATCGAAATGGTGTGTGATACCACTTGCTTCCTAGCTAGGTGTAGTTTCTTCTTTTGGAGGGGAAAAAAAATCAAAAACTGTTTTTTTTTGGCTGGGTAAACAGACTACGGATCGCGAGTTCTTGATTAGGGTCTCGTATATGGAGATTTACAATGAAGAGATCAATGATCTATTGTCTTTTGGGAACCAGAAACTCCCTGTTCATGAGAGCTTGGAGGTAAGAGTTACTGCATAAGATATATTCAGGAGATAAATGGTTATTTATTTGCAAAAATCTTTTGCATTCTGGATTCAGCGAGGGATCTATGTGGCGGGTTTACGAGAGGAGATTGTGAACTGTTCTGAACAAGTGATCGAACTACTCAAACTCGGAGAAGGTTTAGAAAATGAGTTGTGTCCAAACTAAATCATTAATTTGTGGTTTTGTGGGTGAATATCATATTTTGGTTGCAGCAAATAGACATTTCGGCGAAACTAACATGAACGCTCGGAGCAGCAGATCACATACTATATTTAGGATGGTATGGAACCTAAGTTTGTTCTTTCATCATGTTTATTTTTTTTTTCTGGTTATTGCTATGTTCCATTTCCATAACATTCAAAATGAACTCCTCTTAGGTTATTGAAAGCAGTGCGAGAGATTCCATGAAATCTGGAGATGTATCGAATGCAGATGCTATTCGTGTATCTGTTCTGGTGTGTTTCTTCTTTTATTTCAGATCCAAAATCATGCAATCATCTCAAAAGCAAACCTTATGCTTTGTTTTACTTTTAACAGAATTTAGTAGATTTAGCTGGTTCAGAGAGGGTTGCTAAAACAGGCGCAGGAGGAGCTAGACTTAGGGAGGGGAAACACATTAATAAGAGCTTAATGATTCTGGGAAATGTGATCAACAAACTCAGCGAGAGTGGAAAACAGAGGTACTCTAACTTCTAACTAGTTGATTGTTTCCCTATTTCATTATAATGGTGCAAACTGGAGTGTGAATTTTGACTTATCTTTGATTTGTTACTATGCTACATCTTATGCATGACTCTATACTCATAAAATAAAAAGATATTATGTATCATTACAAAATTTATCTAGCAATATAGATAAATCTCTATATAGCAAACTCCATTTTAATGAATGAGGGGTTTCAAACCCACTGCCAATGAGCTTTAAGGACTTAATCGATTTGGTATTCCCTATATCTTAAAGAATAAGCATCGCTAAGCAACATAGATTAATGTCTCATTCTTTTGTTGAAAAGTTCTAGTTTCATTATTTACATTTAGTAACTCATCATAACTCTAAAGTTTATGCAAGTCACTTTACTTACAAAAATAAATTACAGTGAATACAATTAATGAAATATAAAAATGCTACTTCAAGAGTCCAAGCTGTTGGTGATAACTATTTAATTGTATAGGGGGCACATTCCGTATCGTGATAGTAAACTCACCCGCATTCTTCAACCGGCACTTGGTGGTAACTCAAAAACTTCTATAATTTGTACAGTTGCACCAGAAGAGGTAGTTCCTAATATAACTTTTCTGAAATTCTTAATTTTCATCCATATTGTGGGCTGATTATTGATAAATTGTAGGTTCATGTAGAAGAAAGTAGAGGGACCCTTCAATTTGCAAGCAGAGCCAAACGAATCACAAATTGTGCCCAAGTGAATGAGGTTGGTTTCTCAATTTTGGTTGGACAATAAATTCTTGAAAACTAGATGCTACTAACATTTCCTATGTGATATCTATTCAGAAAATATGTTTGAATGGGCTAATTCTATGGAAAAGTTTGTAGGATGACTAAGAAAGTTTATGTTTCTTTATCTTTTACCTTATTGTTAGCTACATGTTTGTGGAATCAAGTTAAACCTGTAGGCCAATCAGAATATGAAGTATATTAGAGGCATTTTGTTGTATCTGTTTGTAGCCCTTATTAGATGTTAAGCCCTTCTTATTGGTCTTATAGATTCTAACAGATGCTGCTCTACTGAAACGACAAAAACAAGAGATCGAAGAATTACGTGAAAAGCTACAGGTTGTACTTCATTTATATTAATTATCACTAAAATTACTTCAAACATATAGTTCGTACATTCTATATTCAGGGTTCTCATTCAGAAGTATTGGAACAAGTCATCTTGAAGCAACGGAATGATATGCACAAGGTATGAATGTTTTGTTTAGCCACAAGATGAGTTGAAAAAGTTTGAGTTTATACACGAAGTTTGAGATCCATCGTTTTAGCTAAATCCATCGTATTTCTTTATTGACTTCTAACCAGTCTGAATTAGAACGTGAAAGACTTGCAATGGAACTTGAGAAAGAAAGAACAAAACGTGCAGCATTAGAACTTTGCATAAAGGATCAGCAAAAGAAGTTAGAAGATCTTGGCAGTCTCTCTACTTCAGACTACGCTTCAGTTTCGACTCAGGTAATTTGATTAGCCTACTAAACATTGCTGACAACCTACTGAAGTCACGAGTTGTTGGGCTGATACTGATCAACTTCACATTTGAATTTTTTAGCAGAAAAAAGGCTTTGCAACCATGTTTGATGATACGAGTGTATCAAAGGGTGAGGTACTCAGAACTCCCAATTTTAAACCAGTAGGAGATGATTTTGTCGCGAAACGATCAAGTAGCTTCATGGAACTTGATTCAAGCCCTAGCCTTGAAGCTTTCGGTAACACAGACGATGAGGATCTCTGGATGCAGTTAAACAAAGGTTGCATCACTGATCTTGATATGCTTCAAGTGACACCAGATATGAAATGCCGACCATTGCCATCATTTCGTATGCCTCATGTAAGTAAACGTTTCTCCTTTTTTACCCTTACACATGTAGCCCTTGCTGGTTTACATGAACTATTCATCATTTTCACCTGTATATTTGTGTCGAAAGTGAACTATTGTGATGGTATTTATTTTTTCCAAATTATTGATATAGACAATTATTGCATTGTTAAAAAAGTAGCAATTGTCGATATATTTTTAAATATAGAGGAGGATATAGTAAGAGACAGAGTCCAGTAGTTTAGGAGGATCCTTATAAATTGATCCCACTTATTATCATAAATGCTTGGTTATTATTGTCATAATTATGGTTATGTTCATGATATAATAGTACAGTTCTTAAAATATTTGTTTTTCACTGCACATGATAGGAATTCCAATTCTTGTTGTGGATATACATTTGAAAATATTGAATTTTCTTGAAGGAACCGGCATTGGATGAAGATGCAACAACTAAAATATGTCATGCCTTGGCAACTGAATGTGACTTCAATAAACAACAACTAGAAGCACTAAGGGAAAAGTGTACCATCATGGAAAGTGAATGCACCCTATTAAAAGACAAAAAATCTTCTCTATTAGAAGCTCTCTCCTTGTCCAAGCAAGAGAACAAGCTGATCAAAGCTGAAAACGAAGAATTAGTAAGCAAATTGAATGAAGAAAAGCAGAAGTTCAAGGAACTTAAAGAGGATATTCAGCGGTTTGGCATGACATTTGTGGAGAAGACAGAGTTACAAGTAGCCCTTCTCACCAAATTAAAGGCCATGTCGGAGAAAATTAAAACTCTTAAAGTTCCATGTGATGTTTAAAGTTTGTGGCTTGCGGACGAAGTGTTCCCCTGTTCTTGTTAAGTGTTCTTCATGCATTCCCCACGTTAATATTGGTGCACGTCCTCCTTGTTTGGGACCATCATATTGGATTTCATCTATTCTAAATTGATGTGTATTTTTTTTAGCTTCACTATTTATGAGTATTTTGTTTACTATTTTTTTTTTGTTTTTTTTTCTTCCAACTTGTTTCTTTATCCTTGCACTCATTCAGGTTCAGCTCATCACTTCATTTTTAGTTGATCGCCTTTTTAAATAATCAGCTCCTCATTCTGTTGGTGTTTCAACGGTCATCTCACTTCATTCCAATGCTCTCCTCAACAGACAGCACGAAACTTCTCCACGCACAAGCATTCAGGTAATTCTTAATTTTCACCCTATGCTTTCTAGTTAGAAAATTACCCGAATATCCACCTCTCGTGTTAAATACCATGTATTGTTTCAACCTCTTTCTCCTACAGGGAATACAATTCCTGCATCACATGTCTTGGGTCCATTTTTTTCTAAATTCTTGCTCAAAGAAACAGACAATTATTTCTCTGGATATCGAGCCACTTGGTCCTTGTTTTAGCTACTCGGCTACTCGGTGGTCTCTCACTTAATTTGAAGCGTAGTATGAGGAGCTACACTTATTGTGACCCCCACTGTTTAATTGTACAGTTGGGCAATAAATTGCCGCCAGATTTGGCTCCCTGTCCTCCACTGCTCCAACACGAATTTGAGCCAGAGACTGCCACTTTACAGCAACGTATCACGAACGACAGCTGAGGTTAATTTTGAAGTTTGAACAGCAGAGACATCTATTTGTAGTCACTAAATGCATACAGCTCTTGTAGTGCTCCACTGAAAATGAATACTATCTTTTGAAGCAATCCTCTCCATGTGCATGAACCTTTCGGTATTGTGCAGGCCAACAACTATGGCACAGGTAGTAATTTCTGTGTTCAACCATCACTCGGGTTCTATAGAATTCAATTTTGCATGACCAAGTGTTCCTAGTGCAGGTATGGATTCTATCAACTCTTGATTCAAGATGCATTCCCTGGTTTTGTTTCAGGAGTAGGAATTCCCTTGAAGCAAAGAATCCATGTTTTCAGATTCAACACCTTTTGATTTTTCATGGCCAACTAACCATATCATCATCAACTATTCGCCACTTCCTGAACCTACTTCAAGTTCTTGCAAATGAAAGGTATCCACATTGCTTTGCATAAACTACAAATATGTGCAAGCCCTTGAATAAAGGTTTAGGTTTCACATGGAAGTACTCGTCAAGTCATGCAACCACACAATGTTACAAGTTAGGATTAAAATAGAAAAACTAGGGAAGGAAAAGGAAACAAATTGTACCACACACCCCAATCAAGGTTTTCAAATCTCATTGTCTTCAGTGATGCATATAAGTGAACATTACATATATTTTTCCAGTTGCAGCTTCAGAAAAGATCATACAGTTAGGTGATGATCGGAAGGACCTACAAGGGCTTGGCCATGAATTCATCACACAAACTCCCACCAGAGTTTTCATTAGTTTTTTTGTTATCTGCCCTTGGGCTACTCCCTGTGCTGCTGGTAAGAGAACCAAATGAGGTTTTTTGCAGAACATCCGATGGAGATGAATGCATCTGGGGGCTCGAATCCCAGCCATCAGGCATGAGGTTTAGTGATGATGATGAGCAGTTCTTGTTTTGATCCTTGGGTGTGCTGGTGGCGTTTGTGAGGACCTCTCCCAGAGGTCCGCCCATTGAGACCTCCCAGTGGTTTGGTATCCAATTTGCTCTTCTTTGGTTCACTTCATTCAGTATGCACTGTGAGTCCTCACTTGCAAGTTCATATTCCCATGACAGCTTAAGGGGTGAGACTGTCACATTTTGATTGTTTGGAGAAGTGGAGGATGAGAATTTTGAGGAAGCCATGGGTATTGACATGGAGAGTTGAGTTCTTTCAGATTGCATGTCTTCAATCTCAGGCCACGTAACAGTTGAATGATCAGATTGGCTTTGGGGCCAAGCATCAATGAAGTGATGAAGCGAATAGGGTTGGGGTTGTAGGGATTCAATCTTCAGAGTGGGGAAATGATTGCTGTTATCAGAGAAAGAAGTAGATGAATTGAAACGAGGACATGCAGAAACAAGTTGAAAATCTCCTGTGTGTTGTTCTGTGATAGCCATTGACGTCACCGACTTTGGTTTAGTAGAGGATAGCATGGATAGACTTGCAGGATCTTGTCCTTCGTCATTTGAGTTTTCTTTTCTGAGCATCATCCTGCAGACAATTGATTAGCAATTAAGTAAACGGCAAGAGACAGCTGTTGATAAACTAAATAATCAGCCTATGAAATCGACTGGTAAGCAGAGTAAATAATAGCTAGTAGTTTTCCACACATGTTGAATGGGGCAGGGCATGAATCACCAACGGTGGACTTGGTGAGTTCACTCTGTGGTGGCGCATCCCTGGACGTTCCACCGCCAGTGACTGCTATAGCTGATTGTGAAGGTGTAACAGAAGGCTTCACTTCCGCGGCATGGCCAGATTGGTCTTCCACATGCTTTCTTGAACGGTGGCGGCCCCGCTCCATATGACGCTCACAGTACTTCTGGTCGACAACTGCATCCCTCGAGCACCGCCATTTTTTCCCATCAGTTCGTCGACATCTACCAGGCTCTGGATCAGTATTTCCAGCATAGCCCAGGTACACTGATCCCCATCCCACTATAAAAGCTCAAGAACAAAAATATTTGACATGATGATTAAAAAGTTCACGAGGTAATAATCTGCTAAGGCAGAACAAATAGTGAGGGAAAAAAATGATGACGAAATATTTACATGCACTTGAACCAAAATATCCAGCTGAGAAGGGAGGGAACACAGAAGAGCTGAGGCTTCTCCTGATGGGGGCGAGTAGACTTGAAGGTATTGGTACTCTTGCATCAATGTATTTGTAGATCAAGGCCTGGTGTTCTAGTTCCAGCCACTGAGATGGCGTGAAGGGGTATCTTGCTCTTGTCAAAGCTCCATTCATATTCACGTCATGGCTTTCTGAATACAAACCTGTAACAGGAAAAAGAAAAGGAATACGATTTACGGTTAAAGCAAGCCAGAACCTTCATTAGGATTTAACAGGAAAACAGGCAAGGCATAGAGGCATGGAAGATGAGCATGAAAAAAAATGCCATGATGAAGAACGTCGAGCAAGCTGCAAGAACACCAAATCAAACATGTATATTCTTCTCTATCCCATCCCCTTTCGTCGAGCAGCCACCTTTTTCTCTCACTCTGCTTACATTCCCTATTTCCCGTTCATTCACGAGAATAGCGGCAAGGTTTCAAAAGGAAGGAGGGAAAAAAATCACAACAAAGACACTTTTTTCACTAAATAAGCCAGAAGAATAGCAACTCTGGAATCAAACAGGCACCAGCTCAGAGATCTGAGAGATGGTCTAAGTTACCTGCGCTCCAAAGACAAGGTTTTGGAGTAGATGATGCCGGAGGAGGAGAGTAGTATGAAGGCAGTGATCCATCACACTTGAGCACAAAGCTATCTTGCTTGGAAGTTGATGAGAAGCTGAGCATTTGCCCCCCATCGGGGAGAAGAAAATGGGCGTCTGCCACCATTGCCTCATTTCTGGCCATCTTGGAGGCTCTCCAATCACAATGCTCATGGGGAGACTCAGCAACCCTCCCCAGCTTCTGAAAGCCTTCACACCCAAGGAGCCCTTTCGGCTTGCAGGTTTTCTTACTGGAGTTGGTCAGGGAACAAGACAGAAGGCTGCCAGCCTCAGAGGAAGCACCTACTCCTCCTACTAATCCATCCATGCTCACCACACCGCCGAGGTCCATGTCCAATGCATGACCAAAGTAGCAATGACTGCAGAAAAAGGGGTGGTGGTCATCGGATGGAAGGTTGAGGAAGGTGGAGCGAGGGAGTGGGGCCGGCAAGTGCAGCATTCATTCTCATGGTAAGAAGGGGACAGAGGAGCAGTGGTCTGTTTGGGAGGAGATGAAGGAAGGGTAAGTAATGGAAAGATAACTTTTATCTTGTTTGGGAAGAAGGTGAGGGGAGGGAAGGGGAATTTTTACCCTCTCCTACCCTTCAATGGATTATTTCCTCACATTCCAAATTAACTCCCTTCTCCTATCCTCCCTTCCGACCCTTCAATGGCTTATTTTTTTACACTCCAAATTAAAGTGTAAGAAAATTAGCCTCCCTTTTCTTTTCTTCCCTTTTCATTAATGAAGCTCCTCTCGTCTCATCCAAACAGATTCCTGTAACACTGAATTATTACATTTGGGCATGCTAGTAAAAAATGATTTTGTGTCTTCTGCCAGCAATTTTTGAACAAATTGGATGCATGCACCACATCAGCCACAATGTTCCTATGGAATAATGGATGCTTGGTGCCAAGAACACTCGGCATTAAAATGGGATTGCCACTATTTGAGGGTGGCAAGAGGGAGCTGCCTGCCACTTTGATCTTTGGCTACTAGCAAAATCCCGCTCGCATCACTGAAGACTTGGGTCTCAGCACGTGAGCCCACGGGCCAACTCATAGAACAGCCAAAACATTGCTCTCATTGTCGTAGGCCACATTGGATTTAATCTGAAGTAGACAATAAAGAACAGGCGTGGAATGTGCTTGAAGAAATCACACTCAAAGCTAAAGCAAGATGAGTGAACTTCTGTGCATATTTATCAAATTACAGGATTACAGGCGACAAGTTTGGTAAGTAATGATGATTTACATACATTAGTTAGGTTATTAACAGTTGATTTTTCTAACAGAAAAGACTCAGAATCTGGTGGTGGTGGTGGTGGTGGACCTGGTGGAGGCGTTGCTGCTTTTCTTTCACTGCTCCTCGGTCAATTTTATCGATGGTAATTAGTCAGGTAATTCGCACTTTATCTTCAAAAAAATAAAAAAAGTCTGAAACATATGTCAATTTTTGCATCCAATCCTTGTACGTGAAAGCTACAGTACATCTTTACCTTTTTGTCGTCTTCTTCTTCTATTCCAGTGCTATTAGAAGAACAAATACATAGATCGAGCTTATGAAGAATTACAGCCTGTTTACCGGGACAGGACAAAAAGAAGACAGATTCTTCAGAAAGGTATGATTTAGGATATTTCCACTATTTTTTTCTGATCTAAAGGGCTAAAAAATATGAAAGAATTTTTCACCATTTTCATAAAAACAAAAATGCTGTGTTTTGCTTGTCATTTTCATTCATCATACAATAAAATGACAACAAAACCTTCTCATTTTTTAACACCATTTTCAGAGCTATGGTAAGAGTATGATCTTAATGCATTTTAAAATTCAAGATAAAAAAAAATCAATTAATCTAAACTGTCAAATTTAAACAGATTAAAAACTTGAATCCATACACTGCTAGTTAGCGGATGGAAATGAGTGCTAATTGTTATATATAAGTGTGAATGGAGAAAATGTGAAAGAAAAGAAGTTTTATTGTGAATGAGAGTTTAGTCCTATATTGAGAGTTTTAAGGTACTTTTGTTAGTTTATATTGATTCACATATATTGAGGATGTAAACAAATGCATATGGAGAGACTCTTTTTTATGCAGGGGGTGTAAATCCAGGGTCTGGATTGCATTGAACTAAGTTGACTCGTGTGTGAGCACGACCTGTGCACACGAATGCCGGACTGGTCGGGGCCAAGTGAAACAACCAACATTTTACCACGTTGATCTTTTTGATGCTGTGAAACATATGCATTAAATTCGAGATTAATGCAGAGTAAAACCGACCGAGTAATAATGAATGAAACGGTGGTCGTTTCACGCTCGGCTAATAATGATCATTAAGGTCATTAACTCTGGCCACTGATCCGAGCTCCTATATAAGGAGGCTCCGATCATAGGAAGAGGATACAGAAGCAGCGAAGAAAGCAGCTCTCTACCTCATTCCCCTCCTTTGTCGTGTAACTCCTGTTCGGCAAAGTTCCCATGATAACATCGGGTGTCTCTTAGTTTGCCGTGACCACTAGTGCTTAGTGGAGTTCACGGTCAGACCGTTGTATCCTGGGAAACAGACGACCCGAGTAAGCCTCGAAGCACAGCCGGAGGTGGGGGCGAATCTGTTTCAAGGAAACTGCGACTCGCAGGTCTCGGTCAATCTGCTCCGCTCGATCGAACCGACCTCCACTCGACTGACCCGACCTCCGCTCGACCGACCCAACCTCCGCTCGACCGACCCGACCTTCTCTCCGCCCACTTGACTTCTTGGTCGATCCGCTTTTTCGCCCGACCGACTCTTCTTTGCTCGGCCTGTCATCCCGACCGGCCAGTTTGCTCGTCCGACCGGCCTTCTGCTCGACCTGTCTCACTGTTCGCCCGACCGGCCTTTTGCTCGGCATGTCTCATTGCTCGTCCGATCGACCCCCAGCTCGGCTCGGTCGACCTTCAGTCCGCTCGGGCTCTACTGTTCGGACGCGCTGCTCACTCAGCCACTCCGAGGTCAGAAACCAACCCCTGCTGGCAGCATGAGATTATCTGCTCAGGTCTTTTCAACAGATAACTGAATTTAAATTCGATATATTTAAATTTAGCTAATACTCCGTAAAATCTTCGGCAAAAGATTATTTGTGTCCAACACTAATTAATCAACTAATCGTGTAATTATAATTGTAACTTTATTTATTCTTTTCTTATCACATAATATTTTATTGATTAGAATATCTATTATTTGAAAATCTAACTTTGTTTAAAATAAAAAATGGAGGTTGATTCGGTTTGAAAGTGGGAGAGATGGTGCGCTGGGCAGGTGACTCAGTGGTTGCGAGGTTGACATAACGAAGACTTTAAATTAGAGCAGGGGTTGTGCATGGGGGTGAAAATCTCTCCTTTACACACTCGAGAGAACAAACAAATATGAGCGTCAAAAATCAGGGAAGGGGTCCTTGGCAAAGGTATTTCGACGCTCAAGTTAGTGTGATACCTGAGTATAAAATTGAATAATAGCAATGTAGCATAGCATGTCCAGGCGTATTAAGGCGTAAGTGTCTCAAAAGCGTATTTTACTATCGGAGAGGACCCTTTTTATATATCATCTCTCATAACCTCCGAAATCATGAGATGGTAGAGAATGTCAGTTCTCAGAAGTTGTCGAGTAAGGGAATATGTATTCTGAGAGGCATATAGTTATCGTTCAAGAAATCTTCCGTTACTTGTGTGCATATTTTTTTTTTTAACTGACGTCATTAATGATGTAGTTAAAGGAATATGTTGTCATAAAGTATCGACTAATGGAAAATGTAGAGTCATCTTCGAGGAATGTTCTATTGAATGTCCATATAATAATAAAAGAAATATTCTCTGACAATCGGTTGTTATTTTCTGACAAATTATCATAAAGTGCCGACTAATGGAAAATGTAGAGTCACTTTCGAGGAAGGTTTTATTGAATACTTATGTAATAATAGAAGAATATTCTCTAACAAACGGTTGTTATTTTTTTAACAATTTATTACGATTCTTTGGCAATGTGGTCCTCGAAGATATCTCGACCGGATATTTAGTCAACTGGGTATGTATATAAGAGCAGAGTACTGAGTATGGTAAAACGTTCGACTCTTATGACTGCTTGGATATATATTATGTAATGCTGAAGATTTGATTATGAAGTAATGGAAAATCAAGTTCCCTACATTTGGACGGTTCTTAAGACCGACTGACCATATGAAGAATGGAGAACCGAGCCCCCGAGAGGCTCTACTAGTATTTTTAGTTGATCGTCATTGTATTGGGAGGCTTGTACCTGAAGTGATATTTGAGCTATGGAAATCCAATCAGGTTTTCTGAGATTTGCCTTGTATGTTTACTTGGTGAAGATAAGTTAGTTGTTTATCCGACCGCTCATACATAGGAGGACAGGAGAATGAACAGTGAAGGCCCCTAAGTTTGACCGGTTGCCAGATTAGCCTATTACATACTAGGCACTCAGAGAGAGATGCTAGGCCCTTGGGGCTTGCTCGAATATTACACCCGGCTAGCCTTGTAGTCAGCTAAGACTCTCTTGAACCCAGACGGATGATGGCTGGTCGAGTATATACTAGGTGTCTTACTACATGCAGCGAGCGCTAGACCCCTTTGGTCTGACCGGCTTATTGGCCGGGCGTCCTTGTATTGAGGGCCTTAGTGTTGGGCAAGGAACCAAGTCTTGTTGTGAGTGACCCCCTGATTACCACCTTCTCTTGACTTTGACTATCACACTCCCTTGACTTTAACTACTATGTCATACTTGGGTCCGTTCGTAATGGCCCATATCAAAGGTGTTCTCTAGTCTCCCTTCTAAGGGTGTTAATTCAAGTCAGATTGGAAAAAAAATTATAAAATATTACAATCCGAATCTGACCCGAATCCGATCAACTCGAATCATACCCAAATAACTTAAATAATCTGATTAAATTTTTTTTTTGACTATTTTTTTATAATTTCTTATTTTTATCTTAATACTCCATCATTATCCTACTAACATTGATATATATAAAAACATCTTAATTTTAAAATAAAATTTAATTTAACCTTAAAAAATTTACTAAAATCTAAATTTGGATCAACCTAGGTCAACGTGAATCTGATCCAAAAATCTCTAATTTGAAAATTTCTAACTGGAGCTTATTTTTTTCGAATCGATTCGGATCGGATCATTGGATTAGATTTATTTTTGACACCTTTACTACCTTCAACCTAACCCAAGGCCACCCACCATGTGGTGATCCCCAGTGGTGTAGCTAGGATCTTCACTCAAGAGGGGCAAAGCGACGAAGTCAGCGAACGATGACGGTGATGTTGGCAGCAAACAACGGTGTCGACTAAGCGAAAGACATCAATTAAGTAAATTTCACCTCAATTAAAAGATGCTTTTTTATGGAGCATCGGTGAAGCAACGACGTTAGCCAAGTGAAGATAACAACCATGCAACAAATGACAGTGACGATGGTAGTAATTGATGTTCGGTGATAGTGACTTGGGTTATAACGGCAGTGACATGTCGCGAAAGATTTTGTGGGCAAAATTAGAGTTAAAAAAAGGAATATGAAAAAAATTATAGGAAGAAAAAAATGAAAAGAGGAAAATAAAAGTTCGGGATTAGAGGGGGAAGAAGAAAAATGGATAAAGGAAAAAATTGACTTGGGAAAAAGGGAAAATGGATTAGGTTGAAAGGGTTTTAATTAGATTTTTTTTGCAAAAAAGATGAGAAAGTTTCAAAATTTATGATTATATATTTTTTTCTCATCGTATTAATATTTTCCTTGAATTCTAAGAGGTGCGATCGTATCTCCTGAGCCTTATATAGCTACGCCCTTGATGATCCCCCACAGAAATGAAGAGATGACAAATTTATAAAGTGGAGACATAAGACTGAATTGGATCAGATTTGTTAGATGAGTGGATAGAAAATATGAAGTCTTCCCTCCAACATCTCTCAAGAACAAAATAATAATAATAAATATTTTAAAATAAAAAATTGATTGATGATATTAAATATGACTCTTATAATTGAAAAAACCTTTTTAAAGCAAGTTCCTTGTATTTTGAAAATGGACGAAATTTAATTTCAACTTAAAAAATTTTAAAAATAAAGGAAATTGCAAGACTTGATTAACAAATCAAATAATTGAATGGTAAGATTCTATGATTAGATGGGTGATGTGATGGTTGGTGGAAGTGTTGGGACTTTGATTCCTAGTTAGAGGGGATGAATAATCGATCATCCACTTTAGTCGTTTTTCTATACTTGTTTGCACAGTAAAAATATAAACAACAAGTATATACGAAAACTAACCTATAAATATGAAAGGCAATAAAAAAACAAGGAAACCCTAACATGTATATTTAATGTGGTTCGGAAATTAGAGCTCCTATTCCATGGTTGTTCGTAAGGTAGACGATCCTAATACATCGGTGGATGATTCTCTGACAAACTTCAGTTATCTCAATCCTCTTTGTCATGGAAAAACTTCACCACAACTCGATCAAGATCTCTTGGATTATCTCTGAGCTTGGGAGACTCTATGGGGTTAATCATCTCTAATTTCGTTACCCAAACCAACCGTCCCAAGCTCCATTATATAGAGCTTGGGAAAAATAGTCAAGTTGTTTCTACCATTACTAGTCGGCTGGTCACACTACTGGTTGACTGGTCTTCTGTGAAATTCGATCGTTACATCCCCAACGACTCGATACCAGTGGACTGATGTTAGGACCAGTCGTCCACTTCGGTTGAGAGAATAGAAATATTCTGTTCTCTTCCTAGTCGATTGATAAATCCTAAACCTAGCATTTACCCTGAATACATTCTCTCAGCACTTGTCCTCATCCGAATAATCTTGACCTTACCTTGTAGCCTCCTCCATCAACCTTATGTCTGTCAAATGCTTTCCCATCCTTCACGCTTTACCTTCAAGAGCTTTCTTTGGCTTTGTCTTTGTTGTCAGGTCTTCCATTGCTAAGAGCTCCTCGCTTCGGGACTTCAATTTTGTCAAGTCACACTTGGACTTATGTTGTCAAGACTATATACTTGCACTTACACTGTCAAGACTCCACTTGGACTTTTACCATTGTCAAGATCACACTTGGACTTTTTCTTTTGCCAAGATCATACTTGGATTTTGCTTTATTGAACTTATATTTTGCATACTTACAAGAGCATATAAAATACAACAAATAATGTAACTTAAACCTTTGTTTAAATATCAAAATCTAAAATCATGTCAATTGCTCTAATAGGAAAGAGGGCTCGTTTCCTAATGACCGACATAATTAAGGTCTATATTTATTAAAATTAAAATGATGTTTTTATTTATAGGCGAATTACCCTAAAATTCCCATGTAAATTTTTGTCAGTTCCTATATCAGAGAATATTTATTTCAACTTCCTAATTCTCTCCAATTCATCTAATTCACTACTTGTGCATAAATTTCGAGAGACTATTACAAAATATAAGTACAAATATTCTAAAAGGAGGTATCAATCATCCAAAATGAGGTAAAATTCCTCTTAAATTTAGTACTATTTAAAGTCAAACTAGTCCACTACCTATATCATGGTAAAATATAGGTATAAGAAATCTATGATGAGATATAATTCCTTCTAAATTTAGCATAATTTTTCTGTACATATTTTTTAGGTACATGGCAAAATATAGGTTAAAAGAGTCCATAATGAGATATAATTTTTTTAAAATTTAGCATCATTTAAACTAAAATTTAGTAAATTTTCTATCCAATTGAGTACTACCTATAATAAATCAATCAACATCATTTATATATATGTTGCCACATATTCAATATGTTGTATATATATAGGTATATAATTCACTTTATTAGTATAAAAAATTTAGCATTATTTAAACTAAAATATAGTAAATTTTCTATCCAATTGAGTGCTATCTATAATAAATCGATCAACATCATTTATATATATGTCGCCACATATTCAATATGTTGTATATATATAGGTATATAATTCACTTTATTAATATAAAATATTTGAAATCAAATATATATATATATAGTTTAATTGGATATGATTATATAAGATTGTACACATGTAGTGAATTAAGTATGTTAGTATGGATTAAGAAGTTGAAATAAATATTCTTTGACATAAAGACGGATGATAAACTTAAAATTTTATATAGAAATTTTAGGATAATTTATTGTTTATTTATCAATCCATCCATCACTTTTGAAATAATAAAAAACCAAAAAAAACACTTTGGGGGTTTTGAAATGATTAAAAAAACTCAAAATAAGTATAGTTAAATTATTGTACGATTATTTTAAATAAATAATTATTGTGATTTAAAAATAAGCATACAAACAATTTAGATTAACAAGGCCTTTTGTTTTAAATAGATAAATACAGCTTTAAAAGGTCATTATAATCTAATTCTATTTTTGAAATGTTCAAATAATTATTGGCATTTTTATAAATTAAATGTATAAATGAAAATAAAAAAGGTCATTAAAATTCACAAAATGCCATAGAAATCTAATTTTTAAATACATTCAACTTGCCTCGTGATTTTGGCTCTTCAATATAAGAAATTAATAATTAAATTTACACTGCACTCGGTAGACTTAACAAATATTGATATATAATATACGATTAATTAACAGATTCATTCTGATAAATAAATATTAATTTTTTAACTAGCACTAATTATATAGTTCTTTCTATTGATTAATTATATAGTTCTTTCTATTGATTAATTTTTGGATGATTGATTTAGTCCATTGAAAATTTTCATTATAAGACTCAACAGTTAGGGTTGTAGGTGAGTTAAGTTGAGCTGAGTCTTAGAGTGTTTAAATTTATTTAATAAGGTAATTGAACCAAACTGAGTCAAGCTTAAAATGAGTCGAGCTTAAAATGAGCCGAGCTTAAAATGAACCAAGCTTTTAAAATGATTATTCAAGCTTCACTTCGTTTATTTTTTATAAGCTTGAGCTTATTTGAAAGTTGACTTGAACTTGGTTCGAGCTTGGTTCGTTTAGATATTATTAAGCTCTCAATTCAAGTTTGACTTGAACTTATTTAATTATTTGAAACTTTTAATTGTTTGATTGGTTATTGAGTTTGATAATTCAAATTTATTTATTTATTTTATTTTATTATTTATTTAGCATAATGATAAGAGTCTTATTAATGAATATGGTTCGTAAACATTGTTTAAGAATGTTGTTCATAAATATTGTTTACGAACATTGTTCATGAATGTTAACGAACTGAACACATATATGTTCAAACTTATTTATTTAGTTTAACGAGCTGTTCAAGCTTGTTTATTTAATTAATCTTGTGTATATTAAACGAATGTAAACAAACTTTTATCAAACTAAACATCAAACTTATTCACAAACATTTGATTCATTTATATTCTTATCAACAGTCCAACATTTTATGTTTATCATCTCACTGAAGTAAAATACTATGTAATACGTCACAATTGAAAATCAAATGAATTGCATCAACGTTCTATTGTTGGATCATACTACAAGAACCTCTCAGTTCTCTCAGGACGGTCTAGTAGCTAGCACATGAGCTGTTGCCACCATGAGGTCTGAGGTTCGAATCTTAGTAAAATCGCGGTAAATGTCTCCTGATACGGTGCATATTTCGTGTGGGGTCGATAGGATGATAGGGCTTGAAGTCAAGCCAACGTGGCTGGTCAATAATCCGGCTGACAAAGAAGTCAAAAAGGTCAGAAGTCAAGACAGCGTGGCCGGTCAACAGTCCAGCTGACGTGGATGTCCAGGGTAGGTCAGGAAGCAGACCCAGCGTGCAGGTCAGGACATTCATGCCTTGGATAAAGAGCCAATAGATGCGGGTCGGGAAGCAGACTACCCCATATCCAGCACATGTTGGGTCCAGCACATCTTGTACTGTTGGTACTGAAGTAGACATGTCCTCTCTAAGTTCTTCTAAAACAACTTTACTACTGGGCTTGTGATCCATTATATAGTCTTCTTCTAAAAACTGGGCATTGGTGCTAACAATGACCTTCTGGTCTTTAGGACTATAAAATAAACCACCTTTCGTTCCTTTGGGATATCCTACAAACACGCGAACTTCTGTACGAGATTCTAACTTATCAGCATCTGGTTTCAGCACATGTGCTGGACTACCCCATATCCGAATATGTCTTAGACTGGGTTTTCGCCCATTCCACAATTCTATGGGAGTAGAAGAAACTGATTTAGAAGGTACTAAGTTCAGAACATATACTGCTGTTTCCAGAGCATATCCCCAAAACGAATTTGGTAATTCTGAATAACTCATCATTGATCTAACCATCTCCATAAGAGTCATATTCCTTCGCTCTACCACACCATTCCGTTGGGGTGTTCCAGGTGCGAACAATTGGGATTGAATCCCGGTCTCTGATAAATAATTCCTAAACTCTCCTAAGAGGTATTCGCCACCACGATCTGACCGTAGTGTCTTGATACTTTTACCTAGTCGTTTCTCCACATCAGCCTTGTATTCTTTGAACTTATCAAAGCACTCGGACTTGCGGCGCATTAGGTAAATGTATCCATATCTTGAATAATCGTCTATGAAAGAGACAAAATATTCAAAACCTCCTCTTGCCTGGACAGACATAGGACCACACAAATCAGAGTGAACCAACTCTAACACTTCTTTGGCTCTATACCCCTTGGCCTTGAACGGCCTCTTGGTCATTTTACCTTCTAAGCAAGATTCACAAGTTGGAAAATTTTCCAACTCTAATGAACTCAAAAGTCCATCGGCTATAAGCCTCTGAATCCTACTTAAGTTAATATGACCAAGCCTTAGATGCCAAAGATATGCTTGGTTCATTTCTGAAGGTTCTTTTCTCTTATTAGAATTAGAAGATGAATTATAAATTTCCATGTTTTGCTTTGTGGAAGAATTTGGATTTAAAATATACAAATTGCCAACTAATGCACCAGAACAGATAATCACTTTATTTCTTTTAATAACTACATCGTTACTGAAAGAAACTGAATATCCATCTAAAACCAGTTTAGAAACTGAAATTAAATTCTTTCTAAAACTGGGTACATAAAGACAATTTCTTAAAACCAAATTTCTATTTCTACTAAAAGATAAGTAGACGTCTCCCACTGCAACAGCTGCCACCTTAGTAGCATTGCCCATGTATGAGATAATCTCCCTTCAGATAGTCGGGTTTCAGGAACCCTGCGAGGTGCAGACATGATCGATGGCTCCGTATCTACACACCAGTGTTGGTAGATAACACCGCTAAACATGTTTCAACAACTAGAGTATGAGATATACCTTTGTTTTGGTTCTTACGAGACAGTCCGCCTTCCAATGTCCTGCCTTTGGCTTCTTCATTCCAGCTTTAAATCTCGTACTCTGAGATTTATTCACTTTCTTTGCTGAACCGGTTTGTTTCTTCTTCTTCTTACCTTTCGGTTTAGAAGTAGAACCATTTTCAAGATAGTGAATTTGAGCATTGTGACGAAATAACCCTTCTGCTGCTTGAAGTTCTGTCACAATGAATAAATCCTTTTATTCATATTATAGTTCAAACGGGCTGCTCAAAACTTCTAGGTAGGGTTTGGAGGATCATATCGATCTGGGTTTCCCATCAATTTCTCCTCCAAGGACTTGATTTCGTTCGGATAAGCCATCATGTTTAGGATATGATCCTTACAGGAGTACCCTCTTGCATGGTGGTTGTCATTATCTTTCTCATAGCTTCTTGTCTAGAAGCCCTATCCCGATGACCAAAGAGTTCTTTGAGATTGTTCATTATATCATAAGTCGTTGGTAAATCTTTATGTCGATGTTGCAATACATTTGACATTGAAGCCAAAATGTAACACCGCGCCATCTCATCCGCTTTTACCCATTTCCTATGATATTCAATCTCCTCTTGGGTAGATTCACCATAGGTGCATCAGGGCAATGCTCAACAATACAAATTTATAGCTTTCAGCAGTAAGAACAATATCCGGGTTTCTTTTCCAATCTATGTAATTTGGTCCAGTAAGTCTATTTTGTTGAAGTATGATGGACATGGGGTGGAAAGTCATCCTAAGAATCACAAGTAACTTTTGGTCAGAAATCTCAGTTTAGAATAATATTGATTCCTCCAACAATACTATTTTAAATTAACCAACACCTTAAACCACCGTGAATTTTGTATGCCACATTAGTGTGGACGTATACAAATTCAACATTTGTAAAAGGAGGGTTTTAACCCATTAATTTTATTATCTTGTCAACCTAACTTTTGACAAATAAAATTAATAGTTGGTATTATTTGGTCACACAAATAATTGCAGTGACTCCGATGGGGAGGATACTATTAGATGTGTCTAAGTGTATACCATTACTTGACACTAAGTCCATTAATAAGATTATGCCCCTTCCGTTGGGGAAGATCACACGCTCTTAATTAACTTCCTATAGTCATCCATAAATGGAAGTCTGTTCTAGTGGTCCGCAAACAAGCTCATCCGTTATGGAGGAAGGCACTCAGAGCCAACGCGCAAGCTTGTTTGCATCACTTACAAACCAGTAATGGAGACCATGGGATTTACTTAAAAATCCCTCTCCCACTTAGTTATTTATAAATGAGGAATTTTAACTATGCTAGCCTACTAAACTTGTAAACTAACATGCACACACAGCACAATATAAAAGCAATAAATAGAAAATCTAATTTTCAACTATTATGGCTTTTATTTTTAATTGTCCTCCGTGTGTTGTCATCCGAAGCTGCTGCCATATTTGGCCACCGCCACCGGGTCTAACTGTCGCATCCATCTTGCTCCGAGTTCCGCTGCGCCTCTGGTCCTTAGAAGGTTCCACGCTTTGCAAGATTCGATCCGTGACATAAATAGAATTTTACATTTTGATCCTATATTCCATAAAAGGAATGTACATGTATCTAGATCAAAAATAAAATCCTAATAAAACTAAATACAGCTCCTGCTGTATTTTAATACAATCATGCACACACATATAAATTGCCCTTGACATGTCCAAGGGTCCAATCACACACATAATTAAATAAAAGCCATAATAGTTGGATCCTGCATCCATAGAGTTAGCACATCCTACTATTAACCTGCCTAAATTATGTATGACATGTGCATAATTAAACTAAATACCAAATACACAGAGGCAAAACCCTAGCTCGATACCAATTGTTGGTTGCTACTCGGAAAGCCTATAGGTTCCACTGTACAAAAATTTTGTACAAAGGTCGAACCTTTTCCTAGCTACCATGTGTTCTTTTAAATTAAATTTTGGATCTCCTGCGGAACTTAACACGTTTGATCCAAAACTTAATCTATTTGTTCTTTTAGGTTTTGACTTGGATCTCTGCGGAACTTAACACGTTCGACCCAAGTCTCCTTAAGTTATTAATTCCATTAAATATCAATTTCCATAAAGGTTCCAGATTGACGTGGCGAGGCACATGGCCTTCTTGGATATGGGAGCAACCACCACCGACTAGACAAAACCTTTAATAGAAAGCTAATATTTAATTTCCTAAAATAACTTTAGGTTAACCAAAGAGAACAATCAAATCACAAGGAAAAGAAAGAAACAAAAGAACACAACTTGAAAACCATATTCGAAATACTAGAGCGTAAGCCTCTTGTATTTGGTATTATTTCCATAAATAACTAGCATGATGCGGAAATAGAAATTACTAGTTATACCTTGTAGAAAAACCTCTTGATCTTCTACCGTATTCCTCTTCTAACCTCGGACGTTGTGTGGGCAGCGATCTTCCAAGATGAGAAACCACCAACCACCTTCTTCTCCTCAAGCAAGGTTCGGCCACAAAGGAAACTTCACCAAGGAGGAAAAACAAAATACTAACCAAGCTCCAAGAGATGCTAGCTTTCTCCTTCTTCTTCTTCTTCTCCGAGTAGTATCCGCCACAACAAGAACTCCAAGGGAGAGGGAGGTTCGGCCACCACAAGAGGAAGAGAAGGAGATGATGGCCAGCCACAGGAGCAAAAGAGGAGAGGAATAATAGATGTTGTGTCTTGTGAAGGCACCCTCACCCTTCTTTTATATTCCTTGGCCTAGGTAAATTAGGAAATTTAATTACAACAAATTTTCCTTAATTTCCTTGACATGATTTAATTGAGAAAATAAAATAATATTTCCCCAATTAAACAATGATGGCCGGCCACATCAAGAGGAAACAAATTGCAAGTTTTAATCAACAATTAAAACTTTCCTTATTTGTTTCGAAATTTTAAAAATAAAATTTCTCTTTAAAATCTCTTCATGGTTAATAAAAGGAAATATCTATAATTTTAATTTTATTAACATGTGAATAATTTTAAAGAGAAAATAAAAACTCTCCAATCTACAAATAAGGAAAGAGATCTAATCTCTTTCTTTAATCTTTTGTAAAACTTTTACAAGAGAGATATTTTAATTTTAATTCTCTTTAAAATATATCTTCCACATAATAATAAAATCTAAAATTAAATTTCTTTTTATTTAATTATGGTCGGCCCTACTAGCTTGGGTTCATGCTAGGGCCGGCCACCTTAACTTAGGCCGGCCCTAGCTTGGTTCCCAAGCTAGCTTGGCCGGCCCCCTATTGGTGGGTATAGAAGGTGGGTATAGGTGGGTATAGTACTCTATAAATAAGAGGCTACGATAGGGACCGAGAGGAGGAATTGGTTTTGGTCTCCCGATAAAATTAAGCATCCCGTGTTCGCCCCGAACACACAACTTAATTTTATCAATGATAATTCATTCCACTAGAGAACTATCATTGAACTACCGCACCAATCCCAAATTACATTTTTGGGCTCCTTCTTATTATGAGTGTGTTAGTCTCCCTGTGTTTAAGATATCGAATGTCCACTAATTAAGTGAGTTACTGACAACTCATTTAATTAATATCTAAGTCCAAGAGTAGTACCACTCAACCTTATTATCATGTCGGACTAAGTCCACCTGCAGGGTTTAACATGACAATCTTTATGAGCTCCTCTTGAGGACATTATCAACCTAGCATAACTAGGACACAGTTTCCTTCTATAATCAACAACACACACTATGAGTGATACCATTTCCCAACTTATCGGGTTTATTGATTCATCGAACTAAATCTCACCCATTGATAAATTAAAGAAATAAATATCAAACATATGTGCTTATTATTATATTAGGATTAAGAGCACACACTTCCATAATAACTGAGGTCTTTGTTCCTTTACAAAGTCAGTATAAAAGAAACGACCTCAAATGATCCTACTCAATACACTCTGAGTGTACTAGTGTAATTATATAGTCAAGATAAACTAATACCTAATTACACTACGACCTTCTAATGGTTTGTTCCTTTCCATTCTGGTCGTGAGCTACTGTTTATAATTTATAAAGTACTGACAACATCATCTTCTGTATGTGACACCACATACTATGTTATCTACAATATAAATTAAATGAACAACTACAAACAAATGTAGATAATTAGACCAAATGTGATTCTTTATTCATAATGAATGTTTACAAATCTTAGGCTCTCAGTATACACTCCAACAAGGGGAACTTACATCCTTTCGCTTGTGGTTTTTCTTAAGGAGAAAAATATCCTAGGAGCCAAGGAAGGAGATAGCTTCTTCTTCTTGTACCTCTTCTTGTTTTTCTTGCTTGAAAAGGATAGGTCTTGTAGGTGTCCTCTCTAGATTTACTTTTCTTAAAGAGGAACTGAGCTTAGTGTTCGGATCAAGGAGATGGGGGAGTCCTTGGTCTCGGTGGAGAAAGGAAAAGGAGGAAGGAGGAGGAAGAAGGAGAAAATGAGAGATTTCCTTTTTCATTTTCCATTTATTCACCATGAGGGGAATTTATGCCTTCATTAATTTCCTCTCTTAACTCTCCCATGTCTCTTCTCTTGATTCTCACGAAAATGAGAAGAGGGAAAGGTGAGGAAGGCAACTTGTCGTCTTCTTGTTCCTTCTCTTAACCAAGAGGAAGAAGAGGTAGGAAATTTGGTTTTCTCTTGCTCTTTGCTTTATTTTTTCTTCTCTCCTTTAACTACCATTTTTTTTCCTTCTTATCCATATGTTACTCATTATCCTAGTGGTGATTATATCATTAGTCTTCCTCCATTATTTGTGGGAGGTTCAAGGTTCAATCCTTGGCCTCCACCTCTTACCATTTATTTTTATTTTGTTTCTTAGTCCTCTTTTTCTCTTATTCTTTCTATTTATTTCCATGCTCTAATGAAAATAATACTCATGTACTTATAAAAATTCATGGGTGTTACACATACTCTTCTTGATTCCTCCGCTCGCCTATAAGGGAAAGACACGTATTAATCGCTGCCATACAAAGCCCGCCATCTGACATTTCCTGACATTTACCAGGTTCCAGAGGCCTCAACTACAGTATAAAAAGGGAAGCTTTGTCCCTTACGGAGGTACGCTCACTCGTCATTTCTGACTAGTCTCTTACTTTTCTTTCCGTCCTTTCTATGTGTTTTCTGGGAAAAAAATACCTGACTTGAGCGTCAGAGGGCCTGACCCAGGGACTTTTTCCCTAGTTTTTGGGTCTCTAACGACCGGTGGACTTGTCTGAGTGTGCGCAGAGCAATAGTGTCGTCATCCTGATCACTTCTCTTCGTAGACTTGCCCGCACGAATCTTTTCAGGGGGATACCTCGCTGACTCAACCTCTCAACGACTCTCCGGCAACTTCTAGCACAACAAGGCCCGCCTTCATCCGACTCAGCTTTCGGACGGGATCAAATTTGGCGCCGTCTGTGGGAAACACAACACCCTGATCCGGAACGTGACGATGGAGGAGTCTGGTCGAATTCACGTCACCATGACCGCTGGGGAGTATGAGCTCTTCAAGGAGGCCAAAAGATTGGCGGCCTCTGAGAGACAAGTGACTGTCTCACGACCCAAACAAATTCCGGCTGAGGTTTCCAAGGAGCCCCTACCTGTTTCAGATCGGGGTTCCAAAAGAAAACAACCTGAAGTATTTCCTCAACACCCTTATCGTGAGCCTGGTATAGGATATTACCAGCCGGAGCCCCAAGCACATAGTCTCAAGAAGGAGCAGCCTCAAGCATCTGTAGCTGAGAGCTCACAGCCGCGGGATTCAAAAAAGGGAAAAGCCCTTGTCTTACCTGAGGTGTTCCCTGAAGATCCAGACGAGAAAGTGCCCTTCTCAGCTAGGATTCTAAATGAAAGGCTACCTAAGGGTTATAGAGCTCCCTCGATTGGAGAATATGATGGGAGCAAGGATCCGGAGGATCATCTGCGAAAATTCAAAAACGCAGCCCTACTGCACCAATATAGCGATGCTATTAAATGCAGAGCTTTCCTAAATACTTTATCTGGTTCAGCCCTAAAATGGTTTGATGGGTTGCCTCAAGGGTCCCTCACATGTTTCTTGGATTTCAAAGCGGCTTTTCTGCGCCGATTTGCCAGCAGTAAGAAGTATCAAAAGACAGATCATTACCTTTTCGCTCTAAAGCAGGGGCCGACTGAGCCCCTAAGAAAATATATCAACCGCTTCAATCAAGTGGCTCAAGATGTTCCCACTACCACTTCAGAGATTCTGATGAGCGCCTTTTCCCATGGATTGGGGGAAGGTGAGTTCTTCAGAGATCTCATCAAGAATCCCGCTCGGAATTTTGATGAGATGGTGGAAAAAGCTGCTTCTTACATCAAGGTAGAAGAAGCACAAGCCGCTCGCAGGACGACCGAAAAACCACTTCCTCCCACCAACAGGCAGGAAAGAAGAGCGCCTAAACCACCCCCTCAACCTCTACCGCGAGCCCGGGAAGTCCGGCCTGCCTTTCATTCCGGGCCCGAAATTCGACCTGCTCCTCGAGTAGCTGCTGTGCATATTCCCCGACCTGGGCCAAGGAGTACTCGGTATTGCACCTATCACAGATCCCGTACACATGATACTAACCATTGTTTTCAGTTTGCTCGAGACTCCAAGCGAGCTGCTGAGATGGGTTTGCCCCCACCGGAGCTAGCTCCTCAGTTGATCAAAATGATGGAAGAACAAAGGGCGGCGGGACCAGCAGGACCATCTCGCTCTGATCTCGCAGGACCTAGCAATCATCAACCTAGCCGGGGAAAAGAGCCAGAAGGATCACGAGAAGATGAGAACAGAGGCAATGCGGCCGTCAGAGAGATCGGCATGATCTCTGGGGGGGCCGACCGACGGGGACTCAGGGAGAGCGCGCAAGTCTCATGTGCGGCGATTGGAGGTTCATGCTGTCGAATGTAGTCAAGAGCAGGCTGCTGGCCCTGTCATTAGCTTTGGACCAGCAGACTTGGAGGGTTTGGAATTGCCTCATGACGATGCGCTCATCATCAAGGCTATCATTGCTAACAGCCGAGTAGCTAGAGTTTTTGTTGACACCGGGAGTTTGGTCAACATTCTATTCAGGACCGCATTTGAAGAAATGCAAATTGACGCCGCTGAGCTTCAACCAGTAGCTATCTCTTTATATGGATTCACGGGCAATGAAGTGAAGCCCATGGGTCAGATTAAGCTTGTCATATCTCTAGGCACTGAGCCACTGGTGCGCACAAGGAGGAGCACATTTATAGTGGTGGACTCCCCTTCTTCCTATAATGTCATCCTAGGGAGGCCCGCCCTGCATGAATTTAAAGTCGCTGTTTCCACCTTTCACCAAAAAATCAAGTTTCCAGTGGGCGAGCAGGTCGGGGAAGTTAGGGGAGAGCAAAAGGTCTCTCGGCGATGTTATATCGATATGGTTCAAGTTGAGGCTCGGAAACATCAAAGGACGCAGGACGGAGGTGTTCATGTCGTTCAAGAGGAGCTTCTTCCCATCTCTGAGGAGCCCATCCCCTGGGAAGAAGTGCAGTTGCATGCTGGGCGACCTGAGAGTCTGACCAGGGTTGCAAGCGATTTACCTTCTTCCCTCAAAGAAGAATTGATTCAGTGCTTAATCTGCAATAGGGATGTCTTTGCCTGGTCTACGGAGGAACTGCCTGGGGTTAAGCCAGAGGTAGCTGAGCACAAGTTGCATTTGCTACCTGAGTCCCGGCCTGTGAAGCAGAAGAAAAGGAATTTTTCAGCTGACCAAAATAAAATAATAAGAGCTGAGGTGGACCAGCTCAAGAAGGCAGGACATGTTCGAGAAGTGCAATTTCCTTTATGGCTTTCCAACGTGGTCTTGGTAAAACAGCCTAACAACAAGTGGAGAGTATGTATAAATTTTCGAAACCTCAACCGGACCAGCCCTAAAGATTGCTACCCTTTGCCCCGGATTGATCAAATGGTGGACTCCACAGCCGGATGCGAGAGAATTTGTATGCTGGACGCTTATCAGGGATATCATCAGATACCTCTAGTCCAGGAAGATCAAGAGAAGGTTAGTTTTATTACGGCTGATGGTACTTTCTATTATACTGTTATGCCCTTTGGCCTCAAGAACGCTGGAGCCACATACCAACGAATGATGGATAAAATCTTCCGGGAGCAGATCGGGCGAAATGTGGAAGTCTATGTTGACGACATACTTATCAAGTCCCCACTGGCCGAAAACTTGGTCAAAGATGTGGAGGAAACGTGTAGAACTCTCCGACAGTATGGGTTGAAACTCAATCCTTTGAAATGTCTATTCGGGGCTAAAGGGGGAAAATTCTTGGGTTACTTAGTGACCGAGCGAGGAATAGAGGCCAATCCTGAAAAAGTGCAGGTGCTCAAAGATATGCAACCGCCTCAAAATTTGAAGGAGACCCAGAAGCTGGTCGGAAGAATAACAGCCCTGTCTAGATTCATTTCCAGATCTGCAGATCGAGCTGCTCCTTTCTTCAAAGTGCTAAGAAAAGCGTCCAAGTTCCAGTGGGACGAAGAATGCACTAAAGCTTTTGAGGAATTAAAGAAATATCTGGAGACTCTGCCTTCTCTTTTTAAGCCAATTGTAGGGGAATCCTTATGGGTTTATTTGTCAGCCACCCCTGAGGCTGTAGGGGCAGTGCTAGTCAAAGAACATGATCATGTACAACCACCCGTGTATTTCTTCAACCATTTATTGAAGGAAGCCGAGGCTAGATACACGACACTCGAGAAGTTGGTTTATGGATTGGTTCTTATGGTTCGGCGGCTACGACCTTACTTTTTATCGCATCCAACCACAGTATTGACCAATAGCACCATGGGAAGAACATTGACCAATGTTGAAGTTGCGGGCCGGCTTATTAAATGGGCCACTGAGTTGGGAGAATATGATATACAATATCAGCCCCGCACCGCTATTAAAGCACAAGCCCTGGCAGATTTCTTAACAGAGGTACATCAAACCAGCTCTGAAGAAACATGGAAGATCTATGTAGATGGGTCTGTTAATCATCAAGGAAGCGGAGTCGGGGTCCTAGTAATATCTCCGCAAGGAGATATACTCTAGGTGGCAGTACGGCTGAATTTTCAGGCCACTAATAATGAAGCAGAGTACGAGGCTTTGTTGGCTGGGTTGCAAGCAGCCCGGCATGTCGGGGCAGCCCGGGTAATCATCTATTCAGATTCTCAGTTAGTGACTCAACAGATTACTGGCAACTTCGTTATAAATTGTGATAAATTACAAATATATCGAGAAGCTTACGAAAAGATGAAGGTAGAATTTGCAGAAGTCACTGTAACAAAGATACCCCGGTCGGAGAATGAGAGGGCGGATGAGCTAGCAAAGATGGCCAATTCCTTAACTACTTGGGTATTAGATCGATCAATAGCACAAACCTTCCTGATAGCCTAGATAGATTTGCAAAACAACGCGGGGGCGACTATTGACTGGTGGGCACCCGTGATAAGTTATCTCAGGCAAGGGGTCTTACCTACAGATCCAAAAGAGTCTCGATTAATAAGAAGGCAGGCTCATGCTTATGTCATGATTGGGGACCAGCTCTACAAAAGATCCTTCTCTCGACCTTTACTTAAATGCTTGGGCACGGAGGAAGCCGACCAAGCCTTGCGGGAAATACACTTGGGATGTTATGGAAACCATGTAGGAGGTCGGACGTTATCTCGCAAGGTGCTCTTGGCCGGATATATTTGGCCTACTTTACAAAGGGACGCTCAGAGGTTGGTGAACACCTGCTTGTCCTGCCAGAAACATCAGAACTTGACACATCAACCTACAGCTCTGTTGAGAACGTCCATCGTATCATGTCCTTTCGATTAGTGGGGTATGGATATCGTAAGACCATTTCCAATGGCACCAGGTCAAAGGCGTTTCTTATTGGTGGCCGTGGATTATTTTTCTAAGTGGGTAGAAGCAGAGGCCTTGGCCTGGATTACAGAGGGTGCGGTTATTCAATTCTTGTGGAAGAACATCCTCTGCCGATTTGGTATCCCTCATAAGCTGGTGTCTGACAATGAAAGGCAGTTTCAAGGGCAGAGAATACAGGCCTGGTGTAAGGGATTTGATATAACGCAAGTTTTCACTTCAGTAGCCTATCCTCAAAGCAATGGCCAGACTGAAGTAGTTAATAGAGAAATAGTCCGGGGTTTGAAGGTTAAGCTAGATCATGTAGGAGGCAATTGGGTGGAAGAGCTACCAGGCATTTTATGGGCTTATCGTACAACACATCGCGAAAGCACAGGTCTGACGCCATTTCACCTGGTTTATGGTAATGAGACAGTGGTACCCATAGAAATTGGTATACCATCAGTTAGAAGGATACTCTATGATGAAGGAAATACGGAGCGACGGCTAGCGGAGCTGGATCTTATTAGCGAAACTCGAGATCGAACGATGGCTCGGCTAGAAGTTTATCGGCAAAGAATGAGACAAAATTACAACCGAAGAGTAGTTCCCCGATTCTTTGGGGAGGGAGATCTGGTCTGGAAGCAAATCAAGCCAGTAGGGGATGTGACTAAGTTGGCACCACAATGGGATGGACCGTATAAGGTCATTAAGAAGTTGGTCTCTGGAGCTTATTATTTGCAAGATGAACGAGGCAAGAAGCTGGATCGGCCCTGGAGCGCTAATTACCTGTGACCTTATAGAGTCTGAAAAGACAGGCTGGAAAGCGCAGACCAAAGGATGAACCTAACAGAGATTCATCTCATAAGTCAGGTTAGTATACCTGAAAGGGCGGATCGGGAAAAGCGGGAAATGTAAAAACAAATTGTATGAAAAATTTTATCACAAAGTAAGCGAAGAAACAGTCAAGAAGTTTACAAGCCATTTTCAGGTCATTGTATATCAAAAGGATCGAATATATCGTCGGGTATCTCTTTAAGGATTCGGTCATGGTCCAGAAATTCGGGAGGAGGAAGGGATTTTAAATAATCTTGCTCGTGAAGTTGTCGCAAAGCTCCGCCCGCCCCATAAATAACAGACGTGGAAAAACGATGTCCCATTTGAGCGCAAAATTCTGGAGAGTGCAGATACGCAGCACGGCTCTGCAAATAGCGGTCGTTCTCTCCTTCTTTATAAATTGTCAGAGCTATTGACACGCCTTCTGCTGTGGCTCTAGCCTGAGCTAGTTCATTTCTAGCAGTGGCCAGATCTATCGCTTGGGAACTCAGACGGGCCTCCTGAGATTGTAAAAGGACCTCCTGCGATTTTAACCTTTGATCCTGATCCCGCACCAGAGTTTCAGTCGCACGTAGTTTTTGAGCCAACTGGTCCATAGTTCTTTGCTGCTCTAAAGCCTGCTGATCCATATTTTGTTGGTGTACAGTATCGGCATGGCTTAGCTTCTTTTGGAGATCTTTAAGTTCGTGGTTGGATAGAGCTAGGGACACCTCCAAACTATTTTTTCTCTTGGTTAACTCTTTTATCTCCGCGCGCAAAGCATAGCTGGCCTGAGCAGGATCGTTCAGCTGCGTTTCTAGTTCAGCAACACGATCTTGCAGCATCTTATTCTGATAATGAGTGGCGTGGAAAGAATGAGTCATGCTCAGTGATTCCGCGCAGGCCTGTGACACATAAGAAATATTAGATAAGAGCGAGAAAAGTAATAGTTGAGGAATCTTCAAGGGTTACCTTAATGTATAATTTCGCAAATTGATCCATCTGGGCCGGGGAAGGCAAGGAATCCATATGTCGCAGGCTTTCTTCCCATATAGTGGCCAGACAACCTTTCATTGTTAAAGAGCTGGTGGGAATATCTGTCTGGGTACATAAGTGGGCCTCAGAAGGAAGAGTAGTGCGATAATTTCGATAAATAAGAGGAGGGCCTGAGGGACCCGCAGTAAAATTTGGAGGAACTGAAGGCTCGGTGGTTGCATCAGAAGGAGTTAGGAAAGGTCCTTGAGGAGGTACTGTAGGTGGGATATGGAAGGGTCGCTCCGAAGGACCTATTTCATCGCTCCGAGCATGTTGCGAGGAGCCGACCTCATCGACCGAGGCATGTTGCGAGGGGGCGGAAGGAATAGAGGGGGGCTCGGGCCGATTAATAGAGGAAGTAGGAGGATCAGCCGCCTGGTTCGGGAAGGAAGGTGGAGGCACATAAGGGTGAGTAGGAGAAGCCGCTGCAGGCGGAGGAGGAGAAGGGACAGATGACGGGCCAAAGTCAGATGTCGAGCGAGGAGCTTGGTGCCGGCGTCTCTGAGATAGCGGCTGATCGTTAGAGCCAGAATCATCGGAGGATGGTCAAGTCCGGTGTTTAGAAGGAGAAGGAACATTATGACTCGTGCGTTCATTCGTGGCACGAGCCCGACGAGCCGCCCGCGAAGCTTCTCTGAAATCCGGATCAGCGAAGAAAATGTTGCCCGTTCTTCCGCCAAGGCCCATAAGCATTGCACTACGATCCTGACCAGGGGTGAAAGAGGGTCGGGGAAGATTCTCCAATGAGGATGTTGTAGCAGTAGGCTGAGTCGTATGTGGAGCTCGGGGGCGAGCGGGAGCCCGGGGGTGAGCACGGGCAGCCAATCGAGGCGCGCGAGTAGTCCGAGGGCGAGTAGGACGAGCCAAAAAAGCAGGTCGGACGATAGGGGGTCTTCGCCGAACAAGTCTGGGCGGCGGATTAGCCAAGGAAGCCCTACCGGTCAGGGATGAAGATGAAAAGGGGAGGGCCCTTCTTTCCAGGATAACTCGCCCTCGCCTCATTATCTCCATGTCGCTTAGAGGAAGGGGGTGAACTGCTGAGGCCTGGGTTAAGACTTCCGCTGCACCAGGCAAAGTGTGAAACAACTCGCCATCGAAGAAGAATAAAGTACCCAAGAAATTAGGACAGAACAAAAAGAAAGACACCCAATGAGCGAGGCGCCTCCTGGGTCAGATTGCTCAGGCGGAAGTAGGACAACATTTCCTCTGATAATAGGCGCATTAAGTTAATGCGCCAGCCTGCCAAACGAGATGAAGCTTCCAAATAGGAAGTGTCGAGGTGAAAGTCACCTAGTTCAGGAGAAGAGGGGAGTGATGGTTGCCATCGTAGAGGCCACTCTACATCGTGAGGAAAGGCGATAAAGAAAAATTGGTTCCTCCAGTTAGGGTCAGAAGGCGGTAAGGAGGAGAAAAGATTAGTGCGAAGATGAGGTTGAAAGTGAAATACGCCTTCTTGGTGCTTCAAGGTGAAGAAGCAATGAAATAAGTAGGCGGACCAGGATATTTCGCATACTTCACACAGAATCACAAAACCACAGAGGATCCTTATGGAGTTAAGAGTCAGTTGCCCCAGAGGAATGCGGAAATGGCGTTCGATATCAGTAAAGAAGGGATGAATGGGAAGACGGAAGCCAGCCACAAATTGTTCTCGGAAAAAGGTACTGGAGCTAATAAGGGGCTCAGAAAATTGATGTACTCCGGTCGGGATGATAACTTGCACGTCGTCCTCGACCCCATAAGTGTAGCGTAGATCATCTCGAGCACACTCATCAAAGGAGGAAGAGCCAGGGTAAAAAACCGATACCAAAGAAGAAAGAAAAGAAGGGGACGCCATGATCAAAGGAGAAAAAGGATAAAATAGAAAGGAACAGAAGCGAGAAGGACACGAGTACCAAATAGAAGCGAAAAGGGCCAAATGTTGTAAAGCGAGAGAAAGGAGTATATTTATAGGCGCCTGACAAAGGGGTATCTTCGGCAGATTATCATCTAGCGGCGTAAAATAATGGGCGGGAACAACGAGAGCGGTAGGATCAGCTTCGGGAATAACGTCTAGGGGCATGATGGGAATAGTGCTGGCACAAAGTACGAGTGCTGGCACAAAGTGCGAAGAGGCGGATATGGGAAAAGGACAACTGGATCTCAAAAAAGCAGTGACGCTTTCCCGAGCTGGCTTATCTCCTAAATAACAGTGGACGTGCAAGTAGACCTGAAGAATGAGTGGTTCAGATCATTGATTGTCTAATCATTCTCTTCAACACAGACCGGGATCTGAATGAATCCTGGCCTGTGTAGACGAATCCTGGCCTGGGTAGACTTTAGACTTTGACTGACCCGTAAAGGAGAACGAGGATCGAGAGGTAAGAATAAAGCAAGGTTAGTAGAAGGAAACAGGTCAGGAAATTAAAGCGATCCCTGATCAGGCGTAAGTAAGATCTAAAACAAAAGTCCGAAGCGGGAACAGAAGAAGGATTGATTGTTAACAACAGTTGATCAATACAATATCAGGCGAGTACGACGATAAGTGTCGACATCAAAGGTACACTACTATGGCATATCAAAAGAAGCGCAGGTATGTCAAAGAAAAAAAGTTGAAAATAAAGGTTGTTCAAGTACAGTTTCACATCAAGGCATATAAGGCACAATGCCAGTCTATAGAGGGTTATTTGCAGGAGTGGAGGTATCAGCAACGAGGTCTGCGAGGGGTTCGTGCAAGTCTAGAGCAAAGGCAGCCGGAGGTTCGGGTAGAGGAAAGGAGTCGTCGTCATCCTTGAAGGAGGGGAAGGACTCATCAGGAATCTTGTCCATGATGCGGTCTATGTCTACAAAATCCTCTGAAGGGACAGATAAAATCATATTCTGCTCCAGCATTTGACGAGCTCCTCCACCCACGCCGCAGCATACCATAAAATGCATCGCATCACCCATTTTCTTTATGAAGAAGGGGGAGGTGACATATGCTTGTCTGTAGGCCCTTAGCCGACCCACCTCGCCTGCTTGATACTCGGCCAATTGTGTCTGGGCTCTCTCCGTGGCCGCACGCGCTTGCGTTAGGGCCCCTTGACTTTGGGAAGCCTCCTCTTGAGCTTGCAGAAGATTGACTTGCTCAGACTTGAGAGTTGCTTGGCTGGCCTCCCATTGGGTTTGGAGAGTCTTCTCTCAGTCGGCGCTAGAAGCAAGCTGACTTTGGACTTCCGCCAAGGTCTTTTGAAGACTCTCTCGGGTTCCTTGTAAGCTGACCAGCTGAGCATCTTTCTTTGCCAGCTCGGCCGCCAGCTCTTGGCGCTTTTCCACCTCGGAGGCCAAAGCCGACTTACCGGCCTGCACCTCTGTTTCCAGGGCTTTTATTTGGTCCAAAGCTGCATGGGAAATATTGCGAGCCGTGTCAGCAGATTCTCCAAGAAAGCGAAGATATTGCGCTAAGTCTCTAGGAGTGGAGTTAAGCGGGTCACGAGGAGTCAAGGGCAGCTCCACTTCCTCTAGCCGAGCTTTCAGCCTTTCATTCTCTCTGAGCAAGTCACAGGCGTACTTAACGACACTTAGATTGGTAGCGCAGGCCTGTGTTAGATAGCAGAAGAAAAGTCATAAAAAGTAACAGTCAAGGGACATAAAAATAATGAGACTTACGGCAGACATCAGACAAGCCGCTTGATCTAGCCCTTCCTGAGGAGCGTTTTTGCAAAACTTGCGACTGCCAGATCGCCAGGAGGCTGCTAGGTCTCCCTCCAATTCGATTGAAGCAGTAAGGGGAGGGGCCCCCTCAGTAATTTTGGCGGTTATTTCTGAGCCTGTGGAGGAAGGCACGCGCCAAAAATCAGTAAAAGAGTATCTTTTGCGAGTCTTTCGCTGGGATCTAGAAGAAGCGGGGACATCTAAGGGAAGGGGGGCAGGTGGAGTTGCGGAGCTCCCGGGCTGTTCCGCTGACAGTAAAGATGGCTGACCGGGAACGGAGGTGGACGCTTGAACAAAAGCTGGTTCGGGAATATCTGAACGAGGAACCGAAGCCGATATTTGAGGTGAAGCAACAGAAACTTCAAGCTCCACAGTGTTAGCACGGGCAGAAGGGGAGCTGAAACTTCCAAAGGGCGACGAACGGAGGAAGAACGACGGCTAGGCGGAATAGGAGGAGGTGACGATTGAATAGCTGGGGTCACTCTCTTCCTCTTGCGTTGAAGTTTTAGGCGCTCGGCCGGTTGGGGGAGTATTACAGGCCTGTCCTCAATCTGCTCTACAGTGGCTTCATCGACCTGATCTATAATAGCTTCCCCAGCCTGCTCTACAGTAACCTCTCCGGGCTGCTCTATAGAAGCCTCTTCAACCTGCTGTGTTAGGGGGGGGGGACCAGTGTGTTCTACCGTGACCTGGCCTTCAGTCGGCGCCGTTTCCACAGGGGAAACGGAGGAAGTTCCTTCCCGGGCCACCGTAGGCGGGATCGTGGAAGAAGCCGAATGTGGTAATTGTGAAGCAGAGGGACCAGACCGGGAAGAAGCTGTTATTCCCCTCTTAAGTTCTTCGCCTAGATTTTTCAAATAAGCGGCAGATCGACGTTTAGCATCAGAGCTGTGAGCTCGGTACATGGCGGCCTCTGCAATAAGGAAGAAAGATACCTCAGTTAGCGAATAGTAGAAGAAAGGAAAATGGGGTCTTACCAAACGGAGCCCCGAGGTCCCCCTGAACAGGGCTAAGTCCAAATAAGTACAGAAAACCTTCCAGTAACAACACAGAGAGGTTAACAAGTACTCCTTGAAGTGCTTCGGAAGCAGGGACACAAGATGGCTGATGATGATGTACGGGGAGGTTAGTTGGAAGGTCAGATCGCCATTGTGTGGGCCCGACCAGTGGCTTAGGAAGTCTGACAAAGAAAAAGCGGGATTTCCACCCCTTGTTGGAAGAAGGTAGATCGGAGAAAAACTTGTAGCCAGGCCTAGCCTATACCATAAACACTCCTGACTCTGACCGTTTGAAGGAATAAAAGTGGTGAAAAAGATGAGCAGTCAAGGGAAGCTCATACATACGACAGAGAATAAGGGTGCCACAGATTACTCGAAAGAAGTTAGGAGCAAACTGAGAGATACAAACGCCAAAATATTCGCTCAAAGAGGAGATAAATGGATGGATGGGAAAACGAAGACCTCCTAAAATTTGGTCTTTAAAAATGGTCACAAAGTCTTCCGGAGGATTAGCGGGGTGCTCTTGCGGTGTGGGAACTCGGAGTTCATAGGCATCACTTAGGTTCAGGGCCGAGCAAATCATGGAAAGGTCATGGTCGTCTATATCCGAAATGAAGCAGAAATACCAAAGAGTGGTCTTATCATCAGCCATTATCAGGATCCAAGGGGGTTGAGGATGAGATTAGTCAGAGAAGAGAAGAACGCTAAATGGAGGAGCTTAAAAGAGGAAGAGGGAAGACACCTGAGAAGTCGAAGCAGCAAGAAGCAAGCGGGCAATGTGTGCAAGGCAATGGCTGCGGACGACCTTTAGGGTTTATAAAGGGAGTTTCCCTAGGAAATATCAAATGAGTATCTTTTTGGGGAAAGAGCTTATGGTCGTCTGATCGTCAAAGAACATACCCGCATCTGGAAGTGTGTACAAAAGGGAGTGGCGTGTGCGGCGTCATTCTGCATAGGCAATAAAGGCAGAAGACAGGTGTCAACCTCCTAGGAGCCGCATTAATGATGGATGTGATATGGAAATCATGAGATGCAGCAAGCGTAAGGAAGCGCTAACCCCGCGTTGTTTGGGAAACCGAGGAAGAAAATTAGCGGGAAATAAGTTCAAATTTAGCGAGGCCAAGGCTTAGTGTTGTATTACTATGGCTATCTTCATGGTACCAGTAACATTACTTTTTGATGACAGACGAAGGCAAAGCCCTGTAAATGATTTGGGATCGAGAGTTCGACCCTCGATCGACAGCCTATGTACGGATCGGAAGCCGAGCTGCTCGGTCGGCTATTCCAGACTCTTGCCTCAGTGCAAGTTATAAGTGAGCTCTGCTCTCACGCCCAACGACCGAGCTGCTCGGTCGGCTATTCCAGACTCTTGCCTCAGTGCAAGTTATAAGTGAGCTCTGCTCTCACGCCCAACGACCGAGCTGCTCGGTCGGCTATTCCAGACTCTTGCCTCAAGCAAGTTATAAGTGAGCTCGCTCTCACGCCCAACGACCGAGCTGCTCGGTCGGCTGCCTCTTGTCTCAGTGCAAGTTATAAGTGAGCTTTGCTCGCCCAACGACCGAGCCGCTTTGGCCGGCTATTCCGCACTCTTGCCTCGGTAAGTTATAAGTGAGCTCGCTCACGCCCAACGATCGAGCCGTCGCCTATTCCGCATTTTGTCTCAAGGTAAGTTATAAGTGAGCTCGCTTTCACGACCAAGTCCTAGCTCTTGGCTATTCTCACTCTGCCTCGGCTAAGTTATAAGTGAGCTCGCTCACGCCCAACCGACCGAGCCGCTTGGCCGGCTATTCCGCACTCTTGCCTCAGCAGTTATAAGTGAGCTCGCCTCATGCCCAACGACCGAGCCGCTTGGTCGATTTCCATCCTGTCTCGGTCAAGTTATAAGTGAGCTCGCCTCACGCCCAACGACCGAGCTTCTTGGTCGGCTATTCCGCACTCTTGCCTCAGCAGTTATAAGTGAGCTCGCTCACGCCCAACGACCGAGCCGCTCGGTCGGCTATTCCGCACTCTTGCCTCGGTGCAAGTGAGCTGCTCTCACGCCCAACGACCGAGCCGCTCGGTCGGCTATTCCAGACTCTTGCCTCAGTGCGAGTTATATCTGCTCTCACGCCCAACGACCGAGCCGCTCGGTCGGCTATTTCAGCACTCTTGCGATAAGTTATAAGTGAGCTCGCTCACGCCCAATGACCGAGCCGCTTCACTATTCCACTCTTGCCTCAAGTTATAAGTGAGCTCGCTCACGCCCAACGACCGAGCTTCTTGGTCGGCTATTCCAGACTCTTGCTTCAGTTAAGTGAGCTGCTCTCATGCCCAACGACCGAGCCGCTTCGGCTATTCCAAACTCTTGCCTCAGTGCAAGTGAGCTCTCACGCCCAATGACCGAGCCGCTTGGTCGGTTATTCTAGACTCTTGCCTCAAGGTGTTATAAGTGAGCTCGCTGCCCAACGACCGAGCCGCCGGGCTATTCCGCACTCTTGCCTCGCAAGTTATAAGTGAGCTCGCCTCACGCCCAACGATCGAGCCGCCTTGGCCGCTCATTCCGCACTCTTGCCTCGCAAGTTATAAGTGAGCTCGCTCACGCCCAACGACCGAGCCGCTCGGTCGGCTATTCCGCACTCTTGCGGTCAAGTTATAAGTGAGCTCGCTCTCACGACCGAGCTGCTCGGTCGGCTATTCCAGACTCTTGCCTCAGTGCAAGTTATAAGTGAGCTCTGCTCTCACGCCCAACGACCGAGCTGCTCGGTCGGCTATTCCAGACTCTTGCCTCAGCGCAAGTTACAAGTGAGCTCTGCTCTCACGCCCAACAACCATCCCAGCTAGTACAAGTGCATTTTCGATCAACATTCTTGGTTCAAAGTGCAACACGGTTTACCTATATAGCTGCTCATTACTATAGTGTCAAGAGGTAGGAAAAGAGCAAGGTACGCAAAGTGTTTTCGTTATATTTTTTAGAAGCGTTAAAAGAAATGCAGGTGTTCCCCAGCAATATAGACATAGACACTAGAACGATGAGAAAGAGGGATACAGATATAGTGCAGAAAACAAGCTTTATTTTATTAAGAGTGATTCATAAAAAGGAACATTCAATCGGGTTCTTAATTGCTGTTAGATTAAGACCCTTCAGGTCTTTCCTCTAAGTGAGCCCGTGCCTGAGCCAACTCCCTCTGGACATGAGCGAGGGTGTCTCGCAGTTGGTCAATAGTGGCATTTTGTAATTGATTTTCCTCTTTCAAAGAGGTCACCTCGTCCTCATGCTTCAGCTTCAGATAGAGAATATGATAGAGTTAAGCGGGAAAGTCTGCTTGCGCTTTCATCTTCAAAGCTGTTTCGGCCCTGGTCTTGCATTTGGCAGCTCGCCATAGTTCTTCTAACTCCCTACAAAGAGAGGTATGTAGATCCCGGCTTAAGGTCATATCATGTAAAGCTTTCTCAGTACAAGATAGTCGGCGACGCAAAGCAAATGGCTCAGGGGATTCCATGAGCCAGATTGAAAGGCAAATATGGAGGGAAAAGGCGGATAAGGAAGGTGAGATGCTTCCAATCTTTTATATCAAAGAAGAAGATGAAAAGACTCTCTCGAAACTGGAAAAGATGTTTGGGAACCAGCGTGGCCAGAGTAGCAGTAAAGGCAGGTTAGGCTCAGAAGTCAAAAAGTTGGGTTGCCGCATAAGGCTGGTGGGCCCCAAACGGAGGTTATGGGAAATGGGCAGCCCAGGGGGATAAGTCTCTCTCTCTAACCAGTGCTTAAGGACCCTGGGCAAGTATAATAGCATAGCTCAGGGAGCGCGTCAAACATTCGTGGCAAAGTCATTGCCTATTATACGAGCTCAGTAACTGAATCACTGTTTATAATATGGGTTTATAGATTACATAAGGCAAGTAAAGGATATAGGTGCTGCCATAAGAAGGAACTACAAGACAAGAGCCACTGAGACAACCAAAGCTCGGACAAGAGCCACTGAGACAACTAAAGCCAGGGCAGGAGTCACTGAGACAATCAAAGCCCATACAGGGGCCACAAGTGTTAGTTAAGGTCTGTGGACACTGCCCTGGGAAGGAACATCCTGAGGGTCAAGAGCCGCTGGGATGTTATAAGCTCGGGCTAACTCTGCTTTAAGGGATCCAATGACGGTTTGCTGTCTAGCGATAATATCTTGCTTATCATTGAGGCATGCACGTAGGAGGGATAGCTCAGCCTCATGCTCTCGCTGCAGACGCTCCTGGAGGCTAAGCTGACGTTGTAGTTCAGATTGGTATTTGTCTTTCATCGCCTTTTCAGCTTGAACCCGCGATTTAGCCAGGCGATACAAGGCGCCTGTGTCATGCAAGGCAGCAAGCTGACGGTCTCGCTCCGCGGTCATGTTTTTCAACTCGCATTCCTTCTCGGCCAGCTATTGGATAAGCTGATGTATCCGCATTTGAGGGGTGGGTTGATTGACTTCCTCGGAAGAGGGCGAATGCATGGTGCTTAGGGGAAGCCGGGAGAAGGTAGAATAACAAAAAGCAAGGGAAAAAGAGGGATAAGTAGTGCAAAAGCAAGATGTGAGAAACGATCATATGGGGGGCCTTTTTAAAGAGGAGATAGAGTATTCTAGACAAAATAATTACTCAGGCACGGTACTCCAAGCAACCATTAAAGTAATTGCATAGATGTCGTACCACAGGCGACCACTGGAGCAATTACTCAGGCACGATACTCCACGCAACCACTAAAGTAAATTGCACAGACGCCGTACCACAGGCGATCACTGGAGCAAGTACTCAAGCACAGTACTTAAAGCAACCACTGACGCAGTTACGGCAGCGCCGTACCGCTAGTAAAGCGAGAGGTGGAGAGCACTGAGATGTGTATGGGTCTAGTCAGTCAGACTTGGGTCTTCCTTCGACTAGACTTAAGGGGGAGGCTTGTGATACGGTGTATATTTCGTGTGGGGTCGATAGGATGATAGGGCTTGAAGTCAAGTCAACGTGGCTGGTCAATAATCCGACTGACAAAGAAGTCAAAAAGGTCAGAAGTCAAGACAGCGTGGCCGGTCAACGGTCCAGCTGACGTGGATGTCCAGGGTAGGTCGGGAAGCAGACCCAGCGTGCAGGTCAGGACATTCATGCCTTGGATAAAGAGCCAATAGATGCGGGTCGGGAAGCAGACCCAGCGTGCGGGTCAGGACATTCATGCCTTGGATAAAGAGCCAACAGATGCGGGTCGGGAAGCAGACCCAGCATGCGGGTCGGGAAGCAGACCCAGCGTGCAGGTCAGGACATTCATGCCTTGGAGAGCCAACAGATGCGGGTCGGGAAGCAGACCCAACGTGCAGGTCAGAACATTCATGCCTTGAATAAAGAGCCAACAGATGCGGGTCGGGAAGCAGACCCAGCGTGCAGGTCGGAAAGCAGACCAGTGTGCAGGCCTCGAGTAATACAGACAAAGGGGGGTCAGAGGGCCGGACACTACATGACAAATGGGCCTGCAAGGAATCTTAACCGCTTGTCAAAGAAGAATCATCGCATGTCAGGGAATATTCCAACAGGGGGAAAGCTCATACTCTTCTTGATTCCTCCGCCCGCCTATAAGGGAAAGACACGTATTAATCGCTGCCATACAAAGCCCGCCATCTGACATTTCCTGACATTTACCAGGTTCCAGAGGCCTCAACTACAGTATAAAAAGGGAAGCTTTGTCTCTTACGGAGGTACGCTCACTCGTCATTTCTGACTAGTCTCTTACTTTTCTTTCCGTCCTTTCTCTGTGTTTTCTGGGGAAAAAGTACCTGACTTGAGCGTCGAAGGGCCTGACCCATGGACTTTTCCCCTGGTTTTTGGGTCTCTAACGACCGGTGGACTTGTCTGAGTGTGCACAGAGCAATAGTGTCGTCATCCTGATCACTTCTCTTCGTAGACTCGCCCGCATGAATCTTTTCAGGGGGATACCTCGCTGACTCAGCCTCTCAACGACTCTCCGGTAACTTCTAGCACAACAAGACCCGCCTTCATCCGACTCAGCTTCCGGACGGGATCATCTCCCTTATGTGTTAATATTATTTCAAAGGCTAGTAGCCGTCCATGATTTACCTTTTCCGTATTGGTCTTAGAACATATTGATAGGAGCGCTAGGATGAACATATTCATTTTTTACCATCATATTTTAGGAACCTCTCAGAATTAATCGATTGAGTTAATTAAATAAAAAATTATAAAAAACGACAATGGAGATCCATCTGCTTTCGTCGTTTCCAGTGGACTCATTGGCCTTTTGCTTTAATCCATTAAATAGCCTTTCTTATAATCTCCTGAAGTATCCGCTTTCACATAAAGCGGATCTCACTTATGATTACCAAATAGGGCTGAACAAATTTTCATTTAAATTTAAATAACCAATCGAGCTGATCTAATTAGAAATTTTAATTCGATTAATTTAAAATTTAATTTTTTAAAAAATCTTAATTATTTTAATTTATTCGATAAAATATGCCGTGAGCAATTGACTACTCATTTGATTTCCAATATCAGATTTATAAAGAAAAATCAATTAATTATAACCGTTTGAATTAATCTATTTTTTTATTTATTTGATTTGTTTGATTTTCATAATACAATTTTTAATAAATTACTCAACCCATTAACAAACAAACAGCTAGAAGTTGATTTTCATGGAATCTCAGCTAGTGGCGCATAGAGAGGAGAGGAGAGGAGAGGAGCGGAGAGTTTAAATGAACTGCTCCACGAGGCCACTTGCAGGCTTGGTAAATTTACACGGGAGAATGTCTCTCTGGCCAGGTTCTCTGTATGACCTTTTGATGTCATTTTGCCAATCAATTCCAAACTCGTCAAATCAAATGGCTCAATCATCTCTCTCTCTCCGTTCTTGCACAGTGATTGTGGACAAATCATGAACAGCAAAAAGAATTAAAGAAAAGAAAAATTACATGGAATGTTTGTGCTACAATTGTCCTTGGCAGGGAACAAGAACAAGATTCATGATGCGACGCGGGAAGGAAAAAGACATCAACTCGATGACAATTCTCCTGCTCCCTCATTTGTAGCAATCTCTAGGAAATGCGAGTTCAATTTTACGGTTCAGCAAAAATTCACTCAACATTCAGATGCTGAGGAGATCCGGCGGCGGCGGCAAGCTTCGTGCTTCTTCTGGCGCCGCTTGCTTCGCCTCCATGATCGCCGGAGCTGGCGGTGGTGGGGGTAGGTCCATAAGGATTTGAACCACGTCCCTCATCGTCGGCCGCTCCACGCTCTGCTCTTCCACGCAAAGCATGGCGACGTAGAACACGTGCATGATCTCGTGCAGAGGAACCGTGTGGAGCCGGGGGTCGATGACCTTTAGCGCTCCCCCCTTGTCGGAGCCCGTCATCTTCCGGACCCACTGCACGAGGTCGACGCCGTCGCCGAACTCCCCCACCGGCTTCCGGCCGGTCACCAGCTCCAGGAGCACCACTCCGAAGCTGTACACGTCGCTCTTCTCGTCCACCTTCAGCGTGTATGCGTACTCTGTCGAAGCGAGTTCGAAGCTTTTGAGCTCGATTCCGGCGGTCAGATGATGAATTAAAGGAGTAAAAAAGCATCGCGATTACCCGGAGCGATGTAGCCGTAGGAGCCGGCGATGACCGACATGCACTCCGAGGTGCCGGAGTCTTGCAAGAACTTGGCGAGGCCGAAATCAGCGACGTGGGCTTCGAAGTTGGAATCGAGGAGGATGTTGTTGGACTTGACGTCGCGGTGGAGGATGAGCGGCGAGCAGTCGTGGTGGAGATAGCAGAGCCCTTTGGCAGCATCGACGGCGATCTTGTAGCGCGTGTCCCAGAGGAGGTGGCCGCCCTTCGTCCCGTGGAGAACCTCGCCGAGGCTCCCGTTGGGCATGTACTCGTAGACCAGCAGATTGGTCTCGTGATTGGAGCAGAAGCCGAGGAGCTTCACGATATGCCGGTGCCGGATGCGGCCGAGCGTTTGAATCTCCGCCGAGAATCCGTGGTCGTGCGGCGACCCGCGGGTCATCGCCAGGAGCCGCTTCACCGCCACCTGCTCACCGTTGGGCATTACGCCCTTGAACACGATGCCGGCGCCGCCTTTGCCAATGATGTTATCCTCCTTGAGGCAGTCGAGGACGTCGTCGCAGGTGAAGTCGAGGCGCTGGAAAGCGGTGAGCCGCCACATCCTGGCTTGGCTCGCCTTCTTTAGCGACCAGGCCTTGATGATGGCGGCGATGGAGAAGAGGATGGAACAGACGAGGAGAGCGATAACCAGAAGCAGCTTGAAAGAGGCCGAGAGCGGCCCCCTCGGATGAGTGGAGTTCCCGTCGTTGATGGCGGAGCCACAGGAGCCGAGGTAAGGACCGCAGAGATCAGGATTGCCGACAAAGGAACTCGCATTGAAGTAACTGAACTGCCCGGCAGCAGGGATGAGTCCGGATAGGTCGTTGTAAGAGAAATCGACAGCCGTGAGGCTCTGCATGGTGCCGATCGATTCAGGAATACTCCCCTCGAGCTGGTTCCTAGATAGATTGAGATAGTTCAAGATCCGCATTCCGGCAATCTCTGGTGGGATCTTCCCGGAAAGCCTGTTGCGGCTGAGGTCTACGAAAGTCAACAGCTTGCAGTGGCTTATCTCCGGCGCCATTGGCCCGGAGAAGCGGTTCCCGCTGAAGTCCAACTTGGAGAGTTCCTGCAACCGCCCAATCTCCGGCGGAATGCGGCCAGAGAACTGGTTCTGGTTCAAAAGAAGCTTCTGGAGACCGGAGTAGTTGCCGATGGTCGGCGGAAGAGGCCCTGAGAGCCGATTATTGGAGAGGTTAATCTGACCAAGGCCCGGCGAGATGGTTACGGCGCCGGTATCAGGGAACCCGCCGGTGAGGATATTGTCCTGGAGCTCGATCTGTGAGAGCTTCGGCAAGCTGAAGAGAGCATCGGGGATCGATCCGTTGAGGTAGTTCTCCCCCATTCGGATCCTGGATAGTGACTTGCACGCGCCGAGAGTCGCCGGAATGGGGCCGAAGAGGAAGTTGCCGAGGGTGATTAGGGTATGCAGCCGGTTCTGGGAACAGAGGTCCGCCGGAAGCGTTCCGGTGAGCTTGTTCGATGAGATATCGAGTATCTCCAGACGCCCACTCTGGCCTAGTCGCTCGGGAATATTGCCGGTGAAGTTGTTATCCCATACTTGGAGCACCTCCAGAGCCGGCAGGTCACCGAGGAAGTCCGGGATCGACCCGTGGAGCTTGTTGCGGAACAGATTGAGCAGGGTCAGGTTGCGGAGCTCGGCGAAGGAAGACGGGATCTCGCCGGAGAGGGCGTTGTTGGAGAGATCCAGCGACTTGAGGCGGCTCAGGCGGCCAAGCTCCATGGGAAGATTGCCGGAGAGTCCGTTCACCTGGAGGAACAGCGTGTCGAGGTTCTGGAGTTTGTCGAGCTCTGGAGGGATCTCCCCTGTCAGGCCGCAGTTGGCCATGTCGAGACGGACGAGCGACGAAAGGCCGCCGATCTCCGGCGGGATGCCGCCCTCGAAGCTGTTGAAGTAACCAACATAGAGCTGCCGTAGACGGGTGAGATTACCGAGTTCGGGGGGCAGGGAGCCGACGAGTTCGTTGCCGGAGACAGCTAGGTACTCGAGAAACTCCCAACGACCAAACTCTGAGGGTATGATGCCGGTGAAGAAGTTTCCCCCAAGGTGGAGGTGGCGGAGGTTGGGGAGCTCGGAGAGCTCCGTCGGGAGGGGGCCGGTGAGGTTATTGTTGTAGAGGTCGAGTACGACGAGGTTCTTGAGGCGGGAAAGGGAGGAGGGGAAGGTGCCATTGAAGACGTTATTGGAGAGATTGAGGTGGCGGAGGTTCGCGAGGCGAGAGAGCTCGGAAGGGACGGGGCCGTAGAGTGAATTGGCGGCCGCGGAGAGATTGAGCAGGTGGCGGAGGCGTCCGACGGCCGGGGAGAGGACGCCGGAGAGATTGAGTCCGCCGAGGTCGAGTGATTCGACGAATCCCTGAAGAGTGTCGCAGGAAACGCCGGGCCAGGAGCAGTGGCCGTCGACGGAGGAGAAGTTCCAGGCGTCGAGCACGGAGGAGGGATCGAGCACGGCCGCCTTAATTTCGAGCAAGACGTCAGCCTCCATTTCCTCCTGCGCCGCCGCAGCCAGTAAAGCGGCGGCGAGGAGGAAGAAGAAGAGGCTTTGGCGGCGGCGAGGCGGCGGGGGCGCCATTGCTTTGGGTAGAGCGACGGGAAGTAGGACTGAGGAGCGTCGGGGCTGCCACGGCCTTGCTTTTATTATCGCCAAATTACTTAATTTCCTCCCTTTATATTTTTTGGGAAACGAAAATTTTATTCAATTTTTTTTTTTAATTTCAACTTTTATTTTGGGGTCATCCGATCGAGAAGGGACATTGTTTTCATCCCTATTTCAGTATTTTGTTTAGATGTATGGAATTTGCATAAACATTGAAAGGCAGAGTATTTTATTTTATTTTATTTTAAAAAAAAGACATAATAATGTAATATTTCACTAAATCTTAATTATACCCAAATAATAGACCAATTTATTTAAAAAATTTAATTTAAATTTAGAAATCAACTGAATTGATCGGTTAAATTGATTCGATTCCTACACGCTCAGTCACATTAATGTATACTGCTCAAAGTAAATTGTAATCTGTTTAAGCTTTCAGGGGACATTAGTTGATAGCTAGCAGCACTGCTCAAGTACCACATGAGCCAGGTCGCCATGAACTCGGACCACACTCCATTATTCGAAAGCTCATCACTGTTCGATCAACTTCACCGCAGAGCCACCGCGGTCCCGACTCTCACATGAGTAGTTGCATTCAAGCACAGCAGCTACTAGCAGCAACCATCATGGTCCAGCAGCAGTGAGTGCATTTACATCGAACCTTGTTGATCGATCTTTTTCCAATGGTAGCTTAATAATTAGAACTTCCCTTTGGCTAACCACTAAAAACAGTCAAAAGAGCAAGACATGAACCGTGTTTGCTGGGTTGACTGCCAATTATTTGTTGGATAATTTTGGATGTAAATTAAAGAGAATCAATAATTGAGTTGAATTGAATTGAATGATCTCACGGCATGTGGCTTTATAGACATGTATGTAAGATCCTAAATTCTTGCAATAAACAAGTTGATCTTGTCTGTAAACTGATCAGTTTAAATTATATCTCTGGACCACCGTCAACATAATGATCGAATCCAAGTTTGTAATTAATCTTGCTGTTCCTCACATTCATTACTAAACCAATGAATGAAGCCTTTCCTATGAATCCCATCTCTGGTAAAATGAGCCCATGCTGCAGAAACAGCAGGGAATTGTGCCTTCTACGTAGTCAAATCTTGCACACTTTCCATAGTCAATCAACAGGCGAGAAGATGATTGCTACAGTTGCGTAAGTCGGTCGGTAAACAAATTTTTAAAAAGGTTTGTAAAATAAAAAAAATTGGAGAATTTTTTTTAACCATTATAAATATATAAAGTTTAAGATTTATAGTTAAAAACGGTAGTTAAATATCAAAATTAATAATGTAGACGAGATTAATAATAAATGATGTAATTTTTTTTTAAAAAAATTGATAATGTAGGGTCTATAAACAAGTTATAAATAAATAAATAAATAAATATATATATATATATTATTTGGAGAGAGTGGTAGATTTTATATTTTTGTGGTATTGAGGTGATATATTGGAGATTTAAAACAAAGCTTATAAAGAGTTCTAATCATCGAAGATGATGTACGTTGGCTGACATCATTATAATAAAAATGTTAAAAGATAATAGAATTTATCCGTTGTCGTAGGTCTTTTAAAATTATTGTAATTGATTGTGTTGTTAAAAGTAGGGGCTACGATAACAGTTTTAAATCGATATCTTTAAATGAAACAACAACAATTTTGCAACGATTTAAAACCGTTGTCTTTGAATGAAAAGACAACGATTTAAAACTGTTATTGTTTAGAGCACTTTTAATAATACTGCCAGTTACAATAGTTTTTGGGGCTACGACAATAGTTTTTAACCATTGTCTTTGAGGGCGATAGACAACAACAACGGTTTTAAACCATTATCTTCTAAACTATTGTCTTTTAATACCAATATATCATATGTCAATATAAATATATAATAAAGAATCATAATCACAAAAGAAAGAATATTCTCCACATCAATGTCATTCAAAATGTTACTTATATAAGAATTACAATCACAAAAGAAGAAACATGTCTCATATTCAAATAAAATTTATCCCAATACAAATAAACAAATAAACTCTATTTACAACTAATGAACAATAGCCAAAAGATTATACACTTGTGATGGTCGTTCATGCCAAGTAGGATTGTACTTAATTATTGTCAACCCAAGTCCCATCACAATCTTCAACTTGTAGGATTTCATTAGAGTCCTCTTTCTCACTTGCTGATTCTTCCATGTCAGTCTTTTTCAACATTGTTGATCATCAGTTCCATAATAAATCCAATCCTTAATATGTAGTCCTCATCAACTTCACAGAGTAACTCTTCACTCCTTGTTTCAGAGAGTTCAACACAATTACATTAGAAAACTTAAAATAGTATGCAGGGAAACACACTAAGTTTGCTGATGATTTTGCTAAAGGGAATGTCATCAGAAACAGGTGAGGAAAAGTTGTGCCAATACATGCACCGTCAATGTCTTATTAGAGTTAAAGAAATATGCAATGATTTGATAAATGAGCAATCTCTGTGTATGTATTAAACCAGAATCTAATATTGCGTGGAAAACCAAGCAAGTATATGTATCAAAAATATCAGAAAAATGCAGCTTCTGATTGAATAAGGACTGAGCATTTCATAGGATATACCAAAGAAACTAATATGCTAAGTAATTTTCTCCTAGTACATGAAAATTGGAGCATGCTATTGTACCAATTTTTGATTGAGTGTGGAGTACCAAAATGTAAATTCTACCAAATGCCACAATACACATGCAATATAGTTTGCAAACAAAATCAAGATAAAATATTTGGTAGCTTCACCATCTATATTATCTATCATCCAACAAAGTAACTTTTTCAATAAGTTCATAGAATATTTCAAAAGCTATTGATTGACAACAATTCAAGGGGAAATCTAACATGTAAGTATAGTTATATAAAGAAACTATTGTAAAACTTACTTGAATCAAATTGCTAACTTGAATATTAAACCTTTGAATGACTGCAATAATGTCTCTCTTTGGCACTATAGTTTCTTCAATAAGGCTACTTGTTATATATGTATTTAAATACACACTTTAAAATTTAAACAATGTTAAATAAGGTTCAATGCATTATAAACCAAAAATTATAACAAGTATGAGGTAAAAAAAAAATTGAACAACAAACCATAAATCTTAAATGAGTTTCATATGCTAAATAAACTCCATCAAGAAGCTACTACTTGATTAAAGGATAAAATTTCTAGTCTTATTGAAAGTACAGGCTCAACTTGCAACCTTAATCAACTGATTCAAACAATAGCTGTCACGCCCCGAGAGTAAGGTTTGTTGGTGCAACCTTAGGTCAAGGTTGACCTGGTTGACCTGACTCGAGTTGACCTGACTCGAGTTATATTTTGATGTTTGACTTAGGAAGATTGTTGGTGCAACCTTAGGTCAAGGTTGACCTAGTTGAGTTGTATTTTGATGTTTGACACTCGTGGAAGAGTTGTATTCTTGATATGGGACAAGAATAGATGTTTGGGAGATTATTGGTGCAACCGTAGGTCAAGGTTGACCTGGTTGACCTGATTCGGGAAAAAGTCCAAGTATGGAGACTTGGCAACGGAAAAGTCCAAGCAGGGAGCTTGGCACTAGAAAAGTCCAAGTATGGAGACTTGGCACTGGAAAAGTCCAAGCAGGGAGCTTGGCACGCGAAAAGTCCAAGTATGGAGACTTAGTACTGGAAAAGTCCAAGCAGGGAGCTTGGCACGAGGGAAATGTTAGGATCTCTTCGTACGGCTAGAGAGGGGGGTGTGAATAGCCGACCCCAATTGCTCGCGTTTCTTTCTACAATCTAGGGTTAGCGCAGCGGAAACTAAATGCAGAAAGAAAACAGGAGAAGAAATCAAACCTCAACGCAAGGATGTAACGAGGTTCGGAGATGATACTCCTACTCCTCGGCGTGTCCGTAAGGTGGACGAGCCCTATCAATCCGTCGGTGGATGAGTCCCCGGAGAACCGGCTAATATCAACTCCTTGTGGGTGGAGAAACCTCGCCACAAACACTTGCAACAGCAAGCTAAGAGTACAATAGAATACAAGAAGTAAATACAATGAATGTAACAATACAAGTTTGCCTTCTTGTCGTCGACTGAAGTCCTGGAAGCAACAACTTCACGGACGAATGCCAACAAGCAACTCAAAGAAGCTCACGCGGGGCTTCGGAAGTGAGCTCAACAAAGCTCAGTCGAAGCTTAAACTTCAGCAGCAGAACATAAGTTATAAGGAGGAAAAAGGAAGAATTTATTGCACAGAAGATGCCCTCGCCTCCTTATACCTGCGAAGAAGAAACAGTGAAGAAACTAGCCGTTGCAATGTTAGTGGACCGGTCCGTGGACCGATCAGTAGTCCGGTATCAGTGGTAAAGACCTTCTCAGCATGTGTCAACTCCTCGGTCCACCTAGATGCTTCCCTCGATCGGTCCGCAGACCGATCAGCTTCGCTTCTCCGCTAGTTTACCATCGATCTCTTCGACGGCCTGCATCGATCGATAACCATCGCAGCATATCGATCGGTCACCGATCGGTCACCGCACCGATCGATGAGCCTATGATCATTGGATCGGTGCAGCCCGATCCAAACTTCTCACCTAAACCTAAGGCTTCCACACCAACATCCGGCCAACCTTGACCTCCTGGTACATCATGCCGAGCATCCAGACACTCCCTTGACCTGCTAGCAGTCCCCCCGAAGTGTCCGGCCAAGCCCGTTGACCCACCTATACTTTGCCACACCAGATGTCCGATCACCTTGATCCATCTCGATTTTTCCTTGCCCGGCTTCACTCAGACTCTCCACACCGCCTAACATCCCGCTAGGACTTTCACTGGCTTCACTCACCAGACTTTCCAACCGCCTAACATCCCTTAGGACTTTCCCATTGCCTAACATCCCAGCTATTTTTCCACCGCCCGGCTTCACTCACCAGACTTTCCACACCGCCTAACATCCCAGTTAGGACTTTCCTTGCCCGGCTTCACTCACTGTGACTTTCCAACCGCCTAACATCCCAGTTAGGACTTTCCTGCCAAGTCTCCATACTTGGACTTTCCGTGCCAAGTCTCCATACTTGGACTTTTCGCGTGCCAAGCTCCTGCTTGGACTTTTCCATTGCCAAGTCTCCATACTTGACTTTTCCCGTGCCAAGCTCCCCTGCTTTTTCCGCCAAGTCTCCATACTTGGACTTTTCGCGTGCCAAGCTCCCTGCTTGGACTTTTCCAGTGCCAAGTCTCCATACTTGGACTTTTTCCCGAATCCGGTCAACCAGGTCAACCTTGACCTACGGTTGCACCAATAATCTCCCAAACATCTATTCTTGTCTCATATCAAGTCAAACATCAAAATACAACTCAACTAGGTCAACCTTGACCTAAGGTTGCACCAACAATCTTCCTAAGTCAAACATCAAAATACAACTCGAGTCAGGTCAACCTTGACCTAAGGTTGCACCAACAATCTCCCCCTTTTTGATATTTGACAAAACCCATAATCAAGTTAGGTTAACCCGATAACCTAACTTAAGTTTTCCAACCATCTTCCAATGTCCAATGTTCTTTCCTTGAACATTCTCTGGACATTCTCCCCTTAGGTTAACCCGATAACCTAACTTGGGTTCTCCAATAATTCTCCCCCTTTTTGACACACATCAAAAAGAATTCCAATGTTCTTCCTTGAACATTCCCATCCTTCCAGTTGAACCCTTAACCCACTTGGGTTCTCCAATAATTCTCCAATGAACACTCTCCCCTTTTTGACACACATCAAAAAGAAAAGGAGGGTATCAAGGTCAAGAGTTTCTTCCTAATGAAAGTCCCATACCTTTCATTGAAACTCTTAATTTCCCCCTTGATACTAAACTCAACAATCAACTTAGTGATAATCTCATATCACTAATCCTCAAAAGTCTTAAGGAGTAAAACTCCCCTAAAAGTCAACTTCCCCTTGACAATTAGGTAAAACTCCCCCTAAAGGTCAACTCCCCTTGACCATTGCACCAACAATGTCTTTGTGAGTTCCAAACCTTTAGAAATCCAAAACACCATTTCCATAACTGAAATTTCAGACAACAATTGAAAATCAGAAATTGGCACGCTCTGATCGGTCCCCGGACCGATCGAAACCCAATGGATCACCGATCCACGCTTTCTGGATCTCACTGGATCGGTCTGCAGACCGATCCATGATTCACCGGATCGGTCCACAGACCGATCAGGACTTACCTGGATCGGTCCCCAGACCGATCCAGACTCTGATAGGCAGATTTCTGAAATTTCCTTCCCGAAATTCAGAAACTCCTAGAAAATTCCAGAAAATTCAAAAAATTGTGAAATTTTGAGGATACATTCCTCATAACATATACTATCATGGAAAAATAGTTTTCTATGAAAATAACTTCCATTTTTCAATCTTGATACAAAGTTCAAAAACTTTGAAATAGTTCAAGTTTAACTCAACTTTGTATCACAATGTTCAATGATGAATGCTATCACTAGGAAAGCTTCATCAAGGTTTTTCAAATCAATTTTAAAATGCTTTTAAAACCATTTGAATTTAGGACCATAATCTTAGGGCTAGATGTACATGACTTGTACACAAGCTTTCCCTATGATCCTTCATTTCTTGAATTAGGCTCATCTAGGTACAAGAACTATGTACCTTGATCCTAACTCATGATCCTAATATCTCACACACATCTAAAGTGTATCAAACACATCCAAGTCAATTTTGATGTGAGATATGGGTTTAGGTCATCTTAGGCTAAGTTCTCATGCATTTTCTAAACACCAATTTGATCTCAATATCAAATTATGTTTCTATCCTTAAATCAATTTCATTGATTATTACTGCAAGAGATGATGACATGGCATGACATAATATCATAAATGAAAACATGTGCCAATGTCATGATATCATGGCATAAAGTATGAAACTTAACTAAAGCATGACATATAAAAAACCTAAGCTTTATCATGACATATCAAATGATGATAAATTAAGTATGATGTCATGACATGGCATATGGCAAACAAAATATGGCAAGTAACATGTAAAGGTATAGGAAATACCTAATTCTAGCCTTAGTTGTCATTTTTGATAATTTTGATCATTTTGCCATAGGTTCTATATTCCTAAGTGTAATAGATCTAAAATCATATATCAAAGATGTTTAGATCACTATGTGCCAATTAGATTGACTTAAGAGAACTCCTCAAATGTAGTTGGCACATCACCTTAGGAATAATTGTTAAGTTCATTTTCAAGGCTTGTTCACACCTTGAAAATTCCTAAAGTGCCACCTTTTGCCATGATTAGGTTAACTACCTATTCAAGTAAGGTTGGCACACCCTAACTCATCTAGCGTGATGAAATCACGCTCCTAGGAACCCAATACCTATTTGAGCTCATTGGGTTCACTAAATATTCACTAGGGATGACTTCCCTAGCAACCCTCCTAATGACCCTCTTAGGCTTTAAAGCCTTGGTCATTTGGGACTCATCAAGATCAACTCTAGGGGTGACTCCCCTTGTGACCTTGGTGGTGGTCTTCCTAGCCCTAGGTTTTGTTCCATAATCGAATGGAACATTATGATAAGTGGGCTTGACCACTTGGGACTTAGGTTTGTGACCCAAACCTTTCTTGTCCTTGGACTTGGGTTTTTGACCCTTAGACCCTAGAGTTGACTTCTCTAAATTCTTTAGGGCCTTTTCTAGAGTGTCAAGTCTTGACCTCAAGACTTGATTTTCTTTCTCTAAAACCTCAAGTTTTAATTTATCATTCTTTCTTGAGGTGTTCCTAGGCATATGTCTAGTTGTCTTGGGGTTTCTACCTAGGTTTTCCTTAGTCTTAGATGAGTTAATTCTAGGGTTAGCATTTCTAGAATTATCCTTATCTAGACTCACATGCTTAGCTCCTAAGCACATGTATTGATTCCTAAGGTTATCATGCTTGTTATTATCGATAAGTGCAATAAAATTCCTAGCATGCATTATATTAGAATTGCAAAAATGAACCTTAGAGGTTACCTTAGGGTTTGCCTTAGCTCCCCCTATCGATGTGCCCGATCTCTTGTCCTTGTGAGGTTGCCTCCCCCTCGGACAATGGCTCCTATAGTGTCCCCTTTGCTTGCATTGGAAACACACGATGTGCTCCTTGCCCTTGCGTTTCGGGACTCCGGCTTCCTTGACCTTTGGCGCCGGTGGAGTCTTTCTTACCCTCTTCGGACACTTACTCTTGTAATGTCCATGTTCCCTACACTCAAAGCACATAATGTGTAATTTAATTGAACTTAAATTGCTTGAGTTACCTAGGGTTGAGGGTGGATGCGAGCTCTCTTCTTCATCCCTTTCGGAGGTAGAAGTTTCTTCTTCTTGCTCCGAACTTGAAGAAGAACTCTCCTCCTCTTCGTCCTTAGATGTTGAGTAACCCTCAACTTCTAATTCCTCTCCTCCATGATGTGAGCTACTTGGCTCACTTAGTTCCTCTTCATGGCTTGAATTTGAGCTTCCCTCATGGAACTTGGCCAAGTTATCCCATAATTCCTTGGCATTGTTGTAACCTATCTTACACAAGATGTTAGAAGGCAATGAAAATTCAATTATTCTCGTTACCTCTTCGTTGATTTCGGATTTGTGAATTTGTTCTCTTGTCCACTCCTTCTTCTTAAGTGGTTTTCCTTCCTTATCCACCGGAGGAATAAAACCTTCTTGTACACAAAACCAATTCATTATGTTAGTCATAAGAAAGTACTTCATCCTTACCTTCCAATACGCGAAGTCACCGCATTCGTAGAAGGGTGGAATGGTAACATCTTCTCCATAGAGATCCATTCTCTAGCTTTGCTCCCACGGGTGTTAATCCGATGAAGAGCGGCCTCGCTCTGATACCACTTGTTAGGATCTCTTCGTACGGCTAGAGAGGGGGGTGTGAATAGCCGACCCCAATTGCTCGCGTTTCTTTCTACAATCTAGGGTTAGCGCAGCGGAAACTAAATGCAGAAAGAAAACAGGAGAAGAAATCAAACCTCAACGCAAGGATGTAACGAGGTTCGGAGATGATACTCCTACTCCTCGGCGTGTCCGTAAGGTGGACGAGCCCTATCAATCCGTCGGTGGATGAGTCCCCGGAGAACCGGCTAATATCAACTCCTTGTGGGTGGAGAAACCTCGCCACAAACACTTGCAACAGCAAGCTAAGAGTACAATAGAATACAAGAAGTAAATACAATGAATGTAACAATACAAGTTTGCCTTCTTGTCGTCGACTGAAGTCCTGGAAGCAACAACTTCACGGACGAATGCCAACAAGCAACTCAGCCGAAAGAAGCTCACGCGGGGCTTCGGAAGTGAGCTCAACAAAGCTCAGTCGAAGCTTAAACTTCAGCAGCAGAACATAAGTTATAAGGAGGAAAAAGGAAGAATTTATTGCACAGAAGATGCCCTCGTCTCCTTATACCTGCGAAGAAGAAACAGCGAAGAAACTAGCCGTTGCGTCACAACGGCTAGAACCTTGATCGGTCTGTGGACCGATCAGGCAACATCCTGATCGGTTTGCGATCGATCGTGAAGAAGCCTTCGCTGTTTCGCCCCGATCGTCCACGCATCGATCAGAACCTTCGATCGGTCCGTAGACCGATCAGCTTCTTCTCTCGCTAGTTTACCATCGATCTCCTTCGACGGTCTGCATCGATCGATAACCATCAAGAGATATCGATCGGTCACCGATCGGTCACCGCACCGATCGATGAGCCATGTATCATTGGATCGGTCTGCAGCCCGATCCAAACTTCTCAGCCCTAAACCTAAGGCTTCCACACCAACATCCGGTCAACCTTGACCTGTTGGTACATCATGCCTAGCATCCGGTCACTCCCTTGACCTGCTAGCACTCCCCGCTAAGTGTCCGGTCAATCCTTTTGACCCACTTAGACTTCTCCACACCAGATGTCCGATCACCCTTGATCCATCTGGATTTTTCCCTTGCCCGGCTTCACTCACCAGGACTCTCCACACTGCCTAACATCCCAGTTAGGACTTTCTCGCTGCCTGGCTTCACTCACCAGGACTTTCCAACTGCCTAACATCCCAGTTAGGACTTTCCCATTGCCTAACATCCCAGTTAGGACTTTTCCACTGCCTGGCTTCACTCACCAGGACTTTCCACACTACCTAACATCCCAGTTAGGACTTTCCTACTGTCTGGCTTCACTCACCAGGACTTTCCAACTGCCTAACATCCCAGTTAGGACTTTCCCGTGCCAAGTCTCCATACTTGGACTTTTCCCGTGCCAAGTTTCCATACTTGGACTTTTCGCGTGCCAAGCTCCCTGCTTGGACTTTTCCATTGCCAAGTCTCCATACTTGGACTTTTCCAGTGCCAAGCTCCCTGCTTGGACTTTTCCGTTGCCAAGTCTCCATACTTGGACTTTTCGCGTGCCAAGCTCCCTGCTTGGACTTTTCCAGTGCCAAGTCTCCATACTTGGACTTTTTCCCGAATCCGGTCAACCAGGTCAACCTTGACCTACGGTTGCACCAATAATCTCCCAAACATCTATTCTTGTCTCATATCAAGTCAAACATCAAAATACAACTCAACTAGGTCAACCTTGACCTAAGGTTGCACCAACAATCTTCCTAAGTCAAACATCAAAATACAACTCGAGTCAGGTCAACCTTGACCTAAGGTTGCACCAACAGGAAAGTCCTAACTGGGATGTTAGGCAGTTGGAAAGTCCTGGTGAGTGAAGCCAGGCAGTGAGAAAGTCCTAACTGGGATGTTAGGCAGTGTGGAAAGTCCTGGTGAGTGGAAAGGGGAAAGTCCTAACTGGATGTTAGGCGGTGGGAAAGTCCTAATGGGATGTTAGGCGGTTGGAAAGTCCTGGTGAGTGAGAACCAAGCAAAAAATCATGGAGGAGATGATGACTTGGTGTTGAAAGTCTAAGTGGGTCAAAGGATTGACCGGACACTTAGCGGGAGTGCTAGCAGTCAAGGAGTGACCGGATGCTAGGCATGATGTACCAACAGTCAAGGTTGACCGGATGTTGGTGTGGAAGCCTTAGGTTTAGGGTTGAAAAGTTTGGATCGGGCCGCAGATCGATCCAATGATACATGGCTCATCCGACGGCCGGTGACCGATCGCTGATCGATCGATGCTATCGATGGTTATCTCGACGGTCCGGAGACCGATCGGCGAACTGATCGCAGAAAAGGCCCGATCGGTCCGTAGACCGATCAGAGAGCCTCGATCGGTCCGTGGACCGATCAGAGGTTTCCGATCGGTCCATGGACCGATCGTGACAATGTACATAGGCTTTTCCCCATTGGTCCGCATCGATCAGATGTTGCTGATCGGTCCACGCATCGATCGTGGCTTGATCGCGACACCGATCGGTCCGGGACCATCGTGACAAAAATGTGCTTTATGCGCTATACGATCGGTCCGCAGATCGATCAGGTTCTAGCCGTTGCGACGCAACGGCTAGTTTCTTCGCTGTCTTCTTCGCAGTATATAGGGTCGAGGGCTGCTGCTGGCGACAACTTCTTCCTCTTCTCTTCTGCTGCTGCTCTGGTGCTTGAGCTTTGTTGAGCTCTTCTTCGAAGCTTCGCGTGAGCTTCTCGATCGGGATATCCTGCTGTTGTAGGTGTTCGAGAGCCTTTCATCGAATCCAATGGCAAGGAGGCAAGAAACCCGTGTTTTTACATTCATTGTTCTTGTCTTCTTGTATCTCTTGTTGTATTCCTTTCTTGCTGTTGCAAGAATATTGTGGCGAGGTTTCTCCACCCACAAGGAGTATATTGTATTAGCCGGTTTTCCGGGGACTCATCCACCGACGGATTGAGAGGCTTCGTCCACCTTACGGACATGCCGAGGAGTAGGAGTATCATCTCCGAACCTCGTTACATCGACGCGTTGAGGTTTGATCTTCTTGTTTTCGTTTCCTTGTTTGTTTTTCCGCTGCGCTGACGAATTGTAGGAAGAAACGCGAGAATTTGAGGTCGGCTATTCACACCCCCCCCTCTCTAGCCGTACGAAGGATCCTAACAAGTGGTATCAGAGCGAGGTTCGCTCTTCATCGGATCAACACCCGTGGGAGCAAAGCTAGAGAATGGATCTCTATGGAGAAGATGTCACCATTCCACCCTTCTACGAATGCGGCGACTTCGCGTATTGGAAGGTAAGGATGAAGTATTTTCTTATGACTAACATAATGAATTGGTTTTGTGTACAAGAAGGATTTACTCCTCCGGTGGATAAGGAAGGAAAACCACTTGAGAAGAAGGAGTGGACAAGAGAACAAATTCACAAATCCGAAATCAACAAAGAGGTAACGAAAATAATTGAATTTTCATTGCCTACTAACATCTTGTGTAAGATAGGTTACAACAATGCCAAGGAATTATGGGATAACTTGGCCAAGTACCATGAAGAGAGCTCCACTTCAAGCCATGAAGAGGAGCCTAGTGAGCCAAGTAGCTCACATCATGAAGAGAGCAAATTGGAAGTTGAGGGTTACTCAACATCTAAAGAAGAAGAGGAAGTGAGTTCTTCTTCTTCAAGATCGAAGCACGAAGAAGAAGCTTCTACCTCCGGGAGGGATGAAGAAGAGAGCATCCATTCATCCTCAACCCTAGGTAACTCAAACACTTTAAGTTCAAGTAAATTGCATATAATGTGTTTTGAGTGTAGGGAATTTGGGCACTACAAGAGTAAGTGTCCAAAGAGGGTAAGGAAGACTCCACCGGCGCCAAAGGTCAAGGTAGCCGGAGTCCCGACACGCAAGGGCAAGGAGCACGTGGTGTGCTTCCAATGCAAGCGAAGGGGGCATTATCGGAGTCATTGTCCGAGGGGGAGGCAACCTCACAAGGGCAAGAGACCGAGCACTTCTATAGGGGGAGCTAAGGCAAACCCTAAGGTATCATTTAAGTCTCATTCGTGCAATACTAGTAAGATGCATGCTAGAAATTTTATTGCACTAGTCAATAATGATAAGCATGATAACATTAGAAATCGATACACATGCTTAGGTGCCAAACATGTGAGCCTAGATAAGGATAACACTAGGAAAGCCAACCCTAGAATTACCTCATCTAAGGTTAAGGAGAACCTAGGTAGGAATCCCAAATCAACTAGACACATGCCTAGGAATGCCTCAAAGAAAATGACAAATCAAAATTGAGGTACTAGAGAGGAGAATCAAGTCTTGAGGTCAAGACTGATATGCTAGATCTTAAGAACCTGGAGAAGTCATCTCTAGGGTTTAAGGGTCAAAACCAATGTCCAAGGACAAAAAGGGTTTGGGTCACAACTTAAGTCCCAAGTGGTCAAGCCCACTTATCATAATGTTCCATTCGATTATGGAACAAAACCTAGGGCTAGGAAGATCACTACCAAGGTCACAAGGGAGTCGCCCCTATAGTTGACCTTGATGAGACCCAAATGACCAAGGCTTCAAAGCCTAAGAGGGTCATTAGGAGGGTTGCTAGGAAGTTATCCCTAGTGAATATTTAGTGAACCCAATGAGCTCTAATAGGTATTGGGTTCCTAGGAGCATCTTCTCTCCATAGATGGGTTAGAGAGTGTCAACTCCAATTAGAAGGGTAGTTAACCCAACTTTGAGGAAATTGACACTCAAGGAGCATTTTCAAGGTTTTGATAACCTTTGAAAATGAAAAAGAATTATTATTTACTCCTTAAAGAGTAAATTGTGCCATATTTGAAAAATATCGATTTCAATCTTATTTGACACAATTTAAGAAAACCTAGAGAAATACCATAATTGGGATTTTGGTTTTCTCTTAGGGATATATGGGCAATCTAGGGTTAGATTTTAAGTTAGCAAAGTGGTTAAGGATACTTAGATAGGTAATCTAGGTATATTTATCTATGCTAAATCTTGCCATGATTGTTTGCCCTCACATGTCATGACATCATATTTAGTCTTATTATCATTTGAAATGTCATGATAATACTTAGGCTAGTTTATATGTCATGTGTTAGTTTAGTTTCAAACTTTATACCATGACATCATGACATTGGCACATGTTCTCATTTATGATACCATTTTATGCTATGTCATCATCTCTTGCATTAATAATCAATTGAATTGATTTAAGGATGAAAAACACATTTTGATATTGAGATCAAATTTGTGTTTAGAAAATGCATGAGACCTTAGCCTAAGATACCTAAACCCATATCTCACATCAAAATTGACATGGATGTGCTTGATACACTCTAGATGTGTGTGAGATATTAGGATCATGAATTAGGATCAAGGTGCATAGCTCTTGTACCTAGATGAGCCTAATTCAAGATATGGGGGATCATAGGGAAAGCTTGTGTACAAGTCATGTACATATAGCCCTAAGATTGTGGTCCCAAATTAAAGGGTTTGAAATCATTTCAAAATTGTTTTGAAAAACCTTGATGAAGCTTTCCTAGTGATAGCATTCATCATTGAACATTGTGATACAAAGTTGACTTAACTTTGAACTATTTCAAAGTTTTTGAATTTTGTATCAAGATTTGAAAATGGAAGTTATTCTCATAGAAAACTATTTTTCCATGATAGTATATGTTATGAGGAATGTATCCTCAAAATTTCACATTTTTTCGAATTTTCTGGAATTTTTTAGGAGTTTCTGAATTTCCGGGAAGGGAAATCAGAAATCTCTGATTTCAGAGTGTGGATCGGTCACCGGACCGATCCAGGGAAGTTCTGATCGGTCTGGTGACCGATCAGTGACGATCCAATGCGATCGGTGAAGCGTGGATCGGTCCGGGGACTGGGGATTCTGATCGGTTTGGGGACCGATCGGTGCCGTTTCGATTTTCAACCGTTGGTCTGAAATTTCAGCTGGAAGTTGGGTTTTGTGGATTTCTAAGGTTTGGAACTCTCAAAGACATTGTTGGTGCAATGGTCAAGGGGGAGTTGACCTCTAGGGGGAGTTTTACCTAATTGTCAAGGGGAGTTGACTTTTAGGGGGAGTTTTTTTACTCCAAAAGACTCTTAAGGATTAGTGATATGGGATTATCACTAAGTTGATTGTTGGGTTTAGTATCAAGGGGGAAATTAAGAGTTTCAAATGAAAGGTATGAGACTTTCATTAGGAAGAAACTCTTGACCTTGATACCCTCCTTGTTCTTTTTGATGTGTGTCAAAAAGGGGAGAGTGTTCATTGGAGAATTATTGGAGAACCCAAGTTAGGTTATCGGGTTAACCTAAGCTAGGAAGAATGTCAAGGAATGTTCAAGGAAGAACATTGGAATTCTTTTGATGTATGTCAAAAGGGGAGAATTATTGGAGAACCCAAGTTAGGTTATCGGGTTAACCTAAGGGGAGAATGTCCAGAGAATGTTCAAGGAAAGAACATTGGACATTGGAAGATGATTGAAAACCTAAGTTAGGTTATCGGGTTAACCTAACTTGATTATGGTTTTGTCAAACATCAAAAAGGGGGAGATTGTTGGTGCAACCTTAGGTCAAGGTTGACCTGGTTGACCTGACTCGAGTTGACCTGACTCGAGTTATATTTTGATGTTTGACTTAGGAAGATTGTTGGTGCAACCTTAGGTCAAGGTTGACCTAGTTGAGTTGTATTTTGATGTTTGACACTCGTGGAAGAGTTGTATTCTTGATATGGGACAAGAATAGATGTTTGGGAGATTATTGGTGCAACCGTAGGTCAAGGTTGACCTGATTCGGGAAAAAGTCCAAGTATGGAGACTTGGCAACGGAAAAGTCCAAGCAGGGAGCTTGGCACTAGAAAAGTCCAAGTATGGAGACTTGGCACTGGAAAAGTCCAAGCAGGGAGCTTGGCACGCGAAAAGTCCAAGTATGGAGACTTGGTACTGGAAAAGTCCAAGCAGGGAGCTTGGCACGAGGGAAAGTCCTAACTGGGATGTTAGGCAGTTGGAAAGTCCTGGTGAGTGAAGCCAGGCAGTGAGAAAGTCCTAATTGGGATGTTAGGCAGTGTGGAAAGTCCTGAGTGAAACCAGTAAGGGAAAGTCCTAACTGGATGTTAGGCGAGGAAATCCTAACTGGATGTTAGGCGGTTGGAAAGTCCCGTGAGTGAAACCAGCAAGGAAAATCCGATGGATCGTGATGATCGGACTTGGTGTTGAAAAGTCTAAGTGGGTCAAAGGGATTGACCGGACACTTAGCGGGAGTGCTAGCAGTCAAGGGAGTGACCGGATGCTAGGCATGATGTACCAACAGTCAAGGTTGACCGGATGTTGGTGTGGAAGCCTTAGGTTTAGGGTCGAAAAGTTTGGATCGGGCCGCAGATCGATCCAATGATACATGGCTCATCCGATCGGTCCGTGACCGATCGCGATCGATCAAGATGCTATCGATGGTTATCTCGATCGGTCCGGAGACCGATCGGCGAGATCGCTAGCGCCAGGAAGACCCGATCGGTCCGTAGACCGATCAGAGGTTCCTCGATCGTGGACCGATCGTGACGGAATGTAAGCATAGGCTTCTTCCCCGATTGGTCTCGCATCGATCAGATGTTGCCGATCGGTCCACGCATCGATCGTGGCTTCGATCGCGACACCGATCGGTCCGGGGACCGATCAGTCTTTAAAGCTACAGACCTGCCGATCGGTCCGCAGATCGATCAGGTTCTAGCCGTTGCGACGCAACGACTAGTTTCTTCGCCTTCTTCGCAGTATAAAGGGGTCGAGGGCTGGCGCGACAACTTCTTCCTCTTCTCTTGCTACAGAGCTGCTATTCTGGTGCTTGAGCTTTGTTGAGCTCTTCTTCGCAAGCTTCGCGTGAGCTTCTCGACTGGGATATCCTGCTGTTGTAGGTGTTCTGAGGAGCTGCTGCTTCAACGAATCCAGTCGGCAAGGAGGCAAGAAAACCTGTGTTTTTACATTCATTGTTCTTGTCTTCTTGTATCTCTTGTTGTATTCCTTTCTTGCTGTTGCAAGAATATTGTGGCGAGGTTTCTCCACCCACAAGGAGTATATTGTATTAGCCGGTTTTCCGGGGACTCATCCACCGACGGATTGAGAGGCTTCGTCCACCTTACGGACACGCCGAGGAGTAGGAGTATCATCTCCGAACCTCGTTACATCGACGCGTTGAGGTTTGATCTTCTTGTTTTCGTTTCCTTGTTTGTTTTTCCGCTGCGCTGACGAATTGTAGGAAGAAACGCGAGAATTTGAGGTCGGCTATTCACACCCCCCCTCTCTAGCCGTACGAAGGATCCTAACAAGGTTGTCCGACGAAAATCGGACAACACCTCCCCTGTAGCAGTGACAAATAGAACCGGTATACAACACCACAGATAATACATATACAAATATATATCACAACCACGCAGATAATATACAGCCCACACGGCTGGACAATCAAACACAGCGGAAAACAAGAATAACAAAGATAAAATAACAAAAACTCACCGCGGGCCGGCCCGGCTTGACTCATCGGCAAAACAACCAAATACAAATAACAAGTCCACAGCTCAATTATTACAATGCTAAATTCAAAGGTTTAACTCACAATAAAATGAAAACCAAAACCGTAAAACCATCCTTGGAAGTGACATGGGACCGGCAGTCGGGATCCTCCTCCAAACGTACTAGCATCGCTATCAGCTACCTGGTGAAATTACCAATGCGGGTGGTGAGTATAAAACTCAGCGGGTAATAGGATAGACAGTGCATGAGTATCATAAAGAACAGGAATACAAAAGGATACAGTCTCGGAAAGATAAATAGCAGATACTACAGGGTAAACAAAGTATATACATATCCATACCTGAAACCATATCCTAGGCTAACAGTGTAAGGTCTGAGATAAAGTAAACCGCTACAGTACTGCTCATAACTACCAGAATCACATATAAAGTATACTGCAATAGTAATCAGTGTCCAAGCATATATAACAGGTATGTGATAACAGAACTGCATAAGTAAGCATAAACAGCATAAACAGGTATATCAAAAAGTAGCGTATGCACGGATGGTCACTCCCGCCCACCCCTCAAGTCCATGACCCCAGTATGGACGAGAGGCCGGGACAATGACAAACTGTACACACTCCAGCTACCACTACTCTCGAGTGGCCGAGCGGACAGTTGCATAGTAGCTGAATAGCTACGTCTGCGACGGGGGTCCCTGCTGCCCGCGACTCCAGCAGACACTACCCATGAGTGAGCGAGTGGGGGGCACGACAGGACATGCGGCACGCTCCAAGCTACCACTACCCATGAGTGGCCGAGCGTGCGGCCCAGGCCAACGACCGTCTCAACCACAAGAGAGCCAAAGTCGTCGGCTATGCATGCAATGACATGATGCGAATAATGTAACAGTCATCATATATATATAACAGGAAATAAGGTATGCTACATGAATCCGCATGCTCAATACTAAGCATAAATAAACAGTAATCAAACAGGTAAACATGGTATCAGGTCCATATATCCAATACCTACTTTCTAATGTCTGGTATCCGGTATCCAATACCTAGTACTATAGTATCTGCTAAATATCATTGATAGCAACAAGAGACTGTAAAGATACAGAAACGAGTAGCTCAAAGATTGAGTGGATAAAGTATCAAGCACAAGAAATAAGATGAGTGGAGTCAAGATAAATACTGCATATATGAAACTAACTCATGCACTTAGACCGATATCTAAAGGAGCAAGTTAAGAAGTACCCGCCTCTAGGTGTAGGTTGAATCCGACGTCTATCTCGTCACGACGCTCGTCTCGATCAAAGTCCTGCGTCAACATATCAATTTTAGTTGATCCAACACATGAGACAGATTAACCCAGATTTATTCATTACTTAAACACATTGCCATTGATCTACTCCCAACTAATCCATAGCCCTAATTTATGCCTTCACATCACAAGATTTCCAGTAGGATCTTAACACTGCTAGAATTTCCAAATCACCACCTTGTTTTCTTGACACAGGTGAACAATCTACTGAATAACACATCCCTTAAACAAAACCCTACAGATAAATCTTCTAAGTATCAATCAAACAAACCTCTCAATTATTTCCACATTTCAAATTTCTAACAAATACACATACCTTACCACAACTCCTCACTGTCGACTCACAGTCGAGAGATGTAATAGCCGGCTCTGGCACGCTGGTGCTGCCTACTGCCACAAATTCACCATTCAGAGCCTCCACGAGACTACAAACAGAGGCAATCTCACTGATCAGTACCCCATTCAAACAAAATTCACTACCTAGGTCTACAGATCGAATTCCTGGAGTTGTGGAGACCTTACCTACTGTTTCCCGGAGGCAAACCAGCTGCTGGAAGTCGTGGCCGAGCCCCTCTCAGAGAGCCACTGCCAAAACAACATCTAACTCAATACAATCCTCTCAACCTAGCATCAATTCACAGATCTTCATAGCTAAGAAACCCTAATCTACACCATCCTCACCTCGATTTACCTCCACGACAGGAAACACCTCAACCGGCACAGAGACCCCGATGGAGAAACTCAGCTTTAGAGCTCTGGAAATCGAACCCACCGTTTGGAGTACTTCTCACCAAGATCGGGCCCTAGGGATCGGCGATTCTTCCTCAGCAACTCCGGAGCTCAGACCTGTTCCTTACGGCCGGAGATTCTTCGCGCGCTACAGCTCTCGGAAAAAGGCTCCACCGTCGCGACCTCTGTTAAGGGGTTGAGAAGCTCGGAGGCTCGATCCGCGACAAGGCGCCGACGATCAGGTGCGAGCGTGCGTCGAGGTCGAGTCCGTCGACGAGATCGGGAGGAAAGGAGAGGGGAGTCGGCGTTTTTAGGGCTTCGGTAGGGGGTTACTGTAGCTTCTTATAAAGGTAGGGTTTAATTTCTTCCCAACCCTTAATTAGCCCTCCTAATGATAATTTCCAATACCATCTTAAGCCCAATAATCTATCCCCTTAAATACGGTCATACGTCCTCCAAATAAATCCAGAAAAATGTCCAAAAATTCCCTTAAATCATTATAGGTTATTTTATTTTGCCGTATCTCACATTCTCCCCCTCTAATAAAAATTTGGTTCCCAAATTTATAACCCAAAAATCGGACCATCGAAATCCACATAGCAACCACCGACTCCTTGATGTACAACAAGGACCTCTACAGATGGTAAAGATACCGCTATGTCACGTGTCTAGCGTATAAGTAACACCCTCCGAAAAGATACTTGAGAGATAAACAAATGGGTTCCACTAGCATCTATTAATAGTCCTATAATAAACGTATAAAGTAAAATAATACCTCGGAAGACCGATCTCTCAGCTCCCTGTGCCTCCTCTCGTGTAATAGCATAAGCGCGACCCTCCTCTGAGCTCAGCTAAGGCATGCCTGGGGTGGTCTGTGCTGGATTCGAAGGTGCAAGAATCGGCTGCTGATACTGAGACTGAAACTGCTCCTGGAACGCTGAGTAGGGCTGAGGTGGATGAAAAACCTGCTGTACAGGAAATGTCTGATGAGAAGATACTGCGGCAGAATACTGTGTAGTCGCTGGTTCCTGACCCTGCACATAATATATCTGTCCCTGAGAAGGCTGAGGTCTCTGCTGATGTGGAGCACCCTGATTCATTTGAGATCCTCTCTGCTGCCATGGCTGGGTGGGTCGATCTCCCTGACAGGTAACTTTAGTAGTCTCCAACCGAGCCTTCAGGGTACATTCCCAACTCTCATGGCCCGGAAGCTTACAATAGAAACATATAGAGTGATCCAACGGACAATCGGGTTTGAGGTGACTTTTCGAGCCGCACTGGTAACACCTGGTTTCACTATTATCATTCTTCCGATTTCTCTTAGGGGAACTAGTAGACTCGTCCGTGGTTCGCCCTGATTTCTGTGGTCGAGTAGATCCTTCGGAAGTAACTTGCAAGTCTTGACCCTTATTCCCTCTCTTCTGCGACAGCTGCTTGTCCTTACTTTTCTCCTGATTTACCTGCTGCTGAGTCATCTCTATAAACAGTGCACGATCCAAAACTTCTCGGTAGGAGCTACCTGGAAATCCTGACTTCCTGAGCCGAATATATGCTGCTAAACCCTGGGTGAACTGCTGCATCCGATCATAATCCTGTGCCACCAAATGAGGGCAAAACTCTGCCAATCTACAGAATTCAGCGTTGTACTCCATCACCGATCGATCGCCCTGCTTGAGATTCAAAAATTCCTGGCGTCGAGCTAAACAGAATGTGGCTGGAAAATACTGGCGCTCAAAAGCATCCCGGAACATCACCCATGTGATGCGCTGTTCTCCAAAGATTGTCTTCTGCATCTCCCACCATGTGACTGCCTGATCCCGGAGATGATACGCAGCCAATTCCACTTTCTCTTCATCTGAACAACTCATGTATCCGAAAGTGCTTTCCAAATTCTTCAACCAGCTACGTGCAGCCCAGGGATCTGCTGCGCCCTGGTATAGAGTAACCCTGTCCTTGACGGACTTTGCCAACAATGGTATACGCGCTCTATCCCTCATCCAGTCGGTAGTAGCAGGAGTAGGAAATGCTGATGGTATCCCGGAGGGAATCCCCTGAGGCTGAAATTCCTGATTTCTACCAGAAGGTATGACTGAAGGGATCTCCTAAGGCTGACGTCCCTGATCTCTAGGAGTCTGATGGGTCTGTCCCCGACTAACCGTCTCTACATCAGTTGGATCCCTAGAAGAATTCGCCTCCTGAGTCACTGGTTCTGGTTCCTCAGCCTCAATGGGTTGTTTCCGTGGTCGTCCCGGACCACGACGAGTACCGGCTACCGCTCGACCACGTCTCATACCTGGTGTAAACCACTAATAAGTACTACAAACAGTATAAGTTCGTACATATAAAACTTACAGCCAATTACTTGGAGGTGTTCCGCCGCCGCCTGGTCCCAAATCCCAAAAGTCACTTCGAGGAATAAAATCATGAAAAAAATCGAAAACGTACAAATCTGACATCGTAAACCTGCAGCTCTGATACCAATAAATTGTCACGCCCCGAGAGTAAGGTTGTCCGACGAAAATTGGACAGCACCTCCCCTATAGCAGTGACAAATAGAACCGGTATACAACACCACAGATAATACATATACAAATATATATCACAACCACGCAGATAATATACAGCCCACACGGCTGGACAATCAAACACAGCGGAAAACAAGAATAACAAAGATAAAATAACAAAAACTCACCGCGGGCCGGCTCGGCTTGACTCCAAATACAAATAACAAGTCCACAGCTCAATTATTACAATGCTAAATTCAAAGGTTTAACTCACAATAAAATGAAAACCAAAACCGTAAAACCATCCTTGGAAGTGACATGGGACCGGCAGTCGGGATCCTCCTCCAAACGTACTAGCATCGCTATCAGCTACCTGGTGAAATTACCAATGCGGGTGGTGAGTATAAAACTCAGCGGGTAATAGGATAGACAGTGCATGAGTATCATAAAGAACAGGAATACAAAAGGATACAGTCTCGAAAAGATAAATAGCAGATACTACAGGGTAAATAAAGTATATACATATCCATACCTGAAACCATATCCTAGGCTAACAGTGTAAGGTCTGAGATAAAGTAAACCGCTACAGTACTGCTCATAACTACCAGAATCACATATAAAGTATACTGCAATAGTAATCAGTGTCCAAGCATATATAACAGGTATGTGATAACAGAACTGCATAAGTAAGCATAAACAGCATAAGCAGGTATATCAAAAAAAAAGTAGCGTATGCACGGATGGTCACTCCCGCCCACCCCTCAAGTCCATGACCCCAGTATGGACGAGAGGCCGGGACAATGACAAACTGTACACACTCCATCTACCACTACTCTCGAGTGGCCGAGCGGACAGTTGCATAGTAGCTGAATAGCTACGTCTGCGACGGGGGTCCCTGCTGCCCGCGACTCCAGCAGACACTACCCATGAGTGAGCGAGTGGGGGGCACGACAGGACATGCGGCACGCTCCAAGCTACCACTACCCATGAGTGGCCGAGCGTGCGGCCCAGGCCAACGACCGTCTCAACCACAAGGGAGCCAAAGTCGTCGGCTATGCATGCAATGACATGATGCGAATAATGCAACAGTCATCATATATATATAACAGGAAATCAGGTATGTTACATGAATCCGCATGCTCAATACTAAGCATAAATAAACAGTAATCAAACAGGTAAACATGGTATCAGGTCCATATATCCAATACCTACTTTCTAATGTCTGGTATCTGGTATCCAATACCTAGTACTATAGTATCTGCTAAATATCATCGATAGCAACAAGAGACTGTAAAGATACAGAAACGAGTAGCTCAAAGATTGAGTGGATAAAGTATCAAGCACAAGAAATAAGATGAGTGGAGTCAAGATAAATACTGCATATATGAAACTAACTCATGCACTTAGACCGATATCTAAAGGAGCAAGTTAAGAAGTACCCGCCTCTAGGTGTAGGTTGAATCCGACGTCTATCTCGTCACGACGCTCGTCTCGATCAAAGTCCTGCGTCAACATATCAATTTTAGTTGATCCAACACATGAGACAGATTAACCCAGATTTATTCATTACTTAAACACATTGCCATTGATCTACTCCCAACTAATCCATAGCCCTAATTTATGCCTTCACATCACAAGATTTCCAGTAGGATCTTAACACTGCTAGAATTTCCAAATCACCACCTTGTTTTCTTGACACAGGTGAACAATCTACTGAATAACACATCCCTTAAACAAAACCCTACAGATAAATCTTCTAAGTATCAATCAAACAAACCTCTCAATTATTTCCACATTTCAAATTTCTAACAAATACACATACCTTACCACAACTCCTCACTGTCGACTCACAGTCGAGAGATGTAATAGCCGGCTCTGGCACGCTGGTGCTGCCTACTGCCACAAATTCACCATTCAGAGCCTCCACGAGACTACAAACAGAGGCAATCTCACTGATCAGTACCCCATTCAAACAAAATTCACTACCTAGGTCTACAGATCGAATTCCTGGAGTTGTGGAGACCTTACCTACTATTTCCCGGAGGCAAACCAGCTGCTGGAAGTCGTGGCCGAGCCCCTCTCAGTGAGCCACTGCCAAAACAACATCTAACTCAATACAATCGTCTCAACCTAGCATCAATTCACAGATCTTCATAGCTAAGAAACCCTAATCTACACCATCCTCACCTCGATTTACCTCCACGACAGGAAACACCTCAACCGGCACAGAGACCCCGATGGAGAAACTCAGCTTTAGAGCTCTGGAAATCGAACCCACCGTTTGGAGTACTTCTCACCAAGATCGGGCCCTAGGGATCGGCGATTCTTCCTCAGCAACTCCGGAGCTCAGACCTGTTCCTTCCGGCCGGAGATTCTTCGCGCGCTACAGCTCTCGGAAAAAGGCTCCACCGTCGCGACCTCTGTTAAGGGGTTGAGAAGCTCGGAGGCTCGATCCGCGACAAGGCGCCGACGATCAGGTGTGAGCGTGCGTCGAGGTCGAGTCCGTCGACGAGATCGGGAGGAAAGGAGAGGGGAGTCGGCATTTTTAGGGCTTCAGTAGGGGGTTACTGTAGCTTCTTATAAAGGTAGGGTTTAATTTCTTCCCAACCCTTAATTAGCCCTCCTAATGATGATTTCCAATACCATCTTAAGCCCAATAATCTATCCCCTTAAATACGGTCATACGCCCTCCAAATAAATCCAGAAAAATGTCCAAAAATTCCCTTAAATCATTATAGGTTATTTTATTTTGCCGTATCTCACAATAGCAGATACAACTTGATCGACAATTATTATCTCAAATAAGGGATCAAGGGCTTCTCGGATAAATCTGTTGTAGCATTGCGAAAACTAAGCTCTAATAGGTCTTGTTTTGCCATCAAGTTTCTAGAAACAAAATAAAGTCATTAGTATGTTTAAGAAAACAAAGATTCCTAATCTACTCATCTGTCAAGCACCCAAGAGGTATGTGTTTCATCAAGACTAATAACTTGTGAATAAAGTCAATAGGAGATGAAGGACTAAGATTAAGGGCACTTTCAAAAAGAAACAATTATAACGTCAAGCAGAGAGACAAATATAGAATTAAGTATTCAAATTATACAGTAGCCCAACACAAGTGACACAATAGACTTCTTCCAAGACAACTAAGATATTAATAGACTTATTTTGCACTCATTTCTATCTCAAGAATGTTCCATTAAGAGGAAAAAAGTTAAACTAGATGCAAACTAACCTTTCCATTCGGCATTGCAAGTATTTCTTTGATAGGTGCTTGCATTTTTCTTATTGGTAATCAAAAGATTTGAGATAGGCAATGTACTATTTTTTCACCTATGTCAAAAACATTGGATTCTTGCATAATAAACATACTTGAGAATCTGCATGAGTAATCAAATAAATATGAACATATTTGCATAATGAACATACTTGCAATCTTCACATGGAAAAGAAGTCAGAGTAGTAATATTCAAGAGAATAAACAAGTATTTTGGGCATGAAACTATGCTAAATCTATTAATTCCCAAAAATAGAGCCAAATCTATTATTTTCATAATGTATGATGGAATTCCACCAATTATAGTAACTAAATAGGAACAAGATGAGTTGAGCTAGAACAAAGTCAACCGATTGACACAATCAGGTTAGTAAACCTAACAAACTTATTTGAGACAATCAATAACCACTCAAGTAAATCAGAAATATGACAAACCTCTGCACTGCCTTTCCTATAAAGGACTGAAAGTACTGTTTTAATCAAAGATCACTGCACTTAGAGCAAGATAAATTGGAAATAGATTAGATCAGGTTAGACAAAAGTTAAGTATATTATGATAGTACAGACTTTTACCATTAGAGAAGATAATGAAAAGTTGATAATTTTTACGATTTCTTCGGGTCCAAATAGAAACTACAACAAGAGAAAAAGTGGAAAGGAAAAGAGATAATCTTGAGCTGCAAATGCAATTCCCTTATTCATCATCCTCTTCATCCTGTTCATCGTTCAACAATGTTTTATTTATAGAGGCATAATGTAGAAAATAGCTTCTTTTTTTATTATTATTAGATTTCAAACCTCTTCTTCTTCATCATCCTCATCGTCATCATTCACCTCGGATTTTGACTTGTCAGATTCCTCGCCTTCTTCTTCTTCTTTTTCTTCATCTGCGGCAGCAGCATGACTTCCTCCTCCACCAGACTATGAACCAGATAAAGGTGAATGATTAAGTGATTCGATACTGGAGTTGTTCCACAAAAAGTGGTAAGTTTGTGATCAGTACCTGGCCTTTGTTGTAGGCAGCCATGGTTTTGGTGTAATCAGCTTTGAGCTTTGCTACCTTGGCTACGTATGGAGCTTTCTCCTGCAAAGGAGAGTTTGTTAAAGGTTGTTCGATTGAATTAGCAAATCATGTGTTGCTATTGATTACTTACTTATTTCGTCAAAGATTTCCACTTGTCTCCTCCAGCTAGCAACCTGTTCAGATCAAATTGATGCACTTATTATGGTGGTAAAAAATCGAAGAGAGAAAAAAAAATCAGTTATGGAGTAGAAAGATCTGTAGGGGAAAGGAAGAGGAAAACTAACTACTGCAACCGACTTGTTATTAGGGTTCTTTTCCTTGAACATCTTCCGAAATTCTTCCCTACCGAGCTAATCGAGTGAGCAACGACGTACAAAGAAGGGTAAAGCAAATCGATGAGCCGATAAGAGAGGATCTCACATGAAGACGAAGAAGGCACTCTGAGGCCTCTTGGGCGTGTTGGGATCCTTGCCAGCTTTGGACTTCCTTGGCTTCTTTGTCGCCCGTTTCGGTCCCTTCTTCACCAAAAGCCTTTAGAGAGAAGAAAACAAGCGTCCAATCCCCCCAAAATCAAACTTTTTCAACACCGATCGATCTGCTAAGAACATTAAAAGGTGAAACGGAATCTCACTTGGTATCAGTTTTCTATGAAGCATCAATCTTCGATTTCTCCCTCTTCATGGCGAGATCTGCAGCAAAGACGATTAGATCGGTCCAGAAAAGTAAAAAAAAAAACACACACACACACAAATCACATAAATCATGAGAAATTGTAAAGTTTACCTTGAGATTAGGGTTCTACGATGTAGGAGAGGAGGAGCGATTGATCGATGGGATGGAGAGGCGAAAACAAAGAGGATCAGAAGAGAAGGCAAGGAGAAGTTCGCCGGCATAGATGGGGTCGCTGGTATGAAGAGATCAAGAAAGAAAAATGCAAAGTAGGTGAAGAGATCATAAGTTGGAGAAGGTAAAGGAGGAGAATGCGGCGGCAAAAAATTTTAGGGAGAGGAAAAGAAAAAACACGGCGGCAAAATATGGCGAAGGGGAAAAAACAGCAAAGGAAAAAAACAACGGTATTCAACATCGCTTAATAGATAATGGTTTTCAAAAACCATTGTAGTAATTGTTGGGAGATCAGTGGCCGGCTTGAAGGGGAGTTGGATAGACGACACCCCAAATACTTGCTTCCTACACTTGTTAGTTTGCGCAGCGGAAATACAAACTAATATGAATACAAAGAAAGCTAAAAACAAGAAAGAAATCAAACCAAGCTACACAATCATTTAACGTGGTTCGGAGATTACTTGCTCCTACTCCACGACGTGTCCTTGAGATGGACGATCCATATCCGTCAGTGGATTAACCCCCGACAAACTCCGGCTATTTCAAGTCGCTTATTGTGGGTGGAGAAACCTCACTACAATACCAACCAAGACTCTTGAGACTAGTAGACTACTAATTAGGGTTTACCATCACTAATTTCGTCAACTATAACCAAGCTCCCAATCCTTGGTTATATAGGCCACGGGTTGAAAAATCTCGCCTACCAGCCGACTACTAAAACCATCAGTCGACTGCTAAAATCATTAGTCGACTATCCTCTGTGGAAATTTGACTGTTACATCCCAACAACTCGATACCAGTCGACTGCTAAAAATAGCAGTCGGCTGCTCCACACTGGTCGAGCGAACAGAAGCATTCTATTCGCACCTAGTCGACTACCGAGTCGACTACATCAGTCGACTGCTGTTTTCACCAGTCGATTGCTACAATAACTGCTACAGTACTACTATAGTAACTGCTGCAGTAACTGTTGCAGTAAAACTATAAAACTAGGATTTTACCCTGAGTACAATCTCTCATGCACTCGTACCCTCACGACTCACTTGACCCTTCATTGCAGCCTTGACCTTTAGCCTTCAAGCCTACTTCCTTTAGCTCTCGTCCCTCGGATGCATCCAAGCACGCGGCTCGTCCCCAATGCCATCCTTCGCGTATGCCTCGAAGTCGTTTCCCTCGGCCCTTGTCCTTGCTGCCTTGTCCACGGTCCCTCAGATGCTCCATCCTTCGCTGGACTCGAAGCCATCTAGCTGAGTCATATGTGTATCCTGCAAACCTGCACACTCATTTACACATATCAAATACAAGGGTGAACCTAACTTAAACCCTTTGCTCAAACACCAAAACACATGGTCGCACAGACCATTAGGATTGCTTCAACAAACTCCCTCTTTTTGATGTTTAGTAATATGTTTAAGTTAGGGAAAACAAATAGCAAATAAACATGCTAAAAACAATGGACATACGATGCTAAGACTATACACTTGGATTTACACCGCCGAATGAACTTACAATGCCAAGACTACACACTTGGACTTACAACGCCGAATTGACTTACATTGCCAAGACTACACACTAGGACTTACACCACTGAAATAAAAATGCAAACATGCATTGGAACCTATTCCAAGGCTCCCCTTACACCGATGCTCCCTATTAAGCTAGGAATTTTCCTACAGGGATTTTTTAAGAACCTATCCCAAGGCTCCCCCTCCATAAAGGCACTTAAGGTTTTTCCAACTAAACCTTACTTCTCCCTCATTGCCTAACATCCAAAAAGTTCTCCAACAATATCCCAATTATTGAAAACTTGTCATCCAAATCGACCCTAAACTCATGTATTATCCCCCATGGATTTCATATACCTGTACGAGTTGACTCGGTTAAAATTCAGTACTGAAAATAATTTCAGACTGGTATCAGTCGACTACCAGAAGTACCAGTCGACTGACCTTACCAAAATGAGCTTACAGAGACATTCTGTGATAAAAAAATAGTGTTACCAGTCGACTGATAACTGTACCAGCCGACTGGTATAGTATTCATGCAAAAATCAACCTTTCTGAGCCAACTTCAGAAATACACCAGAAATTTCACAGAACTCTAAAAATTTACAAATTTTGTGGAGATACATATTCTATCAATGTCTACTTGGAAAAAATATAAATAAAAATATATTTATTACAAATTCCAAGATTGACACAAAACACAAAACTTGTCACGCCCTAAGTAGTCCCTACCAATGAAATTTTGACAGCATCTCCCCTGTACGGGTGACAATATGAATCCTGATATACATATATCTATACTTCAGCCCACACGGCGGGAAAAATACAATACAAATAATAAAAAATTCACACAAGTATATAACCAATCCATGTAGTTTATATAGACAAACCACGCAGTTTAATATACAGCCTCCGGCTGACAACAGAAATTATTAAAAGAAAAGACGATAAAGGAATCATCACAGATATATGTAAATCCTACTCCACTACAACGAAGGAAATGAAATCCATGAAGTAATGAAATATCTGCAGTGGAAAACATGAGTAGCAAACCCGAATGTTCAACATAAAGTCTAAAGTACAAGAACCCACATCACAGGTATATATCGACATAGAAACGAATACCAAAGTCTACAACCAAAAATCATCGTGACAAAGGGGGCTAGCGACTGGAATCTCCCGACGGCCTCAACCTGAAAAGTAGTAATGTAACGGTGTGAGTTCAAAGAACTCAGCAGATAACCAATAGATATGTACAGTAACATATAACTACCAACAATAACCTTTAGTATAGTCTCCTAACAGTATAACAGGTATGCATAGCTGAGTAAACTGTAGTAACTAAGAATAAGCAGGTAGTACAGTCTACAATAAGAATAATAAGAAATGCATAACTGAAATAAACTGTACTCACCTGCGAGGTTTGAGCATATGAATGTGAACATACACAGATAAAATAGTCAGAGCAAATAAGCATGTATCCTGTATGCATGTCAAACATATGCAATCACCAAAAATACATCATCTAATATGCAACAATCACAATAAATGCAATCTGTGCATATGATGCAAATGACATGTCCTGGTCACCCCTGGCGCCAGTCAGCCATCTCACACACGATGGTGAGACCGAGTGGATAGGATTGTGACAACCGTGCACTCTACCATCACTACTCCTGAAGAGTGACCGAGTGGACGGAATGTTGTCGGAGTACACCTATCCTCCTACCTCAAACATAGTGAGGGAGCACAATGCTCTCATCTCCCGGTACGTGATGACTGGGAGGGATCCCTGTCCTGCTACCACGCTGCATCACATTATCCATGAGCGGACCAACAGAACCCTACAGAGCTAACTGCCATACACACCCTGGGTGTTGTGCCACTACCCATGTAGTGGTCACGTTGTATGCAGACCCATGTAGCTGACCGACGAGCTCAACAATAATGGAGTCGTCAATCGCCCAGCATGCAATCATGCGGAATGGTGCATGATGCTATAGTATGTCATACCTGAATATATCCTCCTCCATATATATGTGCCAGAAAAATAAACGCATATATAACCATGATATAAGCAACATGAATCCAAAATCACATATCCAGTATGTCTAGCAATTAATCCAGTATACAGAAGCACAACATATCATCACCTCTAAGAGCATCGGTACACATAACAATAACTAAGAGCATATAAGTCTAATGTATAACAGCTAATAGTAGAAGCAGGTAACATGTATCAATTAAACTATAACCAAGGAAGTGATAAATCTACCAATCACTAGTAATTATATATATACTACACATATCATAAGGCACTATCAAGAGATAAGTCAAAGGATATCCGCCTCAAATAGAAGGTACAATCAAGCAATCCAAAGTCGAGACGCCCGTCTCGAATCAGAGTCCTGCGTTAACAAACAATACATCTATATTTTATTTAGCTAAATCCAAATGAATAGCTAAATAAAATCTCCAAAACTCAATTAGGGCAAAATCCTAATCAACACAATCACAACCTACCTAATTAAATCTAACGGTCAATTAGGGTTAGTTACCTAATCCCTAATCACTAATTAGATTAGAAATCCAACGATTGACTAGGGTTAATTACCTTAACCCTAATCATTCCATTAGATTAATTCCAAAACTAAATAATTCTACACATAAACAACTAAATATAACCCTAATTCAAAACTACACATGATCATGTAATCAAATCATACCTAAATCAATCCATTATCCACAACACGTATCAAAATCCCTACACTTTACCTCGATTCACAGCCAAACATGATGCTGGCACTAAGTGACTGTTGCTGTTGGAAGGGTTTGCTATCAGAACAAGAATACCCCACAGTACCCAAATTTCAAAACCCACCGAACAACACAACCTACTGGAATCAACTGGATCAAGAAGGAATCAAGCAAAGATCACAGATCAACAAGAAATGGAGAACTCTAATCCAGCAATACCCAATTCCAACCAGAACTCACCTCCAATCAGGACCTCAGTCAGCAGCAAGGAAGAGGAGGTCCACAGATCCGATGCTTTCCTCCTAGTCTAAAATCGGAAGACGATCATGATTCCAGCAAGAAGGATCAACATAGCAACAAAGCCCTAACCTCCAAGATCGGCAACAACCAGAGAGAGAAAAGAAGGAATCATTCACTTACCTTCGAAGCCCTAACTACCTCTCCACACCGGCGATCGGTGGATCTGGCTCGATCCAATGGCATCGGATCGGGGAAAGGATCGGCAGAACCGAGAGGAAAGCTTGGGGAAGACTTGAGAATAGTAGATCAGGATGATCCGAGCCTCCTGGTTCGGTCTCCGACAAGCTCCGGCAATGAGCTCCTCCGGAGATGTCGACAATCGCCACAGATCCGTCCGCGAGAGAGAACGAGAGGAGAGTCGGGAAGAAGAGTCGGGGAAGAGGAAATCGGATCGGGATCTATTGGCGTTAGAGAGAAAGAATAAGAAAAGGAAATGAATTTATATATAAAACATTTCCTCTCTTAAACAGGTATCTCAAACAGGCTTTATCCAGACCCGTAAATTCGTCCCCTCAAACTCATCGTACGAGTATCGAAAAATTCTCATAAAATTTCTAAAAATTTCAAAAAATTCTATAAGGTTATTTCCCAAATAACCTTATTAATTAATTTTTTTGATATCTTACAAAACTAAGTTCAATTGAACTTTGACTTAAAGTCCTAGTTTTGGCTCCCTCTTGATGTATTTGTCCATACTAACCCACAATGCATCCCTAGCATTGATTTATATGACATATATACATCCAAAACTAATTATCATGTTATATGACCCCAATGTCATATTTCTAAGCATGAAACACATCCCATTTGTGCCAATTCCCTAGGTTTGAGACTCAAGTCCGTCTCTAAACCACTTGGCACATTCTATGACCCAACCTACACTCCCAAGTAGTACCCACTTGAGACCATTTTTCATGGATCCCAACTTGACTCTTAAAGCCCCTTCTAGAGCTCTTAACCTTAGCCACCTCCCTAGGTGACTCATCCACAATGGCTAGGTCACGTCGGTGCACCTCCGGTGACACTTGGCCTATAAACCTAACCTTCTTAACCTTGGACATCTTATCCTTGGTTAATTTCTTCTTATCATTAAATGGAATTCCCTTGTCATTTATTGGTTTCTCCTTGCTATAGTCATATGAGACCCTAACATAAGACTTTCCCTTAGCATTGGAGACACTAAATCGGTATCCTAAACCCGATCTATCATTGTTGGGTCTTTGGCTACCCAACACCATACCTAAACCCTTAGATCCAACATTGAATCTTTCTAGGCTTTTCTTCAACTTATCAAGCTTTTCCTTCAAAGTTTGATTTTCCTTTTCTAGACCCCTAACCCTAGAGTTGATATGTCCACCTTGGACATTCCTAGACCTACCCTTCCTAGGCATGTGTCTCCCTTCTTGGGATTAATGCCTAGGGTCTCCTTAGGTCTATCGTTTCTAGATTTATCATGCATAAATACCTTAGGATTTTGATCTACATTAGCCCTACTTCTATCATGATATTTGAAACCAAAATTTTGCATGGGTAAATAATGAAAATTATTCCTAGCATGCATGGGAGTATAACAATTAAACCTTGAATTGCAATTCAAGTTAGGATATACCTCCCTTACCCTTGAAGCTCCCCCTTGACTATTGCTTCTCTTCTTCTTCTCCCATTTCAATAGATGTGCAAGCTTCTTGATATCCCTCTTCTTGGGGCATTTTGTGTGGTAGTGTCCCTTCTCCCCACATGTGAAGCATACAATGCGCATTCTCCTTCTTTGAGCTTCTTCATTTCTACTACTCTTGTTAGTGTTTAACATAACTTGAATGGATTTAGAATTTACCTCTTTCTTACCCATTGGACACCTACTCTTGTAGTTCCACTTCTCATTGCACCCGAAGCAAATGATGTGGCCTTTTAACTTCACTTTAGTGGAGATGCTCACTAGGTTGACCTCCAAGACCTCTTCTTCATTCGTCTTGGATTCTTCTTCAACCTTTGAGGATGTAGATGATACCTTATCCTCCTTCTCCTCCTCGGATGTTGAGCATGGCTCAACCTCCTCTCCTTGAGTAATTGAATCCATCTCCTTGGGCTCTACCTCTTCATGTGTAGGCAAAAGTTCCTCTCCTAGAACTTTCTTCAACTTAATCTACAACTCGTGGGCGTTCTTGTATTCACCTACATGACTTATCACGTTAGAGGGCAAAATTTGAATCAACATTGATATTACCTTTGAATTTGCCTCCGATCGTGTGGTTTGCTCCTTCATCCAATGTCGTGGTCGGAGCTTCTTTCCTTTTCGTGTCCCAATCCGTCTCGAAGAAGTTCTTCATTTTCACCAACCAAAACGTGATGTCCCATAAGCTTCCTCCTTCGAACTTCAGAGGTTCTATCAAGCCAGTCATCTTCTTGCTTCCTCGGCGGTTAGTCTGATGGAGCGCAGCCTCGCTCTGATACCACTTGTTGGGAGATCGGTGGTCGGCTTGAAGGGGGGCTGGATAGACGACACCCCCAAATACTTGCTTCTTACACTTGTTAGTTTGCACAGTGAAAATACAAACTAATAAGAATACAAAGAAAGCTAAAAATAAGAAAGAAATCAAACCAAGCTACACAATCATTTAACGTGATTCGGAGATTGCTTGCTCCTACTCCACGACGTATCCTTGAGGTGGGTGATCCCTATCCATCGGTGGATTAGCCCCCGACAAACTCCAACTATCTCAAGTTGTTCCTTGTGGGTGGAGAGACCTCACTACAACACCAACCAAGACTCTTGAGACTAGTAGACTACTAATTAGGGTTTATCACCACTAATTTCGTTAACTATAACTAAGCTCCCAAGCTTTGGTTATATAGGCCACGGGTTGGAAAACTCCGCCTATCAATTGACTGCTAAAACCATCAGTCGACTATCTTCTGTGAAAATTTGACCGTTATATACCAACGACTCGATACTAGTCGACTGCTAAAACTAACAGTCGACTGCACCACACTGGTCGAACGAACAGAAGCATTCTGTTTGCTCCCAGTCGACTACATCAGTCGACGGCTGTTTTCACTAGTCGACTGCTATAGTAGCTACTATAGTATTGCTATAGTAACTGCTGCAGTAAAACCCTAAAGCTAGGATTTTACTCTGTGTACAATCTCTCATGCACTCGTACCCTAATGACTCACTTGACCCTTCATTGCAGCCTTGGCCTTTAGCCTTCAAGCTTACTTCCTTTGGCTCTCGTCCCTCGGATGCATCCAAGTCTGCAGCTCGTCCCCAATGTCATCCTTCGCGTATGCCTCAAAGTCGCTTCCCTCGACCCTTGTCCTTGTTGCCTTGTCCATGGTCCCTCGGATGCTCCATCCTTCACCGGACTCGAAGCCATCAAGTTGAGTCATATGTGTATCCTGCAAACCTGCACACTCATATACACATATCAAATACAAGGGTGAACCTAACTTAAATCCTTTGCCCAAACACCAAAACATATGGTCGCACAGACCATTGGGATTGCTCCAACAGTAATCCCTAAAAAGGCACACATAGATAATAGTTTTCAAAAACTATTGTCGTAGCCTTTAAAAATCATTGTCATAGCCCCAAAAAAGCATAAATAGACAATGATTTTTAAAAACCATTGTCGTAGGCCAAAATAACTATTAAAAGACAATGATTTTTGTTAAAACCGTTATTATGATTTGATATAAAACGATTATCGTTTGAGTGTTGTTGAATGAGGATTTTCTTGTAGTGCATCCTCCATGCTAATAAGGTCCATCAAGTCCCAACCTCTTCTACCTATGGTTGCAATATTGATCTCTAGACAATAAATAATCTTGGTCGAATGGGTTATCTGACCTCAACATCTGACAATCTTTGATGGGAAAATGATCCCATTGAGGTTGCCAATCTGGAAAGAGATATCGGCCTACAGATCTGACAACACTAGAAGTATGACCCAACTAAGTTGTTGCCTCTAGTGCAATAGACTTCTTGTGTGGCAAGCCAGCAGACTACGCTTCGCTCATGTGATCGTCCACGCGACCCGTCTAGGGCTAGCGTGGAGGTATATATTGATCTTCTATCTCCGCAACTATATAAGGTTTCATGAAAGTAAGTGAATGTATGATTTTCTTCTCTCAGGGTGAAGGTAAATGATCCTGTTTGAAATCGGTGGAAATGAAATGTTGGACACGTGGCTTTGGTGTGGACTAAATGAAGACTCCTCACTATATTCAAGTGACATCCAAGCACTCTTACGTGCAAGAAGAGCGTTAGCGACCGGGCCAGGGAAGAGGTCCCCTGTAAAATACCGAAAATGATAAGGGAATTTTCCGAAATTTTTAGAAATTTTTCGGAAATTTTTCGGAGCTCGTATGGACAAGTTAACGGGGACAAAAACAGGGTCCGGGAAAGGCCTGTTTAGGTTACCCTGTTTTAATGAGGAAAAGATTTATTTTTCTTTTCCTTTTCTTTTTCTTTTTCTTTATTTCCTCGCCGTTTCTTCTTTTCCACGCGCGACAACTCTTGCCCGAGCCCTCGCCGCGCGCCCGATCTCCTCCGTGCCCTAACCGCTGGCCTAGCGGTTCTCCTCTTCTTCATTTCTTCTGCCCGACGCCACTGTTCTTCCGCCGCAGAGCCCTATTTCTTTCTCCTCTCTGTGCCTGTGCCCGCGTGAAGCCTCAGCCGAGCCATCTCCGGCCTATGCCCTAGCCGCCGGCGACGCACGGAGCAACGCCGCAAAACCCCTGGTGCCCTAGTCGACACCGATCACAGCCGTCGCTTCTCACCGTGGAGGACTCAGATCGCCGCCCCTTTTTGTCAGCGAGTTTTGGCCGGAAGAGGGAGTATCAAGCCCTCTCTTGATCAGCCCGGTTCTCCACTGCCGAGCCCTCTTCCTATCTGTTAATTGTCGACGCCAGTCAAGTTGCTGTTTTCCATCCTTTCCTCTCTTCCGGCAGAGCAGAGCCGTCGACTCCTTGTTCTTGGGCCATGCCTTAGCACAGTAGCCGGATCCTTGATCACCTCCGACCAGTGGAAAGGAAGAGGTAAGATGATTAGGTTGATGCATTCATGATCACTAGCTTGGTCTCACCTTGAACTGAACTGTAGGGGAAAATTTCAAGCGGGAATTGTGTACTGTGGGGAGTTCCTGGTTTCGGCAGCAACCATTCAGTATTTCCTTTTTACAGCAGCACCCCTTGTTCCAGAAATCAACAAGGCTGAGGAATAAGGTAAGGAGTTAAGCATTTTATACATGCTATGGATCATGGGCTGATTCAATTATGTTAGATAGTTGTTCATGTGTTGATTTAGGTTTATAAGTTGTATAACTGTGTGATTGGGGTTCATGAAACTAACCCTAACTAGTCAGTGGGTTAGAAATTAGTTTAGCTATTTGTTTATAATTAAATTAGCTAAACTGTGCGATTTAACACAGGACCTTGACGCGAGACGAGTATCTCGACGTCCGGATTTGGACGGATTGGACCACTTTATTGGAGGCGGGTACTTTGACTTATGTCTTTTGATATGCATGATAATATGTTTAACATATAATAATAATTGTGTTATCTGTTTGTTTTGGTTGGTCGCTACATGATTAGTTACATGTTTGTTTGTTTATTTATGCTGCACTGCATGATATCTACCTGATCACATATGCTTTAGGTAGTGAACCAACCACATGCTATGATATGTTCTGGATCTAGGGTTTATTTGATACCCTATTTTATTGGTGTACCTTCTATTTGATACTTCTTCTAGTGGTACACACTTGTATCTAGTTATATGGACTATGCCATGTTTTTAGTGACATGCATCATGATTGCATGCTGTGCGATTGTCAGCTCCACTTTGGTTGAGCACATCGCCAGTTACATGTACTGCACACACCACCCATGGATTAGTTGTATATCTGGCTGGAGTGTGGCAGTTCTGCTGTTTGGCTCCGTTGGTCTGAGGACTCAGCGTGGTAGCCGGCAGTCAGTTCCGCTCTGTTTGGCTCCGTTGGCATTTAGTGTAGCAGCGTGGTAGCCGGCAGATGGTGGACTCTGTTTGGCTCCGTTGGTCAGGAGACTCAGCGTGGTAGCCGGCAGAGATATCCTCCCCGTCATTGTGTACCGGGAGATGAGAGCATTGAGCTCCCCCATTTATGATTTGGGGCCAGAGGACAGGAGTACTCCGACAGCATTCCGTCCACTCAGTCACTGTCAGGAGCAGTGATGTCCGAGTGCACGGTCACCATATGCATTTATTGCATTTTATTGTTGTGATTGCTGCACTTATATGCTGCATTTGTATGGATGCATTTGATTGACATGCATACAGGATTATGATTTCTTCGATCTGACGACCTGTTACCTTTGTACCTTGATTCCGGTTAGTACAGTTATCTCCTGATTTCATTTCAGTTGCATTTATTCCTTCTCGTATTCAGGAGACTGTACGCATGATTAGTGTTGTCTGTTATTTGTTTTATTATGCATATCAGTTGTACCTGCTGAGTGTTGGACTCACCCAGCCTCCATTGTTGATATTTTCAGGTTGAGGCTGTCCGGAGTAGTTCCAGTCGCTGGCCCTCCATCTGCACGTAGAGCTAGTTCTCTACTAGTTCGTTATTTGTTTTATTTTGTTTTTTTTTTCTATATCAGAGTTTGTTTTAGCATTGTCTTTGGATTTTTACTATGGATATTGTATGGAGTGGTACCTTTTGATGGATTTTTGATATGATATTGGATTTCATTCTACTACGTGCCTGCCTGGACGGCAGAAGAGGTGAGTTCGTTGGATTTGAGCTTTACGAGTGTAGTGGAGTAGGGTGGATTTCGAGTCAGAGTCCTATTGTTGTTGTTTACTATTATTAACTGCGTGGTTGTGACAGCCAGAGGCTGAATATCTTTATAAGCTGCGTGATGTTTGTTTTTTTTTATTTTTTTGTTATCATTCCAGCCGCCTGTGGCTGATGTATATGTGATATGTAGAAAGTTTCATATTGTCCGCCGTACAGGGGAGATGCTGCCGAAATTTCTTCGGACAGAGACTCCTCTGGGGCGTGACATCCCCAGTGTTGGACCTCCAAAGCTCTAGTCAGTAATCGATTTCAGAAAATGAATAGTGGAAAGAACAACAACAATGGATGTGTAAAATTACGTAATGTCGCATACCTATGTCTAAAGATGAAGACCCCTTTTTATAGTATTATATTATGTTTGTGCACAGATCTCAAAGCATTTCCAAAAAAGGACATACCATAAAGAGGCTCTGATACATTTCTTAAAATAGATCCGCAATCTCTGTAATTAATAGGATGAAAGCTTCGAATGTGCAGTTTGCATACAGAACATTCCCTATCCTACGTGGCACAAAACGCCAAAAGGAATATGAGGTCGTTGGATCATGGGGCCCATAATAGGCTCACCTAGCAAGCTGACCAAGTTCTTATTATAGTCAGAGCGGCCATCGCTCGCAAGAGGCACCAAGTCATCCTTGGTGAGTGCAGTCGGTGACTCTACCTCTTCATTTGGATAAAGAGCTCGAATGGACCAAGCGTCCAATATGTCTGATCGAGTTATATGTTTGATCGGTTGGAACACTCAGCCGAGCTAATTAATACTTGGCTTTGTGGACCAAGCGTCCAGTATATCCAATCGGGCAAACTAGTCGATCGGCTGAAGCACTCGGTCGAACTAGTTAATACTTGTCTTAGAGCTTCCTCAATGCTTAGGAGATTGGGGCTCGTGGCCCGACAAGCCAGAGGGTCTGATCGGGCAAGCTCTCAGTCTAAATGAGGATACACCTTGGCTCAGAATATTGATTGCCTCTTGACTTTGACTGCCACACCGGCTGGCCTTCTAAATTTTGACCCACGTCGGGTGAGGGTCTATCTTAACCACCGTACCACAAACCTCCCTTTCAAGTCTAATCAAAGGAGGATGACAGTCTGACTGACTGGACTCTGGTGCCACTTGTTCTTCTTGTTATCCGATAGGGTGTTCATATGCCCGAACGGACATTATGCTTAGCCGCTAGCGTTTCTAAGTACCCCTCATTTCCCGACATGACTATCATATTTGTATTGTCATTAGGCTTAAGCTACTACTACTTCATGCGCCTTTTGTCTCTCAACCGAATGCTTACTTTTTGAACCGCCACTCAACTCTAGCTGACATCACCTCGACGCCTTGGAAACTAAGCAAATCACTTATTATTAATGTGAAGCATGATGAGCACTACTTTTTAGCATAAGCCTGCTTATTGCCTCCCATCCCTTATTAATGCGACCTGTATCTTGTTGACACGTGGCACATACCTACACAACAGAATATCAAATGTGATAGGCTACTGTTGGGATTTGATGTTCAAGGATCAAGAAAAAATGATAGAGAGGGATATCGCTTGTTTAAAACTTTTTATTTTCTCTTAAAAGCAAATTAGAATAAGCAGCGGAAAATAGAACAGCAAAAGAAAGACAAGTGATTCAGGTGGTTACTTGGTTTAGAGCCTATATCGACTCATACTCCAAGACCCGAGATCCTTGATCGTACCGTTGGACAATTCATGATAACTCTTCTTTCTGAAACCTTCGGAAAGAACCAATTCGTATAAATGAAGTATAAGATAGTCACAACCTACTATCTTATATGAGATTATGTACAGTGCAAGATAAATGTAAATATACCGAAAAGAATAGTGACGAAGATCTTCAGCACTTGGTCGGAATCTAGCTTGCTTGATGATGAGTAGCAGAGCAGTAATACAAATAGTGACTTAGCTTAGAGATGAACTGAAAATTGATACCTTGCCTCGGACCTCGAGGTCTCCTTTTATAAGTCATGTTCGATCGACTGATGAACACTTCGGTCGACTGATGAACACTTCGGTCGACTGATCCGTTAGGTTGATCTAACCCTCTATCGATCGACTGAAAACTATGTTGTCCTTCTTTGTTGAGATCTGATCTTCGAGCAATAATGAGAAATTAATGTTCGGTCGACTAATCGACTTGATCGATCGACCGATCTGCCCTATTTCCTTGTTCATCAAGATTCTTTATTAATGAGCCTTTAATTGCATTTAATGTTCGGTCGACCGATCACTGGGTTCAGTCGACTGATCAGGCTCACTTCTAAGTTTGCTTCTGATAGATCTTATCTATGCCATGTCATCATGGTTTAGTCCGTCGATCTACTGGTTCAATCGACTGATTAGGTATTGACCGAACTTTACTTTGGTCTGATCTCTGGTCTGAGTTAAACTGGTTTGGTTGATCAATCATTGGTTTGGTTGACAGATAAGGTCGATTCCTGCAAAACATAGTTATACAAAATATAATCTTGCAAAACAAATGTTAGCACAGTTATATGATGCATAAATAGTATTTGATAGTTGAACTATCTTGATCTCAACTTGAAAATCTTTCCAGTTTCTTCAGTTGGATCAGTAACTTAGGGTTTGTTCCTTTCTGGAACACGATCTTACTATTGCTCCTCTCCAGTTGTTTACCTCAACTTACCTGTCAAACATTGGTCCTCCAGACCTGTTTGGACTTTACTGCTTAGCATCAGATTAGCTCACCAAGACTTCCTCTTGATCTTTGATCCTCCAAACCTATCGAGCTTCCCTACCAAGTGTCAAGTCCTCTCGACCCACTTGGGCTTCCTGCCTAGCTTCCATGATCTGCTAAAACTTTTTCAATTGAGTAAACATCCTATACACTCAGTCAACTTGCTAGATCATAACATGACTTGAACTTTTAACAATATCAAAACTCAGGTTCGATTCTGGTGCTCCCTACACCAGCAGTCTTTCCCTTTTTGATGTTTGGCAACCAAAGTTCATAGTTAAGTTCATAACATTTACAAAGATAAGTAAACAAGTATTTTAACTTTACTCCCCCCCTGAGTTTAACAACTCCCCTTGAATTCACTATCTCTCTCCCTTTGACACACATTAAAAAATAGGAGAAAAATAAATAACAAGCTAGAATTTGTTAAGTGTTAAAGTTTAGAAAATAGCTGGAAAATTTTGAAAATTAAAATTTCAAAAAGCCTAGTGGTTTTAAAACTGAATCAAGAATAAGATTTGAAAAGTAAACTTTTGAAAACCTTTCTAAACATAGGATAATAATTTTAAAAAACTAAGTAAAGAAATCAGGTGATTAGAAAGTAAATATGTTTGAGTTGAGAAAAAGGCAAGTTGAGGGAGTAAAAAAAAAGTATAGAATTTAAGTCGTGAATAAGATGAATCTTAAGAAGTAAAAGTTTGCTTTTGAATAATGAAATTTCAATATTTTGAAAAGATACATATTTGACAAATAATTGAAAAATAGTTCTAAAGATAATATCTGAAAATTCTTGAAATTTTTGAAAATATTTGAAAATTTGGTAAAGATAAATTTAGAAAATTTGGAAAAGATCAAATTTTGTAAAGGTAAATTTTGAAAAGACATGAAAATTTGAAAAGAAAAAGTTTGAAAATTTTGTAAAGTTTGAAAATTTTTGTAAAGAAAAGAAGAGAAAAAAAATGAAGTTTGTATATTTGTAGTCTTGAAAGAATGTTAAATTTGATAGTTATGTTCCCCTTTACCTAAAAGTCTAAGCATGGTTTGAAAACTAAGAAAAATGTCATTATTGTAGGACCGTTGGGTCGGCTAGAAGGGGGGGGGGGGTTGAATAGCCCTAAATAAAACACAACCCTTTCTCGAACAATTAAGCTAACACTTGAAAAATAGATTAAGCATAAAATAAAGCATAAAAACGAGGCACCAGATTTGACTTGGTTACAACCGGGGAGGTTGTTAATCCAAGGAAGATGGTTGCACTAAGAACTCCTTCAGGCGGAGAAGCCTCGTTTACAGCAGTGTAGGCACAAAAAGAAAGAAACTAATCAAAGCAGTGCAAGCACACAAGTGTTGTTACAATTTCTGAACTGATGAAAAGCTTCTGGACCAAGCTATATTTATAGCCTTGGTCGGTGCGCCTGGAAGGGTTCCAGGCGCCCCGGGAGATAAAACTTTATCTCCCAACATTCAGATCGCGTAATTCGCGATCCTGGTCAAAATCAGAGTCCGGGCGCCCCGGAACCCAAAGTCAACAGGTGTTGACTTTTTCGTCCGGGACCTCTTCTCTGGTTCAGTCCCGCCTTGGTCCGGTTCTTCTCATCCGGATCCGCTCGCTTGGGTGATCTCTACCATCCGGAAAAAGGCTCACCCGAACCCAACTTCCGGTCTTCTCGAGCAGGCTTCCCTCCGGCTTCTCATCCCTCGGAATCGCCGCGTGTTTCCTTCTCGTCCGCCGACGTACTCATCCACAGTCTTCGTCCTTCGGTCGTCGACCTTCTCGCTAGCTGCGTCTCTTGCTCCCCGAGCAATCTTCTGCTCTGGCTTTCGTCCCTCGGAACCATCGCGCGCTTCCTTCTCGTCCGCCGGTGTACTCTTCTGCAGCACCTCGTCCCTCGGACTGCCGTCCTTCTCGCTAGCTGCGTCTTCCGCTCGACTACCTGTGTTCCTAAGCTCTTGCACACTTAGACACAAGGTTAGAAACAAACAGGACCTAACTTAACTTGTTGATCACACCAAAACAACCTTGGGGTTCCAACAATCTCCCCCTTTTTGGTGTGATCAACCCAAGTTAAGCTAGGGTTAAAATAGACATTAAATAACATTAAGTAAATTAACTTAATTTTCAATTTAAGTGCAAAAAGATAGAAAAGATAAAATCAAATTAAATTTATCTACCTCCCCCTAGACTTATACTTTCCCTTCTCCCCCTTTGATCACAAAAAATGAGGTTCCAAGAAAAACAATCTAAGGGTTAAAGACTTAGAAAATTTCTAAGGGTTAAAAAAAATTTCTAAGTTTTTAAGAGATTTAGAAAATTTTTCTAAATAATTTAAGCTGAGATTTCTAATTTCAAGAAGAGGTTCTTAACTTAGGAAAAAATAATTTTTGAGAAAAAAATCCAAAAAAATTTTGAATTTTAAAAAAAATCTTAACTTACATTTTTAAGTTTTTTTTTTAAATTGACTTAGGCAAAAAAAATTTCTAAGCAAGTAAATTTCTAATTTGAAATAAAATGTTTTGAATAACCTTTTTCAAGCACTAATTAATTCATATATTAATGCTTCAGTAGTAAGTTAATTAAACATTTATTTCAATATTTTGGCGCTCAGGTCATGGCGAGGCACTAGGCCTTCTTGGTTATTGGAGCAACAACCACTTCCTTAGACAAAGCCTCATAAAGAAATTCTTTGTTTAATTTTCTCACTTAAAGCGCTAATTTTAATTTTAAAATTAATTTAAGCATGACTTCGGAACCCAATATAGGTTCCAGCCTACTGGATTAACTAAAAAGTTTTTAGGAACATATTTTCTTGAAATGTTTCTAATTTGTCCAGGGTGATATTTAAAGTACCAATTTAAATTATTAAATCTTCTAACATTGGTTTTAGATGAACATGCATGGTTTCTCAAGTTATCTACTTGCATTTTCAAATCATCATTTTCAAGTTTCAATTTTTCATTTGCTAGTTTTAATTTATCTAATTCTTCTAAGGGACAAGACTTAGCTAGAATTACTTTTAAATTTTTATTTTCACTTTCTAATTTGCAGCAATCTTTTGTTAAAAGTTTAACAAACTTAAACATTTTATCGGGAGGAAGAGATCGTACCTGACTTACCTTGTCGATCTCGTTGTCCGTTTCTCCCCCTGAGCTGCTGCTTTCTTCCGACGTGTCTCCCCCTTCATCGATGCTCTCGATGCTCATTTCGGAAGAGCTTGAATCGCAGTCGTCGTCTTGATGACTCGCCATCAGTGCGAGTCCGGAGAAAGCTTCGACTTCCGATTCGGACGATGTATCGTCCCACGTCGCCTTTAGGGCCTTTCGCTTTTGGATAGGCTTCTTACCCTTCTCCTTGTCCTTGTTCTTCAGCTTGGGGCAGTTGTCCTTGACGTGCCCTTCTTCGTCGCAGTGGTAGCAGCGGATCGTTCTTCTCCTCTTTCCCTGCAGATGGTTAGTAGATTTGGATTTACAAAGTTTCTTGAATCTTCTTACCATCATTACCATTTCCTCGTCGTCGAGAGAGGATTCCGATTCTGGTTCGTCTCTCGAGGCTTTGAGGGCGACGTTGTTTTTAGGCTCCTTCATTCCTGCACATCTTGACTCATGCACTTCAAATGTTGAAAAGAATTCTTCTAATGAAATCTTTTCTAAATCTTTAGAAATATAAAATGCATCTACTAATGATGCCCATTTGGTATTTCTAGGAAAGGAATTTAAAGCATACCTGAGCGAATCTCGGTTACTTACCTTTTCTCCGAGATTTGAAAGACCGATGATAATTTCTTTTATTCTGGAGTGTAGATGCGCGACTGACTCGTCTTCCCCAAGTCGCAGGCTGGTGAGGTGATTGCGAAGTAGATCTCTTCTGGCGAGCTTAGCTTCGGACGTTCCTTCGTGCAGCTCGAGGAACTTCTCCCAAAGTTCCTTTGCAGAGTTGTATTTACCGATCCTGCTGACTTCTTGAGGCGGAAGAATGCTTAGCAGATGGTATTCTGCTTTGTCGTTCACTACGAAGTCGGCCTGCTCCTTTTTTGTCCATTTATCTATCTCCTTGTCCTCTGGAGCTTGAAAGCCAAGTTTCATTGTTAAAAATAATTCAATATCTGTTGTAAGAAATACCTGCATATGTTTTTTCCAAGTGGCGAAACCCCCTTCGAATTTCGGCGGGTGAATGCTTGGTCCGGCCATCTCGTTGCTTCGTTCGGCGGTTAGTCCTCCTGAAGCACCTCGGCTCTGATACCACTTGTAGGACCGTTGGGCCGGCTAGAAGGGGGGTTTGAATAGCCCTAAATAAAACACAACCCTTTCTCGAACAATTAAGCTAACACTTGAAAAATAGATTAAGCATAAAATAAAGCATAAAAACGAGGCACCGGATTTGACTTGGTTACAACCGGGGAGGTTGTTAATCCAAGGAAGATGGTTGCACTAAGAACTCCTTCAGGCGGAGAAGCCTCGTTTACAGCAGTGTAGGCACAAAAAGAAAGAAGCTAATCAAAGCAGTGGAAGCACACAAGTGTTGTTACAATTTCTGAACTGATGAAAAGCTTATGGACCAAGGCTATATTTATAGCCTTGGTCGGGGCGCCTGGAAGGGTTTCGGGCGCCCTGGGGGGATAAAACTTTATCCCCCAACGTTCAGATCGCGTAAATCGCAATCTTGGTCAAAATCAGGGTCCGGGCGCCCCGGAGGGCTCCAGGCGCCCCGGACTGTTCCGGGCGCCCCGGAGCCCAAAGTCAACAGCCATTGACTTTTTCGTCCGGGACCTCTTCTCTGGTTCAGTCCCGCCTCGGTCCGGTTCTTCTCCTCCGGATCCGCTCACTTGGGTGATCTCTGCCATCCGGAAAAGGGCTCACCCGAACCCAACTTCCGGTCTTCTCGAGCGGGCTTCCCTCCAGCTTCTCGTCCCTCGAAATTGCCGTGTGTTTCCTTCTCGTCCGCCAGCGTACTCATCCGTAGTCTTCGTCCCTCGGTCGTCGACCTTCTCGCTAGCTGCGTCTCTTGCTCCCTGAGCAATCTTCCGCTCCGGCTTTCGTCCCTCGGAACCACCGCACGCTTCCTTCTCGTCCGCCGGTGTACTCTTCCGCAGCACCTCGTCCCTCGGACTGCCGTCCTTCTCGCTAGCTGCGTCTTCCGCTCAACTACCTGTGTTCCTAAGCTCCTGCACACTTAGACACAAGGTTAGAAACAAACAGGACCTAACTTAACTTGTTGATCACACCAAAACAACCTTGGGGTTCCAACAATTATAATGAAATATCCAACCTTCATACTTAGCTGATTACTATAAGATAACAATTGTTGATTCAGATTGGTCAATTTAATCTTTTGGTTCTAACTAATTTATTACTAGCCAGATAACTCAAATCCATCAATGTATTTTATTTAAAACCCAAATTTAAAGTGATGCACTGACAAAAGTATCTGTAATCTTAGGCTAAGTCCTAAGCATCTCACACCAGTCTATGTTTCAAAATACACAGACAAAGTATCTTATTATACTTGTAAGATGCTAGCTTCTAAAACTATAAGATCATGCAAGTCTACGAGAAAACTTAGGCTACTCCAAAAAGATAAAATATTTTGAAATCTATTTTAAAAATAAATTAAAGAGGAATTTTGGAAAAAAAAATTGAAGAACTAATAATTAATAATTTTTAAAAATGTGTTAAGAAATAAAGAAACCTATTCTATAAAGCACATTCATAATCTATATGAAAGAAAGACAGAATATCATTTAAGAAAGAGCAACATATCTCATAATGTCAACAAGTCATAAGTGTATCAAAATAAGTATGTAGTTTTAAAAGTCACTCGTCCTCGTTATCATCTGCAGCATAAAGATAATCAAACATCCTACACTGCTCCTTCTCAAAAGCATCAGCTCGATCAGTCATCTCCTGACGAAAATTTGCAAGTTGTCCTTGGAGAGAGTTATAATGACCATTCATCTTGGTTTCTAAGGAGTCAAACCATCAAAAAATATCGTCTCGAAGATGACTAAAAAAATCACTAGTCGGTGGAGGAGGTGCAGTGTGTAAGAGCAGAGCTGCCCTAACCAACATTAAAAAAAGGTATCAAAGCAAATCTTGTTCGTGCATTTCTTTGCTTTATTGGTTGTCTCACTTGTTCATGCATGTTTCGCTGCTCGGCTTGAGTAGGACTACGAACCACTTACCATTTAAAGTCGCCTCTCAACTATTGACAAAGATAGGGGTTTAAAGTTGTCGCTCAACTGTTGATGAAGAAAGGGGTTTAAAGTTACCTCTTGACTGTTGACGTAGATAGAAGTTTAAAGTTTTCGATCGACTGTTGACGAAAACAGAGATTTAAAGTCGCCACTCAACTATTGAAGAAGACAGGGGTTTAAAGTCACCGCTTGACTATTGATGACCGCTTGACTATTAATTGATGTAGACAAGGGTTTATAGTCGCCACTGGACTTCTAACTTGGTCGATCGACACAAGAATCTAGAACACTTGGGATTTGTATTCTTTCTTTTTCTACATCTACAAGACATACACTTATACAAGTACATCCAGATTTATTCATGCACCTTGCCTTTGACTGACTTGGGTGAATCTAGACCTCCTCCTAGACTAGCGCGGGGGGCTCCTCCATGATGGCGTTCACCTCTAAGCGTTGGTTCTTCCGAGCAACCCTTACATCGGACTTGACCATCTCGACGTAGCATCGCCGTGTGGCCAACTAATCGCCTTTGACTTTGCCCATCTCATTGCCCACTGAAAACTTAATTTTTTGGTAGAAGGTGGACACCATCTCTCGGAACTCGTTGAGGGTTGGTCGGCCCAATATGACATTGTAGGCAGACAGCACGTCCATCAGAATGAAATTCGTGGTCCTGGTCCTCTTGAGTGGCTCTTCTCTGAGCGAAATGGCCAGCCATGCTTGGCCGATCAGCAACACTTCATTGCCTGTAAAGCTGTAGAGTGGGGTCATCATCAGCTGTAACTCACCCAAGTCGATTTACAGCTAGTCGAACGCCTTCTTGAATATAATATTCACCAAGCTCCTTGTATCAGCAAAGGTTAGGTGAATAGTATAATTAGCGATTATTGCTCGAATGATCAGGGCGTCGTTGTGAGATATCTCTACTCCCTCTAAGTCTTGGGGGCCAAAGCTGATCTCAAGTCCTTCAGCCTTTTCCTTGCTGACCCAACAGTGTAGATCTCTAGTGTCGAGCGTGTGATTTCCTCACTCGGTTGAAATCAACGTCGGTCGGCCCACCGGCGATCATTCCAATTTCTCCCCAAGTGGTGTTGCTCTTGTTCTCCTCTTCTCGAGCTAAGGCTCTATTTTGCTCAGCAGAGGCTCGAGTGGGAATCGTGTCATTCCTCAGCTGGGGCTGGCGATGGCGGCGCTTAGATGCCCCTTATAGGATCAAAAAGCGCTAGAGGGGGGGGGGGGTGAATAGCGCTCATGGCTAATTCATTTGTTTCGTAAAACTTTAAGTAAATACGCAGCATAAATAAAGAAAGAACCAAAGGTAATTGCTAACATAATTTCTTTTACTTGGTTTGGAGCCAGTGGCGACTCCTATTCCAAGGCCCGCGATCGTTGATCGCTTTCGGTGGGTAATCACTATAAGTTCAGAAAGCTTTACAAAGAAACAACACAAGTACAAATCTTTACAAATATGAATTACAACTTGTTACCAACGACTTGATGAAATCAATTTTCTAGCTTTAATCGTCGTCGGAGCAGCGTTTAGACGTTTTGGAGTGCGTGCAGTTGTTTGTTCTTGATCTCAGAATTGTTGTTCGAAGTAGCTAGCCGAGACCCCTTTTTATAGTAGCTTCAAGCCCGATCCAGATCCCCTGATCTTCAGGATCAAGCCTTGACTCGACCTGGATCGATCGACTGATCCCCTGGTTCGATCGATCGAACCTGTTGAACTTGCCCGGCCTTCCGTCCAGATGTAGCCTCTCAAGATAGCGCTTGTGTTCAGTCTGTTAGGACCTTCGGACGCGGCTAGAGAGGGGGGTGTGAATAGCCGACCCCAAATTCACGTTTCTTCCTACAATTTGAGTTAGCGCAGCGGAAATAAAAAGTAGAAACGAAAATGGAGAAGATCAAACCTCAAACATGATGATATAACGAGGTTCAGAGATGATACTCCTACTCCACGACGTGTCCGTAAGGTGGACGAATCCTATCAATCCGTCGGTGGATGAGACCCCGAAAAATCAGCTAATGAAAACTCCTTCTGGGTGGAGAAACCTCGCCACAATCTCTCTTGCAACAGCAAGATCAGCGTACAAGAAATACAGCAAGAAGCCAAGAACAATATGAATGTAAAAACACTAGTTTGCTTGCCTTCTCGTCGACTGTTGATGAAGCAGCAACTTCACGGACGCCAACCACAGCAGCAACTGATTAGTTGGAGTCCAGCCGAGGGAAGCTCACACGAAGCTTCAGCAGTGGAGAGCTCAACAAAGCTCAGATCGCAAGGATGAAGAAGAAGCAAGAAGAAGATCTGCTCTTCCCTGTAGTGGCCCTCTTATATGAATCTGCGAAGAAGAAGACACAGAAATCTAGCCGTTGTGTCTCAACGGCTAGGCCTAGACCGATTAGGCTCCACCCTGATCGATCCAGGATGGCTCTGATTGGTCAGGGGACCGATCAGGCCCTAGGCTGATCGGTCCCCAGACCGATCCCAACTCTCACAGAGAGTTGGTTGCGATCCCTGATTGGTCTGTGGACCGATCAGGCCCTAGGTTGATCAGTCCCCAGACCGATCCCAACTCTCACAGAAAGTTGGTTGCCAGAGCCCTGATCGGTCTGTGGACCGATCATGCCATTCCTTCTCCCAATCTGTTTGGTTACTGATCGGTCACCAGATCGATCAGATGACCCACAGTGAGAATCAGTGTATCACTGGATCGGTCAGCAGACCGATCCAGATACCCATAGTATCCCTGGATCCAATTTCCCAACCTTAAACCCTAAAGCCTTCCTGATCTAGAGAATGAGCTACCGAGCCCTCTCGGACCTAGTCCGGAGAACGAGCCACCGAGCCCTCTCCAACTTCCCACGTGCCAGAGCGAGCTACCGAGCCCTCTCTTACCTAGTCCGGAGAACGAGCTACAGAGCCTCCGGACCAGAGAACGAGCCACCGAGCCCTCTCGGACCTAGTCCGGAGAACGGACTGCCCTCTCCGACCGTTCGGTCGGAGAACGAGCTACCGAGCCTCTCTGACCTAGTCAGAACGAGCCACCGAGCCCTCTCCGACTCTCACGTCCGGTCCAGAGAAGCTCTCGAGCCCTCTCGGACCTAGTTCGGAGAACGAGCTACCGAGCCCTCTCCGACCCGTTCGGTCCAGAGAACGAGCTCAGAGCCCTCTCGGACCTAGTCAGGAGGCAGGCTCACCGAGCCCTCTCCGACTCTATCCAGTCCAGAGAACGAGCTACCGAGCCCTCTCTGACCTAGTCCAGAGAACGAGCTACCGAGCCCTCTCCGACCTCCCATGTCAAGCTTCCATACTTGGACTTTTCCCGAATCAGGTCAACTCAAGTCGGGTCAACCAGGTCAACCTTGACCAAAGGTTGCCCCACAATCTCCCAAGTTCCTATTCTTGTCAAACATCAAAATACAACTTCTCTATTCTTGTCAAACATCAAAATATACCTCGAGTCAGGTCAACTCGAGTCGGGTCACCCAGGTCAACCTTGACCTAAGGTTGCACCAACAATCTCCCCTTTTTGATATTTGACAAAAACCATAATCAAGTTAGGTTAACCCGATAACCTAACTTAGGTTTTCCAATAGTTCTCCAATGTTCTTCCTTGAACATTCTCTGAACATTCTCCCCAAACTCCAATGTTCTTCCTTGAACATTCTCTGGACATTCTCCGCCTTTTTGACACACATCAAAAAGAGTGAATCAAGGTCAAGAGTTTCTTCCTAATGAAAGTCCCATACCTTTCATTGAAACCCTTAATTTCCCCCTTGATACTAAAATCCACAGTCAACTTAGTGATAATCCCATATCACTAATCCTCAGAAATCTTGACGAGTAAAAACTCCCCCTAGAGGTCAACTCCTCCTTGACCATTAGGTAAAACTCCCCCTAAAGGTCAACTCCTCCTTGACCATTAGGTAAAACTCCCCCTAAAGGTCAACTCCTCCTTGACCATTGCACCAACAATGTCTTGGAGAGTTTCAACCCTTTAGAAATCTAAAGCACCAACTTCCATAGCTGAAATTTCAGACAACAGTCGAAAATTAGCATTTTGGCACGCTCTGATCGGTCACCAGACCGATCAGGACTCCACTGGATCGGTCACCAGACCAATCCACACTGCCTTGGATCGGTCCAGTGACCGATCCAGACTTCCTTGGACCGATCAGGATCTTCTCTGATCGGTCCACAATTCTCTGATAAGAATTTCTAATTTTTCTCCCGAAATTCAGAAACCCCTAAAAAATTACAGAAAATTCTAAAAATTGTAAAATTTTGAGGATACATTCCTCATAACATATATTATCATGGAAAAATAGTTTTCTATGAAAATAACTCCCATTTTTTAATCTTGATACAAAGTTCGAAAGACTTTGAAATAGCTCAAGGTTAATCCATCTTTGTATCAACTTGCTCAATGATGAATGCTATCACTAGAAAAGCTTCATCAAGGTTTTTTAAATCAATTTTGAAATGATCTTAAACCATTCAATTTAGGACCACAATTTTAGGGCTAAATGTACATGACTTGTACACAAGTTTTCCCTATGATCCTCAAATTCGAATTAGGCTCATCTAGGTACAAGAACTATGCAACTTGATCTTAACTCATAATCCTAATATCTCACACACATCTAAGGTGTATCAAACACATCCAAGTCAATTTTGATGTGAGATATGGGTTTAGGTCATCTTAAGCTAAGTTCTCATGCATTTTCTAAACAATAATTTGATCTCCATATCAAATTGTGTTTCTATCCTTAAATCAAATTAATTGATCATAAATGCAAGAGATGATGACATGTCATAAAATAATATCATAAGTGGAAACATGTGCCAATGTCATGATGTCATGTCATCAAGTATGAAACTTAAATAAGGCATGACATATAACTAACCTAAGCATTATCATGACATTTCAAATGATAATAAAATAAATATGATGTCATGACATGGCATATGACAAACAATGTATGGCAAATAACATATAAAGGTATAGAAAATACCTAATTCTAGCCTTAGTTGCCATTTTTGATAATTTTGATCATTTTACCATAAATTCTATATTCCTAAGTGTAATAGACCTAAAATCATATACTAAAGATTTTTAGATCACTATGTGCCAATTAGATTGACCTTAGAAAACTCCTCAAATGTGGTTGGCACATCCTAATCACCTTAGGAATAATTTTTAATTTCATTCTCAAGGCTTGATTATACCTTGAAAATTCCTAAAATGCCACCTTTTGCCATGAGTAGGTTAACTATCTATCCAATTAAGGTTGGCACACCCTAAACCATCTAGCGTGAAGGAATCACGCTCCTAGGAACCCAATACCTATTTGAGCTCATTGGGTTCACTAAATATTCACTAGGGATGACTTCCTTAACAACCCTCCTAATGACCCTCCTAGGCTTTAAAGCCTTGGTCATTTGGGACTCATCAAGATCAACTCTAGGGGTGACTCCCCTTGTGACCTTGGTGATGGTCTTCTTAGTCCTAGGTCTTGTTCCATAATCGAATGGAACATTATGATAAGCGGGCTTGACCACTTGAGACTTAGGTTTGTGACCCAAACCTCTCATGTCCTTGGGCTTTGATTTTTGACCCTTAGACCCTAGAGTTGACTTTTCCAAATTCTTAAGAGCATTTTCTAAAGTGTCAAGTCTTGACCTCAAGACTTGATTTTCCTTCTTTAATACCTCAAGCTTTAATTTTCCATTTTTCTTTGAGGTATTCCTAGGCATATGTCTAGTTGTTTTGGGATTCCTATCTAGGTTTTCCTTAACCTTAGATGAGTTAACTCTAGGGTTGGCATTTCTAGCATTGTCCTTATCTAGGCTAACATGTTTGGCACCTAAGCACATGTATCGATTTCTATGGTTATCATGCTTATCATTATTGACAATTGCAATAAAACTACTAGTATGTGTCTTATTAGAATTGCAAGAATGTGCCTTAAAGGATACCTTAGGGTTTGCCTTAGCTCCCCCCATAGATGTGCTTGGTCTCTTGTCCTTGTGAGGTTGCCTCCCCCTTGGACATTGACTCCTATAATGTCCCCTTTGCTTGCATTGGAAGCACACCACGTGCTCCTTGCCCTTGCGTATCGGGACTCCGGCTTCCTTGACTTTTGGTGCCGGTGGAGTCTTCCTAATCCTCTTTGGACATTTACTTTTGTAATGCCCATATTCCCTACACTCAAAGCACATTATATGTAATTTACTTGAAATTAAGTTGCTTGAGTTACCTAGGGTTGAGGATGGATATAAGCTCTCTCCTTCATCCCTTCCGGAGGTAGAGGCTTCTTCTTCTTGCTCCAGTCTTGAAGAAGAACTCTCCTCCTCTTCTTCCTTAGATGTTGAGTAGCCCTCAACTTCTAATTCCATACCTCCATGATGTGAGCTACTTGGCTCACTTGACTCCTCTTCATGACTTGAAATGGAGCTCTCCTCATGGAACTTAGCAAAGTTGTTCCACAACTCCTTGGCATTGTTGTATCCACCTATCTTACACAAGATATCATTAGGTAATGAAAATTCAAAGATTTTCGTTACCTCGTCGTTGATTATGGATTGGTGGATTTGTTCCTTCGTCCACTTCTTCTTCTCGAGAGGTTCTCCTTCTTTATCCACCGGAGGAATAAAACCTACTTGTACACAATCCCAATTTACTAGGGTAGTCATAAGAAAATACTTCATTCTTACCTTCCAATACGCGAAGTCGTCGCGATCGTAGAAGGGTGGAATCGTGACGTCTTCTCCAAGTTGATCCATTCTCTAGCTCGTGCTCCCCAGGGTGTTAATCTGACGAAGAGCGACCTCGCTCTGATACCACTTGTTAGGACCTTCGGACGTGGCTAGAGAGGGGGGGTGTGAATAGCTGACCCCAAATTCACGTTTCTTCCTACAATTTGAGTTAGCGCAGCGGAAATAAAAAGTAGAAATGAAAATGGAGAAGATCAAACCTCAAACATGATGATATAACGAGGTTCGGAGATGATACTCCTACTCCTCGGCGTGTCTGTAAGGTGGACGAATCCTATCAATCCGTCGGTGGATGAGACCCCGAAAAATCGGCTAATGAAAACTCCTTCTGGGTGGAGAAACCTCGCCACAATCTCTCTAGCAACAGCAAGATCAGCGTACAAGAAATACAGCAAGAAGCCAAGAATAATATGAATGTAAAAACACTAGTTTGCTTGCCTTCTCGTCGACTGTTGATGAAGCAGCAACTTCACGGACGCCAACCACAGCAGTAACTGATCAGTTGGAGTCCAGCCGAGGGAAGCTCACACGAAGCTTCAGCAGTGGAGAGCTCAACAAAGCTCAGATCGCAAGGATGAAGAAGAAGCAAGAAGAAGATCTGCTCTTCCCTGTAGTGGCCCTCTTATATGAATCTGCGAAGAAGAAGACACAGAAATCTAGCCGTTGTGTCTCAACGGCTAGGCCTGGACCGATTAGGCTCCACCCTGATCGATCCAGGATGGCTCTGATCGGTCAGGGGACCGATCAGGCCCTAGGATGATCGGTCCCCAGACAGATCCCAACTCTCACAGAGAGTTGGTTGCGATCCCTGATCGGTCTGTGGACCGATCAGGCCCTAGGCTGATTGGTCCCCGGATCCCAACTCTCACGAAGTTGGTTGCGAGCCTGATGCGTGGACCGATCAGGCCATTCCTTCTCCCAATCATTTGGTTCTTGATCGGTCACGGATCGATCGGATGACCTGATGAGAATCGATGTATCCTTTGGATCGGTCGTGAGACCAATCCGGATACCCATAGATATCCTGGATCGGTCAGACCGATCAATTTCCCTTAAACCCTAAAGCCTTCACGATCTAGAGAACGAGCTCACGGTCCTCTCGACCTAGTCAGGAGAATGAGCTCACCGAGCCTCTCCAACTTCCACGTCCGGTCCAGAGAACGAGCTACCGAGCCCTCTCCGAGTCGAGCTACCGAGCCCTCTCCGACTCCCACGTCCGGTCCAGAGAACGAGCTACCGAGCCCTCTCTGACCTAGTCCGGAGAACGAGCTACCGAGCCCTCTCTGACTCTCACGTCCGGTCCAGAGAACGAGCTACCGAGCCCTCTCCGACTTCGTTCGGTCCAGAGAACGAGCTACCGATCCCTCTCTGACCTAGTCTGGAGAACGAGCTACCGAGCCCTCTTCGACTCTATCCAGTCCAGAGAACGAGCTACCGAGCCCTCTCCGACCTCCCATGCCAAGCTTCCATACTTGGACTTTTCCCGAATCAGGTCAACTCAAGTCAGGTCAACCAGGTCAACCTTGACCAAAGGTTGCACCCACAATCCCCCAAGTTCCTATTCTTGTCAAACATCAAAATACAACTTCTCTATTCTTGTCAAACATCAAAATATACCTCGAGTCAGGTCAACTCGAGTCGGGTCACCCAGGTCAACCTTGACCTAAGGTTGCACCAACACGGTCGACCGATCAGCCGATGGTCTTTGCCTCATCTGATCTGATCAACTCGCTCGACCAGGTCTCTGTCTATCTTCGGTTTGGTCGACCGATCCCGACGTTCGGTCGACCGATCCCTATGGTCAACCCTTCACCGAGAGCTGGATTCTGATCCTTTGTGTACTGGGGTTCGGTCAACCGATCAGATCATTCGGTCGACCGATCAAGCCTAAGTCCGACCCTGCAGAACTGTTAGTTTCTTATAAAATAGAGTTAGATAAATAGAGCAAATAATATGTTGGTGCTGTTAGAGTGTATACTGAAAGCCTAAACTTTTGTAGACATTTATTTTGAATAAAGAATCACATTTGGTCAAATTAACTACATTTGTTTGTAGTTGTTCAATTAATTTATATTATAGATAACATATTATGTGATGTCACATACAGAAGATAATGTTATCAGTACCTTATAAATTATAAACAGTAGCTCACAACCAAAATGGAAAGGAACAAACCATTGGAAGGTCGTAGTGTAATTAGGTATTAGTTTATCTTAACTATATAATTACACTAGTACACTTAAAGTGTATTGAGTAGGACCATTAGAGGTTATTTCTTTTATACTGACTTTATAAAGGAACAAAGACCTCAGTTATTATGGAAATGTGTGCTCTTAATCCTAATATAATAACAAGCACATATATTTGATATTTATTTCTTTAATTTATCAATGGATGAGATTTAGTTCGATAAATCAATAAGCCCGATAAGTTGGAAAATGATATCACTTATAGTGTGTGTTGTTGATTATAGAAGGAAACTGTGTCCTAGTTATCTAGGTTGATAATGTCCCCAAGAGGAGCTCATAAGGATTGTCATGTTAAACCCTGCTGGTGGACTTAGTCCGACATGACGATAAGGTTGAGTGGTACTACTCTTGGACTAAGATATTAATTAAATGAGTTGTCAGTAACTCACTTAATTAGTGGACATTCGACATCTTAAACACAAGGAGACTAACACACTCATAATAAGAAGGAGCCCAAAAATGTAATTTGGGATTGGTGCGGTAGTTCAATAATAGTTCTCTAGTGGAATTAATTATTATTAATAAAATTAAGTTGTGTGTTCAGGGTGAACATGGGATGCTTAATTTTATCGAGAGACAAAAACCAATTCCTCCTCTCAGTCCCTATCGTAGCCTCTTAGTTATAGAGTACTATACCCACCTTCATACCCATGTTGTAGGGGCCGGCCAAGCTAGCTTGAGAACCAAGCTAGGGTCGGCCAAGCCTTGGTCCATGGGTGGCCGGCCCTAGCTTGAACCCAAGCTTAGGTGGCCGACCCTATTAAAATAGAAAAGAATTTAAAATTTAAAATTTTCTTATGTGGAAGATATAATTTAAAAGAGAGATTAAAAATTAAAATATCTCTTTATAAGTTTCTACAAAAGATTAAGAAAAGAGATTAAATCTCTTTCCTTATTTATATATTGAAAGGATATTTTATTTTTCTTCTTTGTAAATTATTCACATGTTGAAAAATTAAAATTATAGAAATTTATTTTTATCAACCATGAAGGGATTTTAAAGGGAAATTTTATTTTTTTAAATTTTCGGAAACAAATAAGGAATTTTAATTGGTTGATTGAAAATTGTCTTATTTGCTCTTCCATGAGGTGGTCGGCCATGACATGGGTTATTAGGAAATTTTATTTAATTTTTCTTAATTAATTCATGTCAAGGAAAGTTAAGGAAATTTTATTGTAATTAAATTTCCTTATTTTGCCAAAGCTAAGGATTATAAAAGAGGGGGTTTTGGTGCCTTCAAGGTAAACAACCTCTATTCTATTTTCTCCCTCTTTGCTTCCTTGGTGTGGCCGGCCCCTTCAAGTTCTCTTCTCTCCTTTGGTGTGGCCGAACCTCTCATCCTTCTTGGTGATCAAGTGGTGGCCGGATCTTAGCTTGGAGAAGAAGAAGAGAAAGCTTGCATCCCTTGGAGCTTGGTTGGTGGAAAAAGTTCTTCATCTTTTGAGTTGTTTTGTGCTTGGCCGAAACTTGAAGGAAGGAGAAGAAGGTGCTAGGTGGTCCTCATATCGGAAGATCGTTGCCCACACAACGTCCGAGATTAGAAGAGGAATACGGTAGAAGATCAAGAGGTCATTATTCACAAAGAAAGGTATAACTAATAATAGTTTTCCGCATCATGTTAGTTTTGTTTCTTTGTAAAAATACCAAATACAAAAGGCATGCGATTCTAGTTTTTCGAATTAGTTTTCGAAGTTGTGTTCTTTTGTTTTTTCTTTTCCTTGTGATTTGATTGTTCTTAGTGGTTAACCTAGGGTTACTATGGGAAGGTTAAATATTTAATTTCCTTAAAAGGTTTTGTCTAGTCGGTGGTGGTTGCTCCCATATCCAAGAAGGTCATGTGCCTCGCCATGCAGTACTGGAAGTCGATTTTGGAAATAGATATTTAATTGTCTTTGTGACCTTGGTGATTTGGATCGAACGTGTTAAGTTCCGCAGGAGATCCAAGTCTAAACCTAAAAGAACAAATAAATTAAACTTAGAATCAAACGTGGTAAGTTCCGCAGGCGATCCAAGTTTAATTTAAAAAGAACACATGGTAGCTAGGAAAAGGTTCAGATCTTTGTACAAAATTTTTGTACAGTGGAACCAATAGGTTTTCCGTGTAGCAACCAACAATTGGTATCAGAGCTAGGGTTTTGCCTTTGTGTATTTGGTATTAGTTTAATTATGCACATGTCATACATAATTTAGGCAGGATAATAGTAGGATGTGCTAACTTTGTGGATGCAGGATCCAACTATTATGGTTTATAGTTTTTATGTGTGTGATTGGACCCTTGGACATGTCAAGGGCATTTTATTGTGTGTGCATGATTGTATTATAAAATACAGCAGGACCTGTATTTAGTTTATTAGGATTTTATTTTTTGATCTAGATACATGTACATTCCTTCGAGGAATATAGGATCGAAAAATGTAAAATTCTATTTATGTCGTGGAGCAAATCTTGCAAGGCGTGGAAATTTTAAAGGACCAGAGGCGCAGCGGAACAAGGAGCAAGATGGATGAGACAACTAGACCCAGTGGCGGTGGCCAAAAATGGCAGCAGCTACGGATGACAACACACGGAGGACAACAATAGATAAAAGCCATAATAGTTGAAAATTAGTTTTTTCTATTTATTGCTTTTATGCTGTGCCGTGTGTGCTTGTTAGTATGCATGTTAAGTAGGCTAGCATAGTCAAAATTCCTCATTTTAAAAAACTAAGTGGGAGAGGGATTTTAAATAAATTCCACGGTCTCCATTACTGGTTTGTAAGTGATGCAAACAAACTTGCGCGTTGGTTTTGAGTGCCTTCCTCCATATCGGATGAGTTTGTTTGTGGATCACTAGATCAAACTTCCATTTTGGATGACTATAGGAAATTAATAAAGAGCGTGTGATCTTCCCCATCGGAAGGGGCACAATCTTATTAATGGACTTAGTGTTAAGTAATGGTATACACTTATGCACGTCTAATAGTATCCTCCCCATCGGAGTCACTGCTATTATTCGTGTGACCAAAGGAAACCAACTATTAATTTTATTTGTCAAAAAGTAAGGTTGACAAGATAATAAAATTAATGGGTTACACCCTCCTTTTACAAATGTTGAATTTGAATACGTCCACACTATCGTGGCATACAAAATTCACGGTGTTTTGAGGTGTTGGTTAATTTAAAATAGTATTGTTTGAGAAATCAATATTATTCTAAATTTAGAGTTCTGACCAAAAGTTATTTGTGATTCTTAGGATGACTTTCAACCCACTGGCCATCATACTAAAAGAGAATAGACTTACTGGTCCTAACTACATAGATTGGAAAAGGAACCTGGACATTGTTCTTACTGCTGAAAGCTATAAGTTTGTACTGACTGAGCCTTGCCCTGATGCACCCAATGGTGAATCTACCCAAGAGGAGATTGAGTATCATAGGAAATGGGTAAAAGCAGATGAGATGGCGCGGTGTTACATTTTGGCTTCAATGTCAAATGTATTGCAACATCAGCATCAAGATTTACCAACAGCCTATGATATTATGAACAATCTCAAGGAACTCTTTGGTCTCCAGGATCGGGCCTCTAGGCAAGAAGCCATGAGAAAGATAATGACGGCCACCATGCAAGAGAGTACTCTTGTGAGGGATCATATCCTAAAGATGATGGCCTATCTGAATGAAATACAAATCCTTGGAGGAGAAATTGATGGGGAAACCCAGATCGATATGATCCTCCAAACGCTACCTAGAAGTTTTGAGCAATTTCGCCTGAATTACAATATGAATAAAAGGGTATATTCATTGCCAGAACTACTGACAGAACTTCAGGCAGCAGAAGGTTTATTTCGTCATAATTCTCAGATTTACTATGCTGAAAATGGTTCTACTTCTAAACCGAAAGGAAAGAAGAAGAAGAAACAAGTTAGCTCAGCAAAGAAGGTGAATAAATCTTGGAGTATAGGACCTAAAGCTGGAGTGAAGAAGCCGAAGGGCAAGTGCTTCATCTGCAAGCAATCAGGGCATTGGAAGGCGGACTGTCCTCGTAGGAATCAAAACAACAAAGGTATATCTCATGCTCTGGTTGTTGAAACATGTTTAGCGGTGTTATCTACCAGCACCTGGTGTGTAGATACGGGAGCCACTGATCATGTCTGTAATTCTTTGCAGGGGTTCCATGAAACACGACGACTATATGAAGGAGAGATAACCGTCTACATGGGCAATGCTACTAAGGTGGCAGTTGTTGCAGTGGGAGATGTCTACTTATCTTTTGATAGGAATAGAAAATTGGTTTTAAGAAATTGTCTTTATGTACCCAGTTTTAGAAAGAATTTAATTTCAATTTCTAAACTGTATTTGGATGGATATTCTATTTCCTTTAATAACAATGTAGTTATAAAGAGAAATAACGTGATTATCTGTTCTGGTGTATTAGTTAGCAATTTATATACTTTAAATCCAATTTCTCCCACAAAGTAAAATATGGAAATTTATAACACATCTTCTAACACTAATAAGAGAAAACAACCTTCGGAAATGAACCAAGCATATCTTTGGCATCTAAGGCTTGGTCATATTAACTTAAGTAGGATTCAAAGGCTTATAGCCGATGGACTCTTGGGTTCATTAGAGTTGGCAAATTTTCCAACTTGTGAATCTTGCTTGGAAGGTAAAATGACCAAGAGGCCTTTTAAGGCCAAGGGGTATAGAGCCAAAGAAGTATTAGAATTGGTTCATTCTGATTTGTGTGATTCTATGTCTATACAGGCAAGAGGTGGTTTTGAATATTTTGTCTCTTTTATAGACTATTATTCAAGATACGGATACATTTACCTAATGCGCCGCAAGTCCGAGTGCTTTGATAAATTCAAAGAGTACAAGGCTGATGTGGAGAAACGACTAGGTAAAAGTATCAAGACACTACGGTCTGATCGTGGTGGCGAATACCTCTTAGGAGAGTTTAGGAAATACTTATCAGAGGCCGGGATTCAATCCCAATTGTTCGCACCTGGTACACCCCAACAGAATGGTGTGGCAGAACGAAGGAATATGACTCTTATGGAGATGGTTAGATCGATGATGAGTTATTCAGAATTACCAAATTCATTTTAGGGATACGCTCTGGAAACGGCAAAGCACATTCTGAACTTAGTACCTTCTAAATCAGTATCTTCTACTCCCACAGAATTGTGGAATGGGCGAAAACCCAGTCTAAGACATATTCGGATTTGGGGTAGTCCAACACATGTGCTGAAACCAGATGCTGATAAGTTAGAATCTCGTACAGAAGTTCGCGTGTTTGTAGGTTATCCCAGAGGAACGAAAGGTGGTTTATTTTATAGTCCTAAAGACCATAAGGTCATTGTTAGTTTTTAAAAGAAGACTATATAATGGATCACAATCTCAGTAGCAAAATTGTTTTAGAAGAACTTAGAAAGGACACGTCTACTTTAGTACCAACAGTATAAGATGAAGTACCACAAGAGACTGTAACACGTGTCACACATGATACACAACCACAGACTGTACCTCGTCGTAGTGGGAGAGTTGTGAGGGAACCTGAGAGATTCATGTTTTTGGGAGAGTCTTCGGACTTGATCCCGGGTAAACATGAACCTGATCCCCGAACATATGACGAAGCACTCCAAGATATAGATGCAGTATCTTGGCAAAAGGCAATGAATTCTGAAATAGTGTCTATGTACTCTAATAAGGTCTAGGAGCTTGTAGAACCACCTGATGGTGTAAAAGCCATTGGATGCAAGTGGATCTACAAAAGGAAAAGAGGGATAGACGGGAAGGTAGAAACTTTCAAAGTAAGGCTTGTTGCGAAAGGGTACACTCAGAAAGAGGGAATCGATTATGAGGAGACATTTTCACCGGTAGCCATGCTTAAGTCTATCCAGATACTCTTATCCATTACCGCTCATATGGATTATGAGATTTGGCAAATGGATGTCAAGACAGCTTTCCTTAATGGAAGTCTTGAAGAAAACATCCATATGAAGCAACCAGAAGGGTTTATTGAAAAAGGCAAAGAGCATCTAGTGTGCAAGCTCAATCGACCCATTTATGGACTGAAGCAAGCTTCAAGATCTTGGAACATCCGGTTTAATGAAGTAATCCAGTCATATGGATTTATTCAGTGTCCGAATGAGTCTTGTGTATACAAGAAGTGTAACGAAAATGTGGTAGTATTTCTTGTACTATACGTAGATGATATTTTGTTAATTGACAACAATGTCAAGGTATTATCGGACGTAAGGGTATGGTTGTCCAAACAATTTGATATAAAGGACTTAGGAGATTGTGCACACATTCTTGGGATCAAAGTTATAAGGGATCGCAAGAAAAGAATGTTGTGTCTATCCCAAGCTTCATATATAGAATTCCAAGAAAGGTTTTTTACCTTTTAGGCATGGAGTAGCTCTATCTAAAGAGATGTCTCCAAAGACATCAAAGGAGATAGAGGACATGAAAGGAATTCCTCAAGCTTCGGCTGTAGGAAGCCTTATGTATGCAATGCTGTGTACGAGACCTGATATCTGTTTTGCCGTGGGCATGGTTAGCAGATATCAGAGTAACCCTGGACAAGGACATTGGACTGTGGTAAAGCATATATTAAAGTACTTGAGAAGGACTAGAGATTATATGTTAGTTTACCAAGCAGACGATTTGCTCCCTGTGGGTTACACGGATTCAGATTTCCAATCGGATAGGGACAATAGTAAGTCTACATCAGGTTATGTGTTTACTTTAGGAGGTGGAGCCATTGCATGGAGGAGTGTTAAGCAGAAATGCGTTTCGGACTCAACCATGGAAGCTGAGTATGTGGCAGCCTCTGAGGCAGCTAAAGAAGCAGTATGACTCAGGAACTTTCTAATGGACTTAGATGTGATTCCTGGTTTGCCCAAAATCATCACAATTTATTGTGATAATAGCGGTGCAGTTGCAAACTCGAAGGAACCACGAGCCCATAAGGCAAGTAAACATATAGAGTGCAAGTACCACCTGATACGAGATATCGTGAAGCGAGGAGAAGTTGTCATCGCCAAGATTGTATCAGCAGATAACCTAGCAAATCCTTTTACTAAGGCCCTTCCAGATGTATGGCAGCAGATATGGCAGCTTAGTCATTAGTATAAGTGGGAAATTGTTAGAGTGTATACTGAAAGCCTAAACTTTTGTAAACATTTATTTTGAATAAAGAATCACATTTGATCAAATTATCTGCATTTGTTTGTAGTTGTTCAATTAATTTATATTGTAGATAACATAGTATGTGGTGTCACATACAGAAGATAATGTTATCAGTACCTTATAAATTATAAACAGTAGCTCACGACCAAGATAAAAAGGAACAAACCATTGGAAGGTCGTAGTGTAATTAAGTATTAGTTTATCTTAACTATATAATTACACTAGTACACTTAGAGTGTATTGAGTAGGACCATTAGAGGTCGTTTCTTTTATACTGACTTTATAAAGGAACAAAGACCTCATTTATTATGGAAGTGTGTGCTTTTAATCCTAATATAATAACAAGCACATATATTTGATATTTATTTCTTTAATTTATCAATGGGTGAGATTTAGTTCGATAAATCAATAAGCCCGATAAGTTGGAAAATGATATCACTTATAGTGTGTGTTGTTGATTATAGAAGGAAACTGTGTCCTAGTGATCTAGGTTGATAATGTCCCCAAGAGGAGCTTATAAGGATTGTCATGTTAAACCCTACTGGTGGACTTAGTCCGACATGACGATAAGGTTGAGTGGTACTACTCTTGGACTAAGATATTAATTAAATGAGTTGTCAGTAACTCATTTAATTAGTGGACATTCGACATCTTAAACACAGGGAGACTAACACACTCATAATAAGAAAGAGCCCAAAAATATAATTTGGGATTGGCGCGGTAGTTCAATAATAGTTCTCTAGTGGAATGAATTATTATTAATAAAATTAAGTTGTGTGTTCGGGGTGAACACGGGATGCTTAATTTTATCGGGAGACCAAAACCAATTCCTCCTCTCGGTCCCTATCGTAGCCTCTTAGTTATAGAGTACTATACCCACCTTCATACTCATGTTGTAGGGGTCGGCCAAGCTAGCTTGAGAACCAAGCTAGGGCCGGCCAAGCCTTGGTCCATGGGTGGCCGGCCCTAGCTTGAACCCAAGCTTAGGTGGTTGGCCCTATTAAAATAGAAAAGAATTTTAAATTTAAATTTTTCTTATGTGGAAGATATAATTTAAAAGAGAGATTAAAAATTAAAATATCTCTTTATAAGTTTCTACAAAAGATTAAGAAAAGAGATTAAATCTCTTTCCTTATTTGTATATTGAAAGGATATTTTATTTTTTTTCTTTGTAAATTATTCACATGTTGAAAAATTAAAATTATAGAAATTTATTTTTATCAACCATGAAGGGATTTTAAAGGGAAATTTTATTTTTTAAAATTTTCGGAAACAAATAAGGAATTTTAATTGGTTGATTGAAAATTACCTTATTTGCTCTTCCATGAGGTGGCCGGCCATGACATGGGTTATTAGGAAATTTTATTTAATTTTTCTTAATTAATTCATGTCAAGGAAAGTTAAGAAAATTTTATTGTAATTAAATTTCCTTATTTGCCAAAGCTAAGGATTATAAAAAAGGGGGCTTGGGTGCCTTCAAGGTGAACAACCTCTATTCTATTTTCTCCCTCTTTTCTTCCTTGGTGTGGCCGGCCCCTTCAAGTTCTCTTCTCTCCTTTGGTGTGGCCGAACCTCTCATCCTTCTTGGAGATCAAGTGGTGGCCGGATCTTAGCTTGGAGAAGAAGAAGAGAAAGCTTGCATCCCTTGGAGCTTGGTTGGTGGAAAAAGTTCTTCATCTTTTGAGTTGTTTTGTGCTTGGCCGAAACTTGAAGGAAGGAGAAGAAGGTGCTAGGTGGTCCTCATCTCGGAAGATCGTTGCCCACACAACGCCCGAGATTAGAAGAGAAATACGGTAGAAGATCAAGAGGTCATTATTCACAAAGAAAGGTATAAGTAATAATAGTTTTTCGCATCCTGTTAGTTTTGTTTCTTTGTAAAAATACCAAATACAAAAGGCATGTGATTCTAGTTTTTCGAATTAGTTTTCGAAGTTGTGTTCTTTTGTTTTTTCTTTTCCTTGTGATTTGATTGTTCTTAGTGGTTAACCACCCTATGGGAAGGTTAAATATTTAATTTCCTTAAAAGGCTTTGTCTAGTCGGTGGTGGTTGCTCCCATATCCAAGAAGGTCATGTGCCTCGCCATGCAGTACTGGAAGCCGATTTTGGAAATAGATATTTAATTGTCTTTATGACCTAGGTGATTTGGATCGAACGTGTTAAGTTTCGTAGGAGATCCAAGTCTAAACCTAAAAGAACAAATAAATTAAACTTAGGATCAAACTTGTTAAGTTCCGCAGGCGATCCAAGTTTAATTTAAAAAGAACACATGGTAGCTAGGAAAAGGTTCAGATCTTTGTATAAAATTTTTGTACAGTGGAACCAATAGGTTTTTCGAGTAGCAACCAACAGGTGCGGGAAGCATCCGACGATCGAACCTATGTTTTGATTATGTCAAAGGGTTCAAAGTTAAGGTGTTTTGGTTTCTAATATGTTGAACAAGTTTGCAGAAAAGTCCTAAGTGTACTTAGGCAAAAGTCCTAGCTGCGGTTAGGTAAGTGAAAACCCTAGGGAGTGGTAACCCTAGGTCATAGGGGGTGGTAACCCTATGCGGAAAGTCTTGGTGGGTCGAGTGCTTCAGGCAAAAGTCCTAGGGGGGGGGGGGGGTAACCCTAGGTGGAAAGTCCTGGTGTCGCAAACCAGGTGAAAGACTGGACCAGCCGGGAAGCGGAAGTCCAGCAGAAAGTCCGGAAGCATCAAGCACCGAGCAAAAGTCCAGTCGATCTGAAGGATCACACTAGCATCAGGTAAATCTCCTGAGTGGAGTAGGTGAGGACGCGTTCCCTGTAGAGGGAACAGTAGGCGTCGAGTCGACCTAGGATTTTTGGTCGGAAACCCAAAGTCAGACTCGGACAGTCCGATGATTGTCGTTCACTTATATTATTATGTTTTATGTGCTAACTTTGTGCTGCAAGGTATATTTGGGATTAATGTATCTTTCAGGGACCAAAGTGCAAAGAATAGCCTCATATGAACAGTACCGAGGCGCCTCCATGGAGCTTGGAGGCGCCTCGAGTGCGAGCCGAAGCCAGCTGTCCAGTAGGGTTGGAGGCGCCTTGATGGAAGCTCAAGGCGCCTTGAACAAGTGGTTTAAGGCGCCTTGGACAGTGATGAAGGTGCCTTGAGATGGATAAAAGACAGCGGTCAAAGCTTCATCGCAGAATCATTTCCGGGATAAAACTTAGGGATTCAAGGCGCCTTAGAGTCTGATGGAGGCGCCTTGAACACCCTTTATAAGAGGGTCTCGACCAGCAGCTCTGAACATCAAGTACCAAGCGATCCATCTACAACGTGCTGCTAACGAAAGGCTCCAGATAAGCTGCGACAAGTTTCCGACAACCCGACGCTCCGATTTCTGTAAATTTTGTTGTCGGTATTGCTTAGTTTTTGTGTACTCATTTCATACTTGTACTATTGACGATTCTATAGTTGTTGCCCACCGAAAGCGGTCAACGACCGCGGGCCTTTGAGTAGGAGTCGAACTAGACTCCGAACGAAGTAAACACCTTACGTCTTTCTGTGTGCTTTTAATTTCCGCTGCATTTATTACTCTATTAACTCTTCGTACGATTTACGATTACAAATCGAACGAAATAGCCACGAGCGCTATTCACCCCCCCTCTAGCGCTTCTCGATCCAACATAATATATTAATCAATTAAGTTGACAGTCTTCTAACTGTCCAATTCTAACTTCAGATTTCCTCCGAAAATCCTAAGTTGAACCGACGCCTATTGTTTTCTCACCGGGGAATGCGTCCCCACCTACTCTTCTCAGGAGAGATTATCTGTTGCCAAATCGGTCCTCTAGACTGATTGGAATTTTCACCTAGGGTTACCACCCCCCTAAGACCTAGGGTTACCATCCCCTAGAATTTTCCTCAACCTAGGATTACCACCCCTAGGACCTAGGGTTACCATCCCGTAGGGTTTTCCTCAGTCTAGGGTTATCGCCCCCTAGGACCTAGGGTTATCGCCCCCTAGGACCTAGGGTTACCACCCCTTAAGGTTTTCCACTTGCCTACCCGTAGTTAGGACTTTCCATTACCTAGGGTTACCGTCCCCTAGGACCTAGGGTTACCACCCCCTAGGGTTTTCCACTTGCCTAGAATCCACTAGGACTTTTGCCTAAGACAACATAGGACGTCCCTGCAAGCCCAATGAACCTTGTTAGATAACAAGTAACCTTAACTTTGAACCCTTTATCATTATCAAAACACAGGTTCAATCGTGTGATGCTTCCCGCACCACTTAGTCTGGTATGACTCATTTTTGAAATGAGTCTGATATGAGTGTGGCTCAGTCTTTTGTGCCACAACTTAGTTTCCTCTTGTTGTGTTAGAAGACACTTTAGTGAGGAGGTTGATAGATTAATTGTGTAGATGTTTTGTTTCCTAATTCCCTTAAGTGTAATTTCATGATTTTTAATATTTTTAATTAAACACTTAGATTTTGAAAATGCGACTAAGTAACCAGAGTCACATTACTGACTAATGCTAAATAAGTTAAAATTTAATTTATCAACCAATAGTACTTTTCGAATAATAAAATCGGAACTCAGTTCGATATTACATGTTCCGATTACCTTAAGTTTTCCGTCGTTGCCGAACGCAACTAACCCTAAGTTCTTGAGTTGTAACTTAGTGAATTTTAATCTGTCTCCAGTCATGTGTCTGGAGTATCCACTATCTAACATCCATTGATCCAAATCTTTATGTTCTTACACTGAATTTTCTTTTTCAAAAATACTTTTAATTTGAAAGTTTGAAAAAGAATATTTAAAAATATTTAACTTGCCTCCTTTCACTCCCCCTTGATTAATGCAAAAAAAAAAAACTCTTTAAGTTTTAAAGTCTTAGAGTCCAAGCATGAGTAACAATAAATATTCAAGCTTAAACATTTACTTTTAAACAAATGTCTAACATTTAGTTACTAGCTGTTTACCATGAGGTAGTAGCTTTCACTTGGTTAGTCAAATTAAGTGTTCCAATTAGTTTGACTAAGTATGGATAACTTAATATGATTAATTTAAATTTGGTATTTATTACCCAGACTTATGTTGATGCACAGACATAAGCATTCTGAAGTCCAGGCAGTATCCTATGCATCTCACACCATTCTAAGTATTTTTGATACACAAGCAAGGTAATCCTAGTGTGCTTGTGAGATGCTCTCGCTGAGACCTAGGGGAATATGCTTTCTAGGGGATAAATACCTACACTAAGACCAAATTTTGAAAAACTAATAAAATTGAAATTTTAAAAATATTTTTCCTAAAATTTTAAAACCAAGCTGAGCAATAATAAAGAGGATTTTTTTTTTCAAAAGTAAGCTCTATTCTACTAAGCACATTCCTATTTGTCTTCTAAGTGCACTGAACTCAAGTTCAGGTAAGGATTTTTATGAAAATATCATCCAGGTTTGATTTGGATTCAACATAGTTAAGTACAATGTCACCTTTAGCTACATGATCCCTTATAAAGTGATGTTTTACTTCTATGTGTTTAGTCCTTGAGTGTTGGATAGGATTTTTGGTTAAGTTAATAGGACTTACATTATCAATTAAAATTTTTGTATTTTTATATTCTAATTGATAGTCCTTTAAGATATGCATCATCCATAATAGTTGAGATGCGCATTCCCCCATGCCTATGTATTCTGCTTCAGTAGTGGATAAAGCAACACAGTGTTGCTTTCTGCTTGACCAATTTACTAGGCACTGACCTAGAAATTGACAGCTTCCACTTGTACTTTTTCTATCTAGTTTCCATCCGGCATAGTCTAAGTCAGAATAGCCAATTAGGTCAAAGGTGCTAGTCCTAGGGTGCCAAAGTCCTACATTTAGGGTTCCCTTAATGTATCTAAGTATTCTTTTAACATTTGTTAAGTGTGATTCTTTTGTACAAGATTGGTACCTGGCACACATACTTACTGTAAACAGAATATCAGGTCGACTTAGAGTTAGGTATAAGAGACTTCCTATAGCACTTCGGTAATACTTTAAGTCTATTGGTTTTTCTTCTAAGTTAGAGTCAATTTTAACATTAGTTGTCATTGGGGTATTGATATTTTTAGAATTTTCCATGCCAAACTTTCTAATTAGTTCCTTATCATATTTTGTTTGAAAAATGTATATTCCTTCTCTAGTTTGTTTAATTTGTAAGCCTAAGAAAAAGTTAAGTTCCCCAACTAAACTCATTTCAAATTCACTTTCCATTAATTTGGTAAAATCTTTTAAAATCTTGGTGTTGGTTGAGCCAAAAATTATGTCATCTACATAAATTTGGGCTATAAAGATGTCTTTTTCTAGGATTTTTACAAATAAGGTTTGATCTATTTGGCCTTGTTTAAATCCTTAGATATTAGATAAGTTGATAGGTGTTCATACCAAGCCCTAGGTGCTTGTTTAAGTCCATATAGGGCTTTCTTCAACCTAAAGACATGGTCTGGGTGGTCCAAATCCTTAAATCCTGGGGGTTGGCTTACATACACTTCTTCCTGTTAGGACCAAAAGTAGCTAGAGGGGGGGGGTGAATAGCTCGTCGCGTGCTCGTCGCTCGGCGTGGCTTGTTTCTTCAAGGATATGCAGCGGAAAATAACAGAAACAATTACACACGCTAACAAAGTTGGTTTACTTGGTATCCACCTCACAAGAGGTGACTAATCCAAGGATCCACACCAACGCACACACCCTCCACTATGAATAACACTCCTTTATGGTAACTACCAAGGGCGGAGAAGCCCTACAATACTCTCAGTACAAGAAGAAGAAAGGGAAATACAAGATAAGCAAAAGCTTACAAGATGTGCAGTAAAAACCCTAACCCTAACTTCTTCCTCTTGGCTTTGATCCGCCTCTTGACTTGGAAAGCTTCCAAGAACCTTCAAGAACTGGCGATCACGAGCTTGGAGAGTGCTGTAGAGGAGCTGGCGAAGAGCTGGAGTGAATCGGAGAAGTGATGCAGCAGCCATCGCACGCCTGCAGCTTAAATCGACGTCAACGGTCGGAACCCGATCGATTCAAATGTTCCCAATCGATCGGGGAGGCTTTGGATCGATTCACGGATCGATCCGGAGCGCCTCTGTGCTATGGAAAAATGCCTGGATCGATCCACGGATCGATCCAGCGCTTATCGCGCGAAGCAGCCGCGTCCCAATCGATCCAGCTCCTGGATCCCCTGATCGATCCAGCACTTGGTTTTTGCCCAAAACCAAGTTCCAAGACTCCCAAACCAACATCCGGTCATTCTTGACCTGTTGGTACATCATGCCTAGCATCTGGTCACTCCCTTGACCTGCCAGGACTTCCCACCAAGTGTCCGGTCAATTCCTTTGACTTACTTGGACTTTTCTCGTCATGCCAAGTATCTGGTCACTCCCTTGACCTACTTGGACTTTTCTATTCAGATGTCTGGTCAATCCCTTTGACTCACTCAGATTTCTCGTATGCATCCAACAATCCTTTGACCTACTTGGACTTCCCAACACCAGATGTCCGATCATCCTTGATCCATCTGGATTTTCCCTTGCCTGGCTTCACTCACCAGGACTTTCACCTAGCTTCACTCACTAGGGTTTTCCATCTACCTAGCTTCACTCACTAGGACTTTCACCTGGCTTCACTCACCAGGACTTTCCATCTGCCTAGCTTCACTCACTAGGACTTTCACCTGGCTTCACTCACCAGGACTTTCACCTAGCTTCACTCACTAGGATTTCCTTCTGCCTAGCTTCACTCACTAGGTCTTTCACCTGGCTTCACTCACCAGGATTTTCCTCCTGCCTAACATCCCAGTTAGGACTTCCCAGTCAAGTATCCGGTCATCCTTGACCTACTTGACTCTTCTTCAATCAATATCTTATTGTCAAACATCTAAACCCAAACCAAGACTCAGCTTGGTCAACCAGGTCAACCTTGACCTGAGGGATGTTGCACCAACAATCTCCCCCTTTTTGATGTTTGACAATACCACAATAACACTTACAATATCACATGTAAGTTAGGCTAATCCCATAGCCCCATTCTTCATGCCACTAGGTAATGAAAGCATAAGTTAAGCTCTTCATTCTCCCCCTAAGAGGGCAAACTCCCTCTTGAATAATGAAAGCCTAACTGACTCCCTTTCACTAGTCTTTTCATTCTCCCCCTATTGGCACACATCAAACTCCCCTGTAGGGCACACTCAACCCATCTTTAGGCACACATCAACCCATGCCTCAATTTCGGGTATACTTCAACAAATCCATTTGTTGAAAACTCTCCCCCTGAAGAGTTGCTCATCATTGGTTACAGCTTCACTCGTTGAACCAATCATGATAATGAAGGTCCCATACCCTTCATTTATCCTTAACTTCTTCCTCAATGTAGACAAATACCCAACCTTGAGCATTTTCTAACATCTTGAGTTCCCACTTGAAATAATGAGGATATCCACTCCCCATTTCAAGTTCAAAAGCTCGTCCATGAGCATTTTCTTTAAAGAAGGTTAACCACCTTCCAAGGTTCATGAAAAATAATTTTCATGCCTTTAAAGAGTCCCTCCCCCTAAAGACATGGTGGTAACTTCTGTCATTGCACCAACAATGACCTGGAATCCCTAAACCTTTAGGAAACCCAGATTTAGAAGTTTTGAGGTTCAAATGTTCAAAATTTGAAACAAACCTCAACCTAAAACTTCAATGAAGTCTTCCTTAACCAATCCATCCTTGTTTTCATATGAAAACACCCTTTGTATGTATACAAATGTATTTTTGGGGGTTTGGAATGGTTACCTAGACTCAAAGAGGTTCAAGGTGCTGAAATCAGGCCTTCCCAGCCAAAATCAGCAACTTGGATCGATTGGAGTTGGGTTCCAATCGATTGAACCTTTCTGAATCGATCCACTGATCGATTCAGACTACCTGGATCGATCGGCTGATCGATCCAGCGAGCTTCTGCTCGTGGGTGACTTGCCTTTTGAATCGATCCATGGATCGATTCAGGCACTCCAATCGATCCATGGATCGATCGGAGCTCTGATAGTTGCTGAAATTCCATTTCAGTCAACTTCAGAAACCCCTAGAAAATTCTACAAAAATTTAAAAATCGTGTAGACATTATTTAGGGTATATACAATCAAGGAAAAATAATTTTCTATGAAAATACTTCATGTTTTCAAAGATTGACACAAACTTGAAAACTTGCAAAAACTTTATTGTTTTTCTTCAAGTTTGTGTCTAACTATTCAATGGTGATTACTATCAAAAGATAGCCTTCACCAAGGTTTTCAAAATCATTTTGAAAACATTTTCAAAATCAATATCCCATCATGTTCCTTGGGCATAATGCACATGACTTGTACATTAGCTTTCCCAATGATGGGAAAACACATAACTATGTGTTTTGATGAACCTAAAACTCAAAAGAATGCACTAAATCAACATCTTGAGTTTTGTTCATCTTCCTAACATCTCACTTGTATCTAATGTGCACTAAAACACATACAAGTCACCTTATAGTCTTTGTGAGATGTAGATTTTGGTTTTGCCCTAATCTAGGGATCATGCATATCTTTCTAGGCATTCTAGAGATATTAGACATCCACCTAGGATGTCACTTGTCAATAATTGTTGTTAAATGCCATTTGTCCTTAATTACAAGGAAATAAACTAATGCATGATAATGTTATGGCATACATCAAAATAAAATAACTTTCAAAAGAAAGATCCTATAACTACGTGATGTATGAATGTCATGACATGGTATTTTTGGATTTTTCATAATAGGATATGAATGCAAAAATAAATATGATGTCATGGCATATGATGGGCAGACAAACATGGCAAGACTTAGCATAATTAAAACATACCTAGATTATCTATCTAAGTATCCTTAAACCTTAGCTAATCCTAACGCATAAACCCTAGACTGCCCAATTTCCTTAAGAAAATGTCAAAACCCAACTTGACATTTCTTTAATCTCTTGAATTTATTATGCCAATTAAAATTAAGCATATCCTCAAATATTGGCATATTCCATTTTTCCTCAAGAGTAATCCTTTAACATAAGGCTTCAATTGCCTTTAATTTTCTAAGAACATACCAAAATTTCAACTTGGTAGTTCTTATGATTTCTCAATATGTGCCATTTTAAGATAAAATCAATTTTTCAACCATTAGGCACATTTTACTCTTTCTAAGAGTACCAAAAAGTCCATGTTTATTTTCAAGGGTTAATAATAACCTTGAAAATGCTCCTTGAGTGTCAATTTCTTCAAAGTTGGGTTAACTACCCTTCTTCTCAGAGTTGACACTCTCTAACCCATCTATGGGGTAGAGAAGATGCTCCTAGGAACCCAACACCTATTGGTGCTCCTTGGATGCTCTAGGTACTCACTAGGGATAACTTCCCTAGATACCTTCCTAGTGACCTTGTTGAGCTTCTTAGAAGCCTTGGTCACATTTTCTAGGTCAACCCTAGGGATTTCTTCCCTTGTGACCTTCTTTGTGACCTTCTTTGACTTCTTAGAAGTCTTAGTCACATTTGTTGCAAAAATACTCTTAGGGATGACTTCCCTAGTATTTTTGACTTGACCACTAGACCTAGGGTTTGTTCCATAACTATATGGAACCCTATGGTAAGAGGGCACATCCTTCTTAGCCTTGGGTTTGTATCCCAAACCTCTATGGCCATTAGATGACCTATGTGCTCCTAGACCTAGGCTATGCTCATTTTGCCCTTTTAGGATATTTTCCATCCTTTTTAGGGTCTTTTCCATATTATCAAGCCTTGACCTCAAGACTTGATTTTCTATCATTAAATCATTAAATTTTGATTTTTCATTACACCCATGAGCATTTTTGTTTCTAGGCTTATAACTACAACCCTTAGTGTGATTGCCTAGATTTCTATCTACCTCCCTAACCTTAGGTGTGGTAGTCTTAGCATGGAGAGCCACATGATTTTCCTTAATTTTACCATGCTCTCTATTTTTATGGTAAATAGCATTAAAATGATAAAAATTAGAGCTATCATGCTTTTTACCATAATGCAAGGGAATAGGCTCAATAAAAGTTACCTTCCTTTTTACCTTGGAGGCTCCCCCTTGACTAGTGCCTCCTTGAGCCTTGACCACCTTCTTCCCCTTGGGGCATTGACTCCGGTAATGCCCCTTTTGATTGCAAGAGAAGCATATAATATGCTCCTTGCTCTTCTTTGTATTGGGGATGGTCTCCTTGGGCTTCACCTTGTCCTTATGTGCCACTTGGCCCTTCTTCTTGGCCAATTTAGGGCACTTGCTCTTGTAGTGCCCATGTTCCCTACATTCAAAGCATATGATATGATTTTTATTTTTAATTGAAATATTTATACCTTTGCTTGTAGGGGTGGCATCTTTTTCTTTGGATCCGGAGGTAGAAGCTTCCTCTTGATCAACCCTTGATCCTCCTCCATTCGATTTTTCTTGACTTGTGGAGGTAGAAGCTTCTTCCTCCTCTTCTTCTCTTGTCCCGGATGTAGAAGCTTCTCCTTCTTCTTGATCCGGTGTCACCGAGGATTGCTCCCCCTCAATCCTAGAGGTGGAGGCTTCATCATCTTGAATATGAAACAAGGAGTATGCTTCCTCCTTGTTCCCTTCGTTGCATTCCTTTGAGGATGAAGCTTCTTGGTTTTCCTCTTCTTCGGAGGTTGAGCATCTCTCAACCTCGGAGTCCTCCTCTTGGTCTTGCTCCAAAGAGTCACCCTCTCTGGATTCTTCTTGATCTCGTACAGTGGAGGGGATCTCTTCATGAAGCTTGGCCAATTTGCTCCAAAGCTCCTTGGCATCTTCAAATTTTCCAATTTGAGCCAAGATGTGGCTAGGCAATACGTTGACCAAAAGCTTGGTCACTTTGTCATTTGCCTCGCCCCTTTGAATTTGCTCCGAGCTCCATCTGCTTTTCTTTAGAAGCTTGCCCTTGGAGTTCGTTGGAGCTTTGAAGCCTTCCATTAGAGCAAACCATTGCTCTATCTCCATCATAAGAAAGTTTTCGATTCTTGATTTCCAAGAATCGAAACTCGTGGAAGTGTATGGTGGAGCCACCCTTGTGTCAAATCCAAGCCCATCTTGGAATTGCATCTTGAAGTTGAGCTTGATAAAGTCTTGAACTTGAAGAATTTGCTCCAACTTCTTCACCCTCTAGCTTTTCTTGATATGCTTGACCCTTCCGGCGATGATTCCGGTGAAGAGCGGCCTCGCTCTGATACCACTTGTTAGGACCAAAAGTAGCTAGAGGGGGGGTGAATAGCTCGTCGCTCGGCGTGGCTTGTTTCTTCAAGGATATGCAGCGGAAAATAACAGAAACAATCACACACGCTAACAAAGTTGGTTTACTTGGTATCCACCTCACAAGAGGTGACTAATCCAAGGATCCACACCAACGCACACACCCTCCACTATGAATAACACTCCTTTATGGTAACTACCAAGGACGGAGAAGCCCTACAATACTCTCAGTACAAGAAGAAGAAAGGGAAATACAAGATAAGCAAAAGCTTACAAGATGTGCAGTAAAAACCCTAACCCTAACTTCTTCCTCTTGGCTTTGATCCGCCTCTTGACTTGGAAAGCTTCCAAGAACCTTAAAGAACTGGCGATCACGAGCTTGAGAGCTGTAGAGGAGCTGGTGAAGAGTCGAGTGAATCGGAGAAGTGATGCCGGCCCATGACGCCTGCAGCTTAAATCGACGCCAACGGTCGGAACCCGATCGATTCAAATGTTCCCAATCGATCGGGGAGGCTTTGGATCGATTCACGGATCGATCCGGAGCGCCTCTGTGCTCTGGAAAAACGCCTGGATCGATCCACGGATCGATCCAGCGCTTATCGCGCGAAGCAGCCGTGTCCCAATCGATCCACTGATCGATCCAGCTCCTGGATCGATCCCCTGATCGATCCAGCACTTGGTTTTTGCCCAAAACCAAGTTCCAAGACTCCCAAACCAACATCCGGTCATTCTTGACCTGTTGGTACATCATGCCTAGCATCTGGTCACTCCCTTGACCTGCCAGGACTTCCCACCAAGTGTCCGGTCAATTCCTTTGACCCACTTGGACTTTTCTCGTCATGCCAAGTATCTGGTCACTCCCTTGACCTACTTGGACTTTTCTATTCAGATGTCTGGTCAATCCCTTTGACCTATCTGTATTTCCTCGTGCCAAGTATCCAGTCAATCCTTTGACCTACTTGGACTTCCCAACACCAGATGTCCGATCATCCTTGATCCATCTGGATTTTCCCTTGCCTGGCTTCACTCACCAGGACTTTCACCTAGCTTCACTCACTAGGGTTTTCCATCTGCCTAGCTTCACTCACTAGGACTTTCACCTGGCTTCACTCACCAGGACTTTCCATCTGCCTAGCTTCACTCACTAGGACTTTCACCTGGCTTCACTCACCAGGACTTTCACCTAGCTTCACTCACTAGGTCTTTCACCAGGCTTCACTCACCAAGATTTTCCTCCTGCCTAACATCCCAGTTAGGACTTCCCAGTCAAGTATCCGGTCATCCTTGACCTACTTGACTCTTCTTCAATCAATATCTTATTGTCAAACATCTAAACCCAAACCAAGACTCAGCTTGGTCAACCAGGTCAACCTTGACCTGAGGGATGTTGCACCAACACTTCCTTGATGAACCCATTTAAGCTTGTAGATTTTATATCCATTTGGTATAAGTTGAATCCTTTGTGTGTTGCATAGGCTAGCAGCATCCTTATGGATTCAAGTCTAGCTACGGGTGCATAGGTTTTATCTTAGTCTAACCCTTCTACTTGGATGTGTTGGTGCGGTTAGCACTAACGATTTAACCCAGGTTTTGATGAATGACAAATAGGTTAAGTTAGTCTTGTTGTTGTCTGACACTTTGATCGAGTGTGCAGGAGAAGTCCAGACAGGTCGACGGGCTGACCGGATGTCTGGCACGAAGTCCAGCTAGGTCGACGGGCAGACCGAATAGCTGGCGAGAAGTCCAGCTAGGTCGACGGGCTGACCGGATAGCTGGCGAGAAGCCCAAGCGGGTCGACGGGCTGACCGGACGCTTGGCGAGAAGTCCAGACGGGTCGACGGGCTGACCGGACGTCTGGCAGGTAAGTGAGGTAAGTCACTAGAGGGGAGTGACTGTGAGAACGCGTTCCCGGGAAGGGGACATTACGCGTCGATCCGGCTTAGATCCATTTCGGATGTCTAAGTCGAGATCGTGACTAGATTCCGGTCTCGGAAAGACGGAATCTAAGTCATACTCTTTTTATCCATCTGTTGAACTTTAACTGTGCTAACAATTTGTTTTACAGGATGTATATTTGCCTCGGACTAACTTTGTTTTGCAGGAAAAAGGAGTTTTTCTAGAACAAGGTGGTCCGGGCGGCCGGAGGGGATCCGGGCGCCCGGAGGTCCGAGCGCCCGGAAGGCGAATTCTATCCAGCCAAGTCGTCGCCACGTGGAGCATCTTGGTTTGAGCAGTTACGTCACCTAAGGGATCCAGCGCCGAATAAAGATATAAAAGAAGCCCTGTGCGGAGCTTCGTAATCAATCAAGCCGAGAACTCTTCTCACCGGGTCTTGCCGCCGACGCTCAGGCGACGCCAACAAAGCTCCGACACTACGCTCCGCTCTTTTCCCTTTTGTCGGTATTTGTTTTTAGTTTTCATTAGCATTCCTGTACGGTTCTTTTGTAATCATTATTCGAATTGCTAGTGATTGCCCAACGAAAGTGGTCAAGGACCACGGCTCGAGTAGGAGTCGTCACAGGCTCCGAACGAAGTAAAACCATTGTGTCTATTTTACTTTTCCACTGTGTTTAAACTCTTGTTTTCGAATCGATATTCACCCCCATCTATCTAACGCTGGTATCAGAGCGGGGTCGCTCCGATTTGGTGCAACCACCAATCGAGTAGGTTGAATTTTCTTTGTTTTTGTTCGATAATTAATTTTAAAACCGGTGTTTCGTTAACTTAATATTTATCTAATCAATTTAAATTAGTGCAACACGAATCTAGATTTTTTCTATTTTTCTCTTCCCAGACTACTAATCCAAGACCAAGTCTTGGGATATTTTTTGGTTATTTACCCGTGCACAATGTCCCAACAAGAAGGATTCAGACAATGCGACCTCCACTCTTCAACGGGACGACTTCCCACTGGAAGAAGCGCATGGCGGTTTACCTCAAAACAGACTCCGGTGGATGAGTATTACGAGACCCTACAAAATTCCAATGGACAATGCCGGAATCTAGTGGATCCTCAAGACTGGACAGCAGATCTCAAGAAAAAGCATCAACGTAAAATAAAGCAATCAACACTCTACAATGCGGATCGACAAGAGAAGAACTAACAGAGTCGGTCCACACAAAACGCTAAAGAGCTATGGGACAAGTTGATCGAACTGCACGAGGGAACGAGCGACGCTAAGGTAACAAAACGAGACCTGCTTTTAAATAAAATTTTTAATATAAAAATGCAGGAAGGAGAAACAACGAATCAACTACACGCGAGGATCAAGGACATCCTCAACGGGCTTCATGCGATAGGCCACCAGATGGAGAACAGAGACTTAATAAGGTACGCATTAAACGTCTTTCCACGTAATAGTTTGTGGGCATCAATAGTGGATGCCTACAAAATTTCTAAGAATCTTTCTAACTTAAAATTAGATGAGCTTTTCTGTGAATTAGAATTACACGAACAAACTAATGCTAGAGCCGAGAAAGGTATAGCTCTATTTGCAGGTCCCTCCAAAGAAAAGAAAAGCAAGCCTGAATTTAAAGAAGAATCTGACCAAGACTCCGAAGACGAAGAACACCTGGTGAACTTGGTAAGAAAAATGTTCACCAGGAGAAAGAGGAGCTTCAGCAAAAAGTACCTTCAAAAGATCAGCTCTCCCTCAGAACAAAAGAACGTGACTTGCTACGGCTACAACAAAAAGGGACATTACAAGAACGAATGCCCAAAACTGAAGTTCGACAAACCAAAGCCAACCAAAAAGAAAGCACTCAAAGCAACGTGGGACGACTCCTCGGACGAATCGGAGGATGAAGAGCAGAAACATCAGAGCCACCTCGCACTGATGGCCCGCGAAGCCGAAACTGAAAATGAGTCGGAAGATGAAGACGGGTCCGAACCCGAAACAAGCCACGAGTCCGTACTCGTTTCCGAAGGCTCGAATGAGGTATATTTTAATTTAAACAAAAAGTTTTTTAGAATCATTTCTTGGTTAAATAGTAAATTAACCAAAGTAGAAAATGAAAACAAATTACTTCTTGAGGAAAATCAAAACCTCAAGGAACAATTAAAAAATTCGAATCCAACTCAAGATCTAACACTTGAGGAGGAGAATTTATCATTAAAAAATGAAATAAACAATTTAAAGGAGATGTTAGAAAAATTCACAACAAGATCAAAAAATTTAGACCTAATCCTAAATAATCAAAAAGCATGTTATAATAAAACCGGACTAGGATATAAGTCGAATTCAAATAAAACCTTCAAATCATTAATAACCCAATACAAGTCAACCAATCTAGCTTGGGTTCCGAAAGCGTGTCTGACCACGCAAGTAGGACTTAATCAATATTATATACCTAAAGAAAAAATACATTATATAAAATTGAATAAACCAAACCAAAATCCAAAATACAAACCTAAATCAAATTCAAAATCTAAACAGTTTAAAAAACAACAAAATTATCACCAAGTTAACTATAACTATAAAAAGAATCGACACAAGCCTAAAATCAAAACTTAAATTAATGGCCAATAATTCAGGGGGTGGCTCCAGAATAGCTGGCACCTCCAAAACTAACTTACCCGACAGGGTAACCCAAAACTAACTAACCCGGCAGGGTAATTAGAATTAGAGACCAAGTTTAACTTGAATCATGGTATTGGAGAAGTTTTTGGATGATAGTACGTTAGGGAAGCTTGGGCATCGCATGTCTAGAAAGATATGGCTACGATCTGGTGCATTTGGCCAAGTGGAACTGACCGAAGCTACCCTTAAATGGATCCTAATCAGTTAGACCAAGATTTAGTACTAAGCTCCGTGGATAGGACTATTCGGAAAATCTCGAAAGGTTGGTTACTTCTAATGACGTCCATGTGACTCACCAAGCTTAGAAATTTATCCGAAGAATGCCTATTTGTGGAGACCAAAGCTAAATCTGAATCTAACTCAAGTTAAACCAAAACTCCATGAAAAAAAAAAAAAAAATCTAATTTCATCTCACAAAATCATAGGATTCCCTGATTGATAATATAGATCGGGTGAGATGAATAAGGTTCAAGATTTTAAACTTAAAAATTAATTTCAAAATTCTAATTTTAAACTTAAAAATTATTTTCAAAATTTTAAACTTAAAAATTATTTTCAAAATTTTAAACTTAAAACTTATTTTCAAAATTTTAAACTTAAAAATTAATTTCAAAATTTTAATTTTAAACTTAAAAATTAATTTCAAAATTTTAATTTTAAACTTAAAAATTAATTTCAAAATTTTAATTTTAAACTTAAAAATTAATTTCAAATTTTAATTTTAAACTTAAAAATTAATTTCAAATTTTAATTTTAACTTAAAAATTAATTTCAAAATTTTAATTTTAACTTAAAAATTAATTTCAAATTTTAATTTTAACTTAAAAATCAATTTCAAAATTTTTTTAAACTTAAAAATTATTCTCAAAATTTTAAACCTAAAACTTAATTTCAAATTTTTAAATTTTAAACTCAATTAATCTCAAAATCTTAATTTTAAACTTAAATTAATGCATGCTCAAAAGACTAACTTTAAATCCTACTTACTGTAGGAAACCAAGTGGATTTTGGACAGTGGTTGCTCCAAACATATGACTGGAGATCACACCAAGTTCACTCAACTCACTTACAAAAGCCTAGGAACAGTTGCCTTTGGAAACAACGGCAAACTCAAGGTAATTGGTATAGGTAATATTGAATTAAAATTAGACTTTATAATTACAAATGTATTACTTGTTGAAAACTTTAAATATAATCTTCTAAGTATAAGTCAATTGTGTGATACTAGGTATAAGGTCAAATTTCTATCTACAGAATGCTCAATCAAACATCTAGATAATCCTACCATAAGCCTAAAAGGTTTTAGAAAAGACAACATCTATGTCATCAACTTAACCATTTCTTCCATTAAGTGTTATTTAACACAAAAAGAAGAAACTTGGTTATGGCATAGGAGAATGTCTCACACCAACTTTAGAAATATAAGTAAACTAAATGGACTTGTAAAAGGCTTACCGAAGTTACCTAACTTAGATTCAACCATATGTAATGCTTGTCAACAAGGCAAACAAACTAAATCAACCCACAAACAAACAAATCAACCACAAACTAACTCAATCTTAGAACTTCTACATTTAGACCTTTTTGACTCCCATGGAGTCAAATCCATAAATGGAAACTTATATTGTTTAGTAATTATAGACGATTATTCTAGGTTTACTTGGGTAAAATTCTTAAAACATAAAGATGAAACTTTTGAAATTTTTACAAATTTTGCAAACAGATTGAAAACGAAAAAGATATTAAAATTAAAAGAATTAGGAGTGACAATGGGGGAGAATTTAAAAATCACAACTTTAACAGTTTTTGTCTAGAAAACGGTTACCATCATGAGTTCTCATGCCCTAAAACCCCCCAACAAAATGGAATTGTAGAAAGAAAAAATAGAACCTTACTTGAAGCTTCTAGAACAATGTTAAATGAGTATAACCTACCTAAATACTTTTGGGCAGAAGCCGTTAGTACAGCCTGCTATGTACAGAACAGAACAACAATAAATAAAACTCATAACAAAACGTTCTTCGAATTGTTTTATAATAAACAACCAAATATAAAATATTTTAAGGTATTTGGGTGCCCAGTTTTTATCTTAAATACAAGAGAACACTTAGGAAAATTCACCTCTAAAATTGAAAATGGAATTTTTGTTGGATATTCCCTAAATAGTAGAGGCTACAGAATTTATAATAAGGTTACCTTAAAAATTGAAGAAACTACTAATGTAAAATTTAAAGAAACTAAACAAGACATAGAACCTACACAACCACCGGGGTTTGTTCCAGAAACCAACCAAACTCTAAGTCATGAAGAAGAGGAACAACATCAAGAGAATCAACCTCCTAAAATAATAAGGGTAAACCCAAATCATCCAACTGATCAAATAATTGGTGACCCAGACTTAAGAGTTCAAACCAGATCATCTTTTAGAAACCTAAGTCAAATTTCATTAATTTCAAAAATTGAACCCAAAACTGTGGATGAATCCCTACTAGACCCAGATTGGATTATAGCTATGCAAGAAGAACTAGCCCAATTTGAGCGTAATGAGGTCTGGGACCTAGTCCCACCACCTAAGAATAAGAAAATAATAGAAACAAAATGGGTATTCAGAAACAAACTAAGTGAAAATGGGGAAATTACTAGAAATAAGGCTAGGCTGGTTGCCAAAGGATTTAGTCAAGTTGAAGGACTTGACTATGATGAAACATATGCCCCAGTAGCCAGATTAGAATCCATTAGAATGTTACTAAGTTATGCAGCCCATAAGGGATTCAAACTATACCAAATGGATGTTAAGTCTGCCTTTCTTAATGGACTAATCAAAGAAGAAGTTTATGTAGGTCAGCCTCCTGGTTTTGAAAGTCTAGAACACCCTGATTATGTTTTTAAATTAAAGAAAGCACTATATGGACTTAAACAAGCACCCAGGGCATGGTATGAGAGGCTAACATCCTACTTAACATCTAAAGGATTCAAACAAGGTCAAATTGACCTAACCTTGTTTGTTAAATCATTAAATTCAAACATATTTATTGCACAAATTAATGTAAATGATATAATATTTGGCTCATCAAATTCAGAATTTTTAGAAGAATTTATTAATCTAATGGAAAAAGAATTTGAAATGAGCCTAGTGGGAAAATTAACCTATTTCTTAGGATTACAAATCAAACAGACAAATGAAGGAAATTATATTTATCAACATAAATACACCAAAGAATTACTTAAAAAATTTGGAATGGAAAATACAAAAGAAATAAAAACACCGATGGCAGTAAACACAATCTTAGACAGTGACTCAAATGGAAAACCAGTTGATTTAAAACATTATAGAAGTGCAATAGGTAGTCTACTGTACTTAACTGCAAGCCGACCTGATATTTTATTTGCAGTTAGTATGTGTGCTAGATACCAAACTTGTGCTAAGGAATCCTATTTGACACAAGTTAAAAGAATTTTTAGATATCTTAAGGGAACAACAAATGTAGGAATCTGGTATCCTAGGACAAATAATTTTGAACTAATAGGGTACTCTGACTCAGATTATGCTGGGTGCAAATTAGACCGCAAAAGCACAAGTGGTGGATGCCAATTATTAGGTTCATCACTTGTTAGCAGGTTTAGTAGAAAGCAACATTGTGTTGCTCTGTCTACAACTGAGTCAGAATACATAGCTATAGGCGAATGTGTTGCACAATTATTATAGATGATGCATACTCTAAAAGATTTCAACTTAAATATCACAAATGTAAAAGTATTAATTGACAATATAAGTTCAATTAACTTAACCAAGAATCCTGTGCATCATTCAAGAACCAAACATATTGAAATTAGACACCACTTCATCAGGGATCATGTTACTAAAGGCGATATTGAACTCAAGTACATTGAGTCCAAATCAAATTTAGCTGACATTTTTACAAAACCTCTCCCTGAAAGTGAATTTAGCAACTTACGACGAAAATTAGGGATGTGCTCAATAGACTAGGATCTTTCAAAAATACTTTCAAAAATGATTTTATCAAATTATAAGTCAAATTTATTTGTTTTCAAAACTTTCCATTTTTTAGATTTTCCAAAACAGTTTTGGCCTTAGACTAGTTTTGAATCCTTAGAAAGCATGTACCCATAGGACTAGTTTTTGAGCATCTCACCAACACCTTAGGTTTACCTTGCTTGTGTTTGACAAACATAGAAAGGGGTGAGATGCATAGGCCAACTGTCTAGACTTAAGATGCTTATTTCAGTGCATCAGCATAAGTCTGGACGTTAAATACAATTCAGATATTAATCAGATTAAAGTTCATCAGTCAAGTCAAACACTGACTGGTTATAATTAACTTAATCTGACTAACCAAGTGAAAGCTACTATCTTCTGATAGTTAGTTAGTACCTAATTGGTTAGACAGCTGGTTAAAGATACGTGTCAAGTTCAGGGGGAGAAATTAATGTATGTTTGAAAAATGTTTTTTTACATCTATGTTAAAACTAACTTATTTTTAAAACACCAGTTTACAAAAAGTTAAATTTAACTAAGTTTAATCCCACCTAATTTTTAAACCTGATTTTAAAAGTTGAATATTGTAAATTTAAACTTATTCAGTTTTGTAACATATGCTTGAAAATTCAACTTTCCAAACTTAGCTTTTATCAAATTAGCCTTAAAAATTTATTTTGACAAAAATTTTACTTCTTAAATTATTCTTACTTGCTCAATGTTTGCTTTGTTTTGAAAAATTGAAGTTGAACATTTACCTTTTTGAAAAGTAAATTTGAAAAAACCTGATTTGGAAATTTTTTTTACACGCTTGAAAAGTTAAACTTGATTAACTTTGAATTTATACTTTTCAAAATTCAACTTGTCTCCCCCAAGTCAACTTGATAATTTTTTAACTTGATGTTAAAAATTGTACTTTTATCTCTTAATTTTTGAACCAAACTTAGATATGTTTCAAAATTTGATTACCTTTTACAGTAACTCTTCACTATGATTGTTTACCTTTGCTTATTTTTGATGAATGTCAAAGGGGGAGGAGGGTTAGGTGGTTAAGATAGCTAAACCAATTTGAAAACACAAACTAACTTTAAAACCACATAAATGCATGTTGTTTCATATATTTCCACTAACTTAATCAAGTTGTCATTCCATCAAAAGGGAGAGTTGGTGCGGTTAGCACTAACGATTTAACCTGTGTTTTGATGAATGACAAATAGGTTAAGTTAGTCTTGTTGTTGTCCGACACTTTGATCGAGTGTGCGAGAAGTCCGCATGTCGACGGGCTGACCGGATGTATGGCACAAGTCCATAGGCCGACGGGTTGACCGAATAGTTGGCGAGAAGTCCAACTAGGTCGACGGGCTCGACCGGATAGTGGCGAGAAGCCCAAGCGGGTCGACGGCTGACCGGACGCTTGGCGAAGTCCAGACGGTCGACGGGCTGACCGGACGTCCGGCGGTAAGTGAGGTAAGTCACCGGAGGGGAGTGATCGTGAGGCGTTCCCTGAAGGGACATTACGCGTCGATCCGCTTAGATCCATTTCGATGTCTAAGTCGAGATCGTGACTAGATTCCGGTCCCGGAAAGACGGAATCTAAGTCATACTCTTTTATCCATCTGTTGAACTTTAATCGTGCTAACAATGTTTTACAGGATGTATATTTGCCTCGGACTAACTTTGTTTTGCAGAAAACGGAGTTTTTCCGAACAAGGTGGTCCGGCGCCGAGGTCCGGCACCTAAGGGATCCGGCGTCCAAGGCGAATTTATCCACCAAGTCGCCGCCACGTGAGCATCTTGGTTTGAGAAGACAAGATTCTGTGCGCCTAAGGGATCCAGTGCCGAATAAAGATATAAAAGAAGCCCTGTGCAGGAGCTTTAATCAAGCTAAGAACTCTTCTCACCGGGTCTTGCCGCCGACGCTCAAGGCGATGCCAACAAAGCTCCGACACTACGCTCCGTTCTTTTCCTTTTTTGTCGGTATTTGTTTTTCAGTTTTCATTAGCATTCCCTGTACGGTTCTTTTATAATCATTATTCCGAATTGCTAGTGATTGCCCAACGAAAGTGGTCAAGGACCACGGGCCTTCGAGTAGGAGTCGTCACAGGCTCCGAACGAAGTAAAACCATTGTGTCTATTTTACTTTTCCGCTGCGTTTAAACTCTTGTTTTTCGAATCGATATTCACCCCCCCTCTATCGAATCTAACGGTCCTACAGGATGAACCCTTTTGCTACTAGTCTAGCTTTATTTCTTACTATTTCACCCTTATCATCCAATTTATTTCTAAATACCCATTTAGTGTCAACTATGGTTTTACTTATGGGTTTAGGTACAAGTACTGTAAAATATCGAAAATGGGCGTAACACCTGAAGGGAATTTTTCGGAATTTTAGAAATTTTTCGAAAAATTTTTGGAGCTCGTATAGACGAGTTTACGGGTATTAAAATGGGGTCCGGGAAAAGCCTGCTTGGGCTACCCATTTGAGCGAGGGAAAAGTTGATTTTTCTTTAATCATTTTCCTTTCCCATTTTTCTTTTCTCCGTTTCTTTCTCTCCCGCGTGCCTGAGATTTTCCCCGACGCCGCTTTCCTTCATCTTCTTGTGCCCTAACCATCGATGGTTCCTCCTCCCCGAGTATACAAACCTTCGGCCAAGCCTCACCTCTGCCGACTCTTTCTTTTCTCCTTCCTCTCGGTCTGCCCCTTTCCAGCACCCCCGATCACCACAGCCAACGCCGACCGCCGCCTTGTTCCTTGCTTGAGCAGTCGACGATCGCCGGGATCCTCCTCACCAATGTCGTGCCCTAGAGTTTATACACTGTGCCTTGTCGACGCCGTCACCACTCGCCGGGGAGATCCCAATCGCCGACGCCACTGATTTCCGGTGTCGTTCCTCCTTAGCCCTAGCGTCGACCATTTTCCCTCTGCCCTAGTGTTAGTTAGAGCCCTAGAGCCAATCATTTTTGATGATTGTATGGACTCATGTATATCATATTCTTGTATATTAATAAAGGCATTTGTTTGGTTATTATACTTATTTGTATTAGTGCCAAATAGACTAAGTATAATAGCGTCCTTGAGTAGAAGGTTCATACCTATATCAATCGATTAGTTGAATCGATAGTGAGATGATATAGGGAACACTACTCTAAATCATTCCTAGTCGAGTATTAACATTCAGGGACAATGTTAATGCAATAAGACTAGCATGTAGGTCAGTTCGATGACTTGATCTCACAAGTCATGGATATAGAGATATCAAGCTGACACATGGGTATACATTGGAGAATGTATACTGAATGACCCGCCATGAGAAAGTATCATGGATCGTTATATGAGTGTCATATACTTTCTCATGTGGCAATTAGTATGACTATTAGTCGTTAGACCTGAAGTCACCATGGATCCCTACATAAGGAGTTATGTACTTTAGTTTCGTCAAACGTCACCCGTAACTGGGTGGACTATAAAGGCGATTACTGGGTATATAACAAATTATGCAGAGGGATGTGAGTGATGTAGATGGGATCTATCCCTCCTATATGACGGGAGAGACATCGATATTCTTGATAGAGTGAGACCACGAAGTGTATGTCCATACCCAAATGAGTCAATATGAGATATTGAGCTCATTTGATTGAGTGAGTCTACTCGGAGTTCAAGATTTAGATTGGTCAGAGGATGACACGGTCTATGCCTCACATTGATCAATCTAGATGTCTAGGATAGAAGGACACTTGTCACATATTGTGAGGAGTCACAATTAGTAGTCACAAGGTGATGTTGGATCTCAACATTTCTTGTAACTTGGGTAGCAATGATGTATTGCTAGATGCCGCTCATTGCTTATGTTTTTAAAGGAGTTTATAACATTGCCAACGTTACAAGAACCTATTGGGTCACACACAAAGAACATGTGCATGGAGATTAGGTTCATATGATGAACCAATAGGATTAGATTCATATGATGAATCAAAGATTGGATTCAAATTAGACTTATTGAGTTAGACTCAATTAGATTCAATTGTTGAATGAGTCTAATTTAAATTTGATTCATGAGTCAATTTATATTAATGAATTGAGATTCATTAAATTAAAATTGACTTGAATCAAAGCTTGAATTTAACTCAACAAGGAAGAGCATTGGTCAAGTTTGACTTGACCAAATAGAGGTTGACACATCAAGTTTTGACTTGATGAATTGACACATCATGAGGATGACTCATCCTACATGGCATGCCACATCATCCCCTTATATAATGGTGTGCCACCTCATGGAGGTTACACACCATTAATCCTCTTAATGTGGCCGGCCACATTAATGTGGGGGTTACACATGTGGTGGCCGGCCACACTAAGTGAGGAGAGGGTTTCATTTGGTGGCAATTGAATGGTGTTCAATGCTTCTTCTTCCTTGGGTGCTTCTCCCTCTCTCTAGCTTGCTGATGGTCGTGGCTTCATGGTGGAGAAGAAGTGAGAGTTGATTCCAAGCAACTAGGTGGTGTGAAGGTCACAAAAGGAGAGTACCTAGAGGAGTGTGTGAGTTCCTTTTCCCTTCTCTCCTTTCTCACCTTTTAGATCCAATCCGAGAGCCCTAGAAAGTGCTAGCACACTTGTGGGTTCTCCTCTCCATCTTTGAGTGGTAGAAGATCACTCCTTGTTCGTGTGGATACCGCTAGAGGACCGTTCGCTTGACGGTCTCGAGATCCGGCTACCTTTGGACGTTGCGGGATTACGAAGGGCATGTTGGAGGATCGGTGGCCGGCTTGAAGGGGGGTTGGATAGACGGCACCCCCAAAACTCGCTTCCTACGTATTCGTTAGTGCGCAAGCGGAAATACAAATACTAATTATGAATACAAAAGCTAATCTAAAGACAAGGAAAGAACAAGCAAACCAATGACACGTTCGTTTAACGTGGTTCGGAGATTAGGGCTCCTACTCCACGGCTTGTCCTTGAGGTGGACGATCCCTATCCGTCGGTGGATTAGTCCCCGGAAACTCCGGCTAGCTCAAACCGCTCCTTGTGGGTGGAGAAACCTCACCACAACTTCAACCAAGAACACTTGGACACAAGAGATCCTTGAGCACTTTGGTGACTACTAATTAGGCTTTAACCAAGTCTAATTTCGTCAACTTTGGCCGGCCAAACCAAACTCCCTCTTATAGAGCTCGGGGAAACAGCCATGCTGTTTTGCCCGTTACCAGTCGACTGGTCCATGCACCAGTTCCAAGATCTATCACCGATCGTCCTATGACCACCGACCGATCCCACCATTTCGGCACGTAAAGCTTCAGTCACCACCGACTGGTCCCAAGACCGACCGGTACAACCCTAAACTTAGGGTTTCCCATCCCGAGTACATTTCACTCGCACTCGGACCCTCACGACTCACTTGACTCTTCTTTGCAGCCTTGACCTCTTGCCTTCAAGCCTACTTCCTTTGGCTCTCGTCCCTCGGATGCATCCAAGCCCGCGGCTTGTCTCCAATGCCATCCTTCGCGTATGCCTCGAAGTCGCTTCCCTCGGCCCTTGTCCTTGCTGCCTTGTCCACGATCCCTCAGATGCATTCAAGCTCGCGGCTTGTCCTCAATGCCATCCTTCATCGGACCCGAAGCCGTCAACCTGAGTCACATGTGTCACCTGCAGTCCTGCACAACTCAAGTACACATATCAAATAACGAGAGTAACCTAAACCTTTTGCCCAAACACCAAAACACATGGTCCCACGAACCATTGGGATTGCTCCAACAATCTCCCCCTTTTTGGTGTTTGGCAATACGTTTAAGTTAGGGAAAAACATATAGCAAATAAACATGCTAAAACAAATGGACTTACGATGCCAAGGCTACACACTTGGACTTACTCCGCCGAATGGACTTACGTTGCCAAGGCTACACACTTGACAACCGCCGAATGGACTTACGTTGCCAAGGCTACACACTTGACAACCGCCGAATGGACTTACATTGCCAAGGCTACACACTTGGCAACCGCCGAAACAAAATGCAAACATGCATTAGAACCTATCACAAGGCTCCCCCTACACCTACGCTCCCCATTGAGCTAGGATTTTACCACGGGCTTTTTAAGAACCTATCCCAAGGCTCCCCCTACACAAAGGCACTTAAGGTTTTCCCAATTTAAACCTTACTTCTCCCCCTTTGCCTAACATCCAAAAAGTTCTCCAACAATATCCCAATTGTTGAAAACTTATCATCCAAACTGACCCTAAACTCATGTATCTATCCCCCATGGATCCCATACATCTAAGTGAGTTGACATGGTCACAAACCAATGCTGAAAATAGTTTCAGATTGGTATCAGTCGACTGCCCTAAGTGCCAGTCGACTGCCCCCTTTCGAAACCACCATACAGAAACATTCTGTGGTCGATTTCCATTGTTACCAGTCGACTGGTATCTGCACCAGTCGACTGGTACCCTATTTCTGAAAAAATCAGCCTTTTCAGGCCAACTTCAGAAATGCACCAATAATTCCCTAGACCTCCAAAAATTCCCAAATTTTGTGGAGAGGTCTATTGTACTCTTGTCTACTTGGGAAAAATATATTACAAAATATATCTATCACCAATCCCAAGATTGACACAAAATCCAAAACTAGCTAAATGGTTCAATTGAACCTTGACCTAAAGTCCTAGTTTTGGCTTCCTTTTGATGTATTTGCCCATACCAACCCACAATGCATCCCTAGCATTGGTTTATATGGCATCTATACATCCAAAACCAATTATCATGCTATATGACCCCAAATATCATATTTCTTGCATGAAACACAATCCATGTGTGCCAAATCCCTAGGTTTGAGACTCAAATCCGTCTCTAAACCATTTGGCACACTCCATGGCTCCTCTAGACCCCCAAGTAAAACCCACCTGAGATCCATTGGCCATGGGTCCCAAATTGACTCTTGGAGCTCCCCCTAGAGCTCTTAACCTTAGCCACCTCCCTAGGTGACTCATCTATTGTGGCCAAACCACAATGATGTCCCTTAGAAGATCTCCTTATCTTCTTGACCTTGGACACATCATCCTTGCCATAATCATATGCAACCCTAGCATATTTCTTTTTATTGGCATTGGATGACTCTCCCTTGCCCTTATCATGTGCCACCCTAGCACATGGTCTTCTTTTAACCTTGGAGGGACTAGATCGGTATCCCAAACCCGATCTATCATTGTTGGGTTTTTGGCTACCCAACACCATACTTAATCCCTTAGATCCAATAGTGAATCTCTTAAGGAATTTCTCTAAACCATCAAAGCTTGATTCTCCCTTTCTAGCTTCCTAACCCTAGAGTTAACATGTCCACCTTGGACATTCCTAAACCTACCCTTTCTAGGCATATGTCTCCCCTTCTTGGGATTAATGCCTTGGGTCTCCTTAGGTCTACCATTTCTAAATTTATCATGCATAGATTTCCTAGGGTTATGATCCACATTTACCCTATTCCTATCATGATATTTAAATCCAAAATTTTGCATGGGTAAATAATGAGAATTATTCCTAGCATGCATGGAGGAATGAAAATTTGAATTGCACTTCAAATTAGGGTATACCTCCCTTACCCTTGAAGCTCCCCCTTGATTTGAGCTCTTCTTCTTCTTTTCCCACTTCTTTAGATGCGCAAGCTTCTTGATTTCCCCCTTCTTGGGGCATTTGGTGTGGAAGTGACCCTTCATTCCACATGTGAAGCACACAATGCGCATCCTCCTCCTTTGGGCTTCTTCATTCCTACAACCCACATTAGTGTTTAAAATAACTTGATTGGGTTTAGGATTTACCTTTTTCTTACCTAAAGGACATCTATTCTTGTAGTGTCCCTTCTCATTGCACCCAAAGCACACAATGTGAATTTTTGAATTTGCTTCGGTGGAGGTGCTTGCTAGGTTGACCACTTCCAAGACCTCTTCTTCACTTGTCTTGGACTCCTCTTCAACCCTTGAGGATGTTTCCTCATCCCCACTAGTGGATGGCATTTCTTCATCCTTCTCCTCCTTGGATGTTGAACATGGCTCAACTTTCGTTTGCTCCTCCTCAACTTGAGCAATTAAACCCATCTCCTTGGGTTCTACATCCAATTGGTCCTTCTTCTCCTCTTGGACCACTTCATCCTCTTCTTCGGATTTTTCTTCTTCTTTTTCTTCTTGTGGAGGCATAGGTTCTTCCCATTGAACCTTTTTTATCTTGCTCCACAAATCGTGGGCATTCTCATAGTCACCTACGCGGCTCATCACGTCATTAGGCAAAATGTCAATTAAAATAGATATTACCTTTGAATTTGCCTTTGCACGTGTGGTTTGCTCCTCCGTCCAATGTCGTGGTCGGAGCTTCTTCCCTTTCTTGTCTCTTGGGACTTCAAATGCCTCCATGATCACCATCATGGTGTCCCAATCTGTATTGAAGAAGATCTCCATCCTCTTCTTCCACCAAGAGAAGTCGCCTTCGAATTTGGGTGGATAAATGTTTGAGCCGGCCATTTTGATGAATGCTCTTCTCGGCGATTAGACCGTTGAAGTGCGTCCTCGCTCTGATACCAATTGTTGGAGGATCGGTGGCCGGCTTGAAGGGGGGTTGGATAGACGGCACCCCCAAAACTCGCTTCCTACGTATTCGTTAGTGCGCAAGCGGAAATACAAATACTAATTATGAATACAAAAGCTAATCTAAAGACAAGGAAAGAACAAGCAAACCAATGACACGTTCGTTTAACGTGGTTCGGAGATTAGGGCTCCTACTCCACGGCTTGTCCTTGAGGTGGACGATCCCTATCCGTCGGTGGATTAGTCCCCGGAAACTCCGGCTAGCTCAAACCGCTCCTTGTGGGTGGAGAAACCTCACCACAACATCAACCAAGAACACTTGGACACAAGAGATCCTTGAGCACTTTGGTGACTACTAATTAGGCTTTAACCAAGTCTAATTTCGTCAACTTTGGCCGGCCAAACCAAACTCCCTCTTATAGAGCTCGGGGAAACAGCCATGCTGTTTTGCTACTACCGATCGTCCATGCACCACCGATCGGTGCCACCAACTAAGATTCCATCCAAGATCATCACCGATCGTCCTATGACCAACCGACCGATCCCACCATTTCGGCACGTAAAGCTTCAGTCACCACCGATCGGTCCCAGATTCACGATCTGTACAACCCTAAACTTAGGGTTTCCCATCCGAGTACATTTCACTCGCACTCGGACCCTCACGACTCACTTGACTCTTTTGCAGCCTTGACCTCTTGCCTCAAGCCTACTTCCTTTTGGCTCTCGTCCCTCGGATGCATCCAAGCCCGCGGCTTGTCTCCAATGCCATCCTTCGCGTATGCCTCGAAGTCGCTTCCCTCGGCCCTTGTCCTTGCTGCCTTGTCCACGATCCCTCAGATGCATTCAAGCTCGCGGCTTGTCCTCAATGCCATCCTTCATCGGACCCGAAGCCGTCAACCTGAGTCACATGTGTCACCTGCAGTCCTGCACAACTCAAGTACACATATCAAATAACGAGGGTAAACCTAACTTAAACCCTTTGCCCAAACACCAAAACACATGGTCCCACGAACCATTGGGATTGCTCCAACAGGGCACGCATCAAGGGTAAATGTTTTTCCCTTGTAGATCTAAGAGTCGATCGTGTTTTAAACTCGTACTCGTATTTTTCGAAAGTTTTACCTTGCACGAGATCCGTGGCTTGGGCGATTCGGGGTTTCCGCGACGCGAAAAGCAGTTTTCGCGGCCCGAAAACCCAACACCTAGCTCTCGGTCCACTACTGACGAGTGCTGGACTTTCCCATCCGAGGGTCACCTCTACACGAGTTGGGCTTCAACCAGGGGCAAAGGTCCGTGCCCTAGTTTGCTCTTCACTGTGGTTCCGTTTTTGTTGTTCCAGTGGCCACAGCAGTTGTGCATTGAGGTAAGGGAAGCTTGGTTGATGTTAAATTGTAGGGGTGTATAGATATTTTGGTTGAGTCTCAATGTTTCTTGTGATCCGGGCAGTGTGGAGGGTTTCCAGCAGCAATTACTTCGTTTGGCAGCAAGTTTCCGACAGTGGAACACCTGCTGAGGCTTCGGGTTTAGGTAAGGTTGTAGTGTTTTGAGGCTTAATTCTAGTAAGAATTGTTTGTGCTGACTGGGGTTGTTTGTAATAACTTCACAGTAGCACCATCCCTAGATCTTCGGCAAGAGCTACATCCGGATAGCCATTTATTCCTCGACAGCAATACCACGATCAAAGTTGGGTTGAATTTGGTATGAGTTGGATTGTGGATTAGGTTTATGTGATTGTTGATTAGGGTTTTGCCCTAATTTAGTGTAAGAGATTTTTATTTAGCTATTTATAGGAGTGTAGCTAAATAAAATATTTATTTATTGGTGACTCAGGGTTTTGACGCGAGACGAGCATCTCGACGTCCGAGATTGGACCAGATTTGGACTTTTCGATTGGAGGCGGGTACTTTTGACTTTATGTCATTTGATATGCATAGTAATATTTTTAACAAATAGCAACGATTGTGTTTTCTTATTTGCTTCGGTTGATCACTACCCGATCTGTTACATGCTTGTTTGTTTATTTGCTATGCACATCATGTTAGTATTTACCTGATTATACATACTTATAGAGGTAGTGACACAACCATGTTATATATTATGTTCAGGACCTAGGGTTTTTGGTACCTTATCTGATCTGTGTACCTTGATTTGATTCATTGTCCTATGGTACACATTTTATATTTATATATGGATATTGCTATGTTGTTCAGGATATTGCCATGTTTAGTGTCATGCATCATCTCGCATGATTACATACTGTGTGATAGTTTGCTCCATTATTGTCGAGCACATCGCCAGTTACATGTATCTGTACACACCACCACTCATGGGTTAGTGGTATATCAGACAGGTGTGTGGCAGTTCTGCTGTTAGGCTCCGTTGGTCTGGTGACTCAGCATGGTAGCCAGCAGGCGGTTGGACTCTGTTTGGCTTTGTTGATCCGCTCATGGGTAGTGTGACACAGTGTGGTAGCCGACAAAGATTCCTCCCCGTCATCGTGTACCGGGAGATGAGAGCATTGAGCTCCCCTATTTATGATTTGGGGTAGGAGGATAGGTGTACTCCGATAGCATCCCGTTCACTCGGTCACTCATCAGGAGTAGTGATATCAGAGTGCACAGTTGTCACAGCCCTACCCACTCGGTCTCACCATTGTGTGTGAGATGGTTGACTGGCGTCAGGGGTAACCATGACATTTGCATCATATGCATGATGCATTTATTGCTTGTGTTTGCTGCATTTACTTGCTGCATTTATATGGATGCATATAATTGACATGCATACAGGATTTATGACACTCTCAGTCTGACGACCTATTGTACTTATACCTTGGTCCTGGTTAGTACAATTTTCTCTTGTTTGTTTCAGTTGCATTTATCCTTTTGTATCAGGAGACTGTACGCATGATTAGTGTTGGTTGTTATTTTCTTTATTATGCATATCAGTTGATACCCGCTCAGTGTTGGACTCACACCCTCCTCCGTTGCTATTTTCAGGTTGATGCTGTTCGGAGAGTTCCAGTCGCTAGTCCCCTGAAGACCCAGAGTTATTTGATCTTTTTGTTATGTCTCTTATTGCACTATCTGGACTTGTATTAGTTTACCTTATGGATACTATCGATGAGCTTATTTGGATTTGTTTTACTACACGCCTGCCTAGACGGCAAAAGAGGTAAGTTGATTTTATCGTCGGATTTGAGCTTTATGGGTGTAGTTGAGTAGGGTTATTTTTGAGTCTTCTTATTACTATTCTAGTTTGTCAACTATTATACTGCGTGGATGACTCTGTGTTATATTTTTATTATTGTTATTGTTCCGGCCGTGTTGGCCGATGTATGTGTGGCCCTGGGGGCGATGTAGAAAGTTTCAGATTGTCCGCCGTACAGGGAAGATGCTGCCGAAATTTCTTCAGACAGAGACTCCTCCAGGGAGTGACAAGTACCCAAACTTGGTTTCTTTCAAATTGGGCTAACTCTTCTTGTATTGCTAATATCCAGTCTGGGTCAGGTAAGGCTTTTTCTATAGTCTTGGGTTCAATTTTGAAAATAAGGGCTATCTGACTTAGGTTTCTATATGATGATCTAGTTCGAACTCCTAGGGTTGGGTCACCCAAAATTTGATCAGATGGGTGATTGGTACTTATTCTTGATGTCTTATATTAGGGTCAATAATTGGTTCTTGTGATTCACTAGATTTAATTTTAAAATTATCATTATCCTCTATGTTTCTTGAATTAACCTTTTATGTATTGATATTTTCATTTATTAAATTGGTTAAGTTATTTTCTTCATCAAAGATCACATTGGTTGTTTCTTCAACTTTTAGGGTATTTTTGTTATATATTCTGTAAGCCCTACTGGTTGTGGAGTACCCTAAAAAGATTCTTGGGGTTGATTTTGATGTATATTTTCCTAAGTAGTTCTTAGTGTTTAGAATGTGGACTTTACATCCAAACACTTTTAAATAATTTAAGTTGGGAATTCAATTATAATATATTTCATATGGAGTTTTATTATGAAATTTATTGATTAAAATTTTATTTTGAATGTAACAAGTCGTATTTATTACCTCAACCCAGAATTGATTGTTTAGGTTATATTCATTTAACACGGTTGTAGCGGCTTCTTGTATGGTTCTATTTTTTCATTCTACTAGGTCATTTTGTTGGGGGGTTCTAGGGCATGAGTACTCATGTTTGTATCCATTAATTTCACAAGATTCACTAAATTTATGGTTCTCAAATTCCCCTCCATGATCACTTCTTATTCTTTTAATTTTAATATTTTTTTCATTTTCTATCAACTTGCAAAAGGTTTTAAAGATTTTATAAGTTTCATCTTTAGTTTTTAGAAATTTTATCCAAGTAAATTTTGAGTAATCATCAATTATAACTAAGCAATATTGGTTTTTGCTTAGTGACTTGGTTCCATGTGAATCAAATAGGTCTAAGTGTAAGAGCTAAAGTATTGAGTTAGTTCTATTTAAGTTAATTTGTGGGTTGACTTGGTTTGTTTACCTTGTTGGCAAGTATTATAGATTATATTTTCTATAATTTTTAATTTAGGTAAACCTCTAATTAAGACATTTTGACTCATTTTTGAAATGAGTCTGGTATGAGTGTGACCCAATCTTCTATGCCACAACTTAGTTTCCTCTTGTTGTGTTAGGAGACACTTTAGTGAGGAGGTTGATAGGTCAATTGTGTAGATGTTTTGTTTCCTAATTCCCTTAAGTGTAATTTCATGATTTTTAACATTTTTAATTAAACACTTAGATTTTAAAAAAGTGGTTAAATACCCAGAGTCACATTACTGACTAATACTAAGTAAGTTAAAATTTAACTTATCAGCCAATAGTACTTTTCGAATAATAAAATCGGAACTAAGTTCGATATTACCTATTCCGATTATCTTAAGTTTTCCGTCGTTGCCGAACACAGCTGACCCTAAGTTCTTGAGTTGTAACTTAGTGAATTTCAATCTATCTTCAGTCATGTGTCTAGAGCATCCACTATCTAACATCCATTGATCCAAATCTTTATGTTCCTACACATAAAATATTTGATTTAGTTCAATTTGACGGATTGAAATTATCTCCTTAATATTCCATCTCACCCAGTCAAGATTGTCAAACATGTTATTCCTATGAGTGACTGTGAGATGACTTTGTGTTTAATTGAATTTATTAAGTTAAGTTATGAATTGGTTAACCTCAATAAGCCTTATTGATAAAAATTAATTAGGAATTATTAATTGATTAAATTAATTAAGATTATTAATTGAATAATTTAATTAAGATTATTAATTGAATAATTTAATTAATTGGATAATTAATTGGATAATGGGATAATTTAATTAATTGGATAATTTAATTAGTTTAATTAATATTATTAATTTAATTAAGATTATTCTAAATTTTTACCTAAATCCATTTCACCATTTTCTAAATTATCAATCAAGGAACCTTATAGGTTTTTGTGAGACGGTTAATTTTATCTTTGATTTAGATTATCTTCTAAGGATTGATTTACATTTGAGTTAGACTCGGGTTTTACAATTAGTTAATTAAATATTCATTTCAAAAATTGGCTTCCAAGCTGTGGCGAGGCACTAAGCCTTCTTGGGTATGAGATCATCCACCACTTCTAGACAAAGCCTTTCAAAAAAAATTGGATATTTAATTTCACTTTTTGAACCCCCTAGGTATAACTTGTCAAGTGTAAATCACGCCTAGGTCCTTATCTAGTCTAGTATAAGCATGTATAATAAAGACAGTAAAAATAAGCATCAAACAAATTTATTTATCGATAAAGATGGTCTTTCTATTGGCTCCCCCTGGATCATAGCCTCGATAGGGTCTATCAAGGTAATGGATTTGATTCTTGGGGATCCAATATTGACCAAGTCCAACTTGATTAACCAAGTTTGACTTGGGGACCCACGTTTGGACTATTTTTCTATTAATTCTATTTATAAGTGATAAATAAGACTTGTATTTTCATTTAGCCTTAAATCCAAGTGCGGATCTGTTGTATACGACTCTTTGTTTTCCAAGAATCAGATCAAGATTCTTGGAGCCCATGGTGAATTGTTCCAACGTATTCTTTAGTTCTTTAACTTGAGTTTTCAAATTGGAATTTTCTTCCTCAAGTTGTTGGACTTGAGTTGAACTTCCATTTTGAACTGGCTCAGTCAAAGGACTTAGTTTATTCTCCTCCTTAAGGAGTGTTACCTCCTTTTGGAGTGACTTGACTCGGACATTAGATTTGGCTAACTTATGCATAAGATAATTAACCAAATTATGTAGTTTAGTTATCTGAGAAGTACTTACAATGGGGTTAGGCCCTTCGGAAATGGATACAGATCGGTGGCTTCTCTCGAATTCTGTTTCCGACTCGCTCTCGATTTCTGATTCGTCGATTTGTTCCCAGGCCGTAAGCGCGAGGAAGCTCGTCTGTTCGAGCTCTTCGTCAGAATCTTCCGAAGAAGACTCATCCCATGTCGCCGGCAGTGCTTTCTTCTTCTTTTGTTTCTTCACTTCTTTTTGGTTCGGACAGTTGACTTTGATGTATTCCTTTTTGTTGTATCCATAGCAGGTTACCTCAGATTTTACTTTTAGACTTGATTGTACCGTCTTGGATTGAATCACCTTCTTGGTGAATCATTTCTTCTTCTTGTAGAGCTTTCGTACAAGGTTTACCAGCTCCACTGTGATCTCCTCGTCGTCGTCTTCTGAGTCCGGTTCTTCTTCAGACTCGAGTTCAGTTCTGCGCTTTGCTTTTGCTTCCCGCGTTCTCCTCGTACCTGCAATCCAAACAATACCTTTCTCGACAGGAGTAGTATTAGTTTTCTCATGTAACTCAAATTCAGAAAATAATTCGTCTAATTTAATTAATGACAAATCCTTAGACACTTTGTAGGCATCTATCATGGATGCCCACAAGGTGTTCCTAAGAAATACATTTAATGCATACCTGATGACGTTGTGATTTTCCACTTTTTGTCCAATCGCGTGGAGTCCGTTCAGTAGATCTTGTATGCAAGCATGAAGCTAGCTCACTGACTCACCTTCCTATATTTTTATATTATATAATTTATTCAAAATTAAATCATGTTTACTTACTTTCGTATCGGAAGTACCTTCGTGTAGCTCGATCGGCTTCTTCCATAGTTCTTTCGCGCTTGAGAATGGGTCGACTCGGTTCAGCTCTTCTTTGGTTAAGCCGCATTGAAGGGTGCAGGTTGCTTTGGCATCGACCTCGATTTTCTTCATCAAGCTGGAGTCCCAGTTTACGCATGATACTAGCTTTCCAGTGCTGTCGAGTGGAAGTTTGAGACCCGTTTGGATGATTATCCACATCTCGACTTGCGTCTTGAGGTGGTACTCCATTCGGCTCTTCTAGTAACCAAAATCCTCACTATAGAAGAGGGGAGGGCGTGCAGTGCTATACCCTTCTTGATGGGCCATTTAAAAATCTAGCACGATGGAAAAACAAGAAAACTTGTTCCAAGACTTGGTCTTGGATTAGTAGTGCGGGAATAAGAGAATATAATAAAAACTCGAGTGGTGTTTGCACCAACTTCGAGAAATGAAAGAACTCGATCGATAAAATAGATCGAAAGGCGACAATTTTACCGATTTTGATTGACTCCGAAAATTAAAAATTACCATGAAAAAATAATTGCTTGGATGGTGGTTTCACTGATTCAAAGTGAGCCCGCTTTGATACGAATTGTAGAATGGAAAAGCGCTAGAGGGGGGGTGAATAACACTCTTGGCTAATTCGTTCATTTCGTAAAACTTTAAGTAAATACGCAGTGGAAATAAAGAAAGAACCAAAGACAATCGCTAACATAATTTCTTTTACTTGGTTTGGAGTCTGTGGTGACTCCTACTCCAAGGCCCGTGATCGTTGATCAATTCCGGTGGACAATTACTATAAGTTTGGAAAGCTTTACAAAGAAACAATACAAGTACGAAGCTTTACAAATATGAATTACAACTTATTACCGATGACTTGATGAAATCAATCTTCTGGCTTTGATCGTTGTCGGAGCAACGTTTATACATTTTAGAGTGCACGCAGTTGTTTATTCTTGATCTCATAATTGTTATTCGAAGTAGCTGGCCGAAACCCCTTTTTATAGCAGCTTCAAGCCTAATCCAGATCCCTTGATCTTCGGGATCAAGCCTTAACTCGACCTGGATCGATCGACCGATCCCCTAGTTCGGTTGACCGAACCTATTGAACTTGCCCGGCCTTCCGTCCATATGCAGCCTCTCTGGATAGCGCCTGCATTTGATCGACCAATCCCTTTATTCGATCGACCGATCAACCGATGGTCTCTGCCACATCTGATCTGATCAACTCGCTCGACCAGGTCTCTGTCTATCTTCAGTTGGTCGACCAATCCCGAGGTTCGGTTGACCGATCCCTCTGGTCAACCCTTCACTGAGAGCTAGATTCTAATCCTTTATGTAATGGGGTTCGGTCAACTGATCAGGTCGTTTAGTCAACCGATCAAGCCTGAGTCTGACCCTGCAGAACTATTAATTTCCTACAAAACAGAGTTAGGTAAATAGAGCAAATAATATATTAATCAATTAAGTTGACAGTCTTCGGATTATCCGGTTCTGACTTCGAATTTCCTCTGAAAATCGTAGGTTGAACTGACGCCTATTGTTCCCTCATTGGGGAACGCGTCCTCACCTACTTCTCTCAGGAGAGATTACCTATTGCTAGATTGGTCTTACAGATCAATTGGACTTTTCGCCTAGGGTTACCACCCCCTAGGACCTAGGGTTACCACCCCCTAGGGTTACCGCCCCCTAGGACCTAGGGTTACCACCCCCTAGGGTTTTCCTCAGCCTAGGATTACCGCCCCTAGGACCTAGGGTTACCACCCCCTAGGGTTTTCCATCTGTCTAACCGTAGTTAGGACTTTCCATCACCTAGGATTACCGCCCCCTAGGACCTAGGGTTACCACCCCCTAGGGTTTTCCGTCTATCTAGAATCCACTAGGACTTTTGCCTAAGACAACTTAGGACTTCCCTGCAAGCTCAATGAACCTTGTTAGATAACAAGTAACCTTAACTTTGAACCCTTTGTCATTATCAAAAACACAGGTTCGATCGTGTGATGCTTCCCACACCAACATCCCTCTCTCTTCCTCCCTTCGATCGGTTGACTGATGTTTGTGATGTCGATCGAGTGATGGTGACCGACGATGATATCCTCGAGGAGCCGGTCGGCTTGCAATCGGAGTCAGATCATAGCAGTTATGTGTGTTGTACGTCGCCGACTGATGGAAGGAGCATAATAGTGACCTCTATGCCTTGCCTTTTGCATCCTTTAGTGCCACATGCTGCACGACATGCGTCCTGAGCTCGTGGTGTGGTTGTGCTCCCCACGATTGAGGTCCCTTGGGTGGTTGATAGCTACTCGATGGTCGATGCTCGGGCACTGTTGTGGGCTCAACAAGCGCCTCCTTTCTTCTAACCGCTTGGACTTCCTCCATGTTTATGTATTCTGTGGCCCTCCTGAGTCGGTGGTCGAAATCTCTCGATGACTTCTGGATGAGTGACCGAAAGAATTCCCCTTTGGTGAGACCTTGGGCGAAGGCATTCACCAATACCTCTGAGGAGACCAATGGAATATCCATGTCCACCTGGTTGAAGTGTTGTATGTAGGCCCTCAATGCTTCCCTAAGCCCTTGCTTCAATGAGAACAATTTGACACTCATCTTCTAATAATGGCGACTACTGGCGAAGTTGTTTAGGAACACCGCTCGGAAGTCTTTGAAACTGTGGATTGATCCACTCAGCAATCACTTGAACTATCATTGCGCGGATCCGGAGAGGGTGGTGAGGAAGACTCAACACTTCACCCCGTCGGTGTACTGATGAAGTATGGTCGGGTTGTCAAACTTGGTCAAGTGGTCATTCAGATCGATAGTTCCATTATATTCTCTAATCACCAGCGGAGTGTAATGCCTGGGCAGAGGGTCATCTAGAATCCCCTGTGAGAATTATTGATTGATCTGCTCGAGCGAATCATCATCCCTTGGTGCCTTCCCTTTTTGTGTATCCCGAACTTGTGCGTCATCCAAGGAAGACCCCTGATCCTTATCTTCTTGGCCCCATTCCTCTGATGAAGTCCGGAACAGCGCTCGATGAAAGGGGATCGACGCATTGGGTGCCTCCCTATATGTGCTGGTCGACTTCTTGTTCTGTCCCCGAGTGGATGCATGCTCCGCTCGGTCTCCATATCCTGCTTGATGTCTGGTTGCTGATGTCGCGGGCTCATACGCTTAGCGCTCGACCAGCCACTTGTTGTTGTTGTTACTCCACTATCCTCATCGCTCGGGCTTGTATAAGCATATTGAGCTCCTCCTTTGTCAGCGTCATCTAGTGTGTCTTCCAACGTCTTCCATCTTCTCATTTCGGATGCAAGCTACGTACCCACAGATGATGCCAAAATGATCCTATCTAGAAATGGGAAGGTGGAAAGCTAGGGATGTGGTTGCTGCGTTGACTGGATGTAGACCGCGTCCCGCTCTGTAAAACAAGTAACGTCAATGCTGAACCAAGGAAGGGGTCTCCGGCCTTGGCCCTTCGACGCTCAAGTCAGTCACCAGAACTGTAGAGGAAAGCGGAGCAATAGTAACATAAGCGCAAACAGTGAATAACGCATACCTCCATCGGTACTTGGACTCCCCTTTATATAGAGCCCTGGCGGGCGACATGCACACTCTTCGAGACATGGACATGTTCTCCAATGTGTCCTATGAAAGGACATGTCAGGAAAGTGACTCTAACACCATACCTTAACAGGGCATGCATATCCCTGACAAGACAGTAGAAGATTTCGTCGTACGATCTGCCTGTCGACCATGCCGCTTATCAGCGACACTATCTCCCAAAAGGATATCGAGAGATATAACAATGGTTCCGCTGCTTGGCCGAGTGAGGTAGCCGCTCGGTTGGGACTTCTCCGCTCTGTCGGCCTCAACTGCTCTTCCTTGCAACGACTGAGCATAGTAGCTTGTCCCTCCCGATTGGATAAGCTCTTCGGTCTCCTCAGCGTCCTGTCATTCCACACTGAGCATCTGGCTGTCTTATCATATTATCTTGATCTGTACAGGTGGTCAGTTCGGACAAGTCTCTTGCCAATCAGGCACTAATTGCCTCGACTGGCTATAATAAGGTCCTTCGCTCAACCGCCGTAGGCGAGTCTTTTGATACGCTGGTGTTGACCATCTTAACTTTGACCTCCACCTCAGTAGTTGACCCATGTAAAATAGACCTCCCTTTATCACCACATCAACTGCAATGTCGCTTGACCTCTTGAACTTTGTCCCACATAGGGTGGGGGGTCTATCTTAACCATAGTATCAATAAATCTTTGTTATCTTCATGATTTCCTTTCATTCTCTCGCATATGCACACGAGATTCACACCTCAATCCATCTGACTTAACTATTGGAGGAGTCACACCATGTTGGAAATTAATCTTTATTTTAGATGTTAATAAAATTTGTGAAGATAACAGGATGAGGTGGCAAGTTTAACTAGACTTCGTGATAGGATAAAATTGTTGAGTTGTCATGATAAGGATAAGAGTTTCGTAGAGATAGAATTTAAAAAAAAAATATTATTAGTGTTTATCCAATAAGCCTATAAATATGTACCTCTTTTCAATGAATGAAGCAAGTTGAGTTTTGTTTTATTCTTCTCCTCTTCCACAGAGTTTTTCCTCCTCTTCCACATTTCCCTTCTATAATTCTTTTTTTACTTCTTCTCCCATAATTTCTTTTTTCCAACAAAGTGGTATCAAAGCCATGGCTAATGGAGGTATGATTCCCTTCCAAATTCCAGTACTCAAAGTGAGTAATTATGACAATTGGAGTATCAAGATGAAGGCGCTTCTTGGAGCTCATGATGTTTGGGAGGTTGTAGAAAAAGGCTACGTTGAGCCACGTGACGACTCGACGCTAACTTTGACTGAAAAAGACAGCCTGAGAGATTTAAGAAAGAGAGACAAGAAGGTTCTTTTTCTCACTTATCAAGCTTTAGATGATGATGGTTTTGAGAAAATCTCAAGTGTGACTTTGGCCAAGCAAACATGGGAAAAGCTCCAAATCTCATATCAAGGAGAAGAAAAAGTAAAAAAGGTACAACTTCAAACATTAAGAAGTCAATTTGATGCTCTTTGTATGAAAGAAGGTGAGTTAGTATTCGATTACTTTTCTAGAGTCTCTACAATTTCCAATCAACTAAAGAGAAATGGCGAGAAACTAGAAGAAGTAACTATTATTGAGAAAATTCTTTGATCATTGGATTCAAAATTTGATAGCATTACAACCATCATCGAAGAGACCAAGGATCTACAAGTCATGATGATTGAGCAACTCCTGGGTTCATTACAAGCCCATGAAGAAAAGAAAAAGATAAATGAAGAAATTACTCAACAACTCCTAAAGATGATTCTTCTGTTGGTTGTTACTCGGAATGCTATCCTAGTTCTTCTGTACAAAAATTTGTACAAGCATAGAACTATCCTAGCTACCCATGTGTTCTACTAAAGTTAAATTTGGATTACAAACGATGCTTAATATTATTAATCCAAATTTTCTCTTTAGAAGTTAAACTTGAATTGGGAATGAAACTTAACATTCTTACTTTAAGTTCAACCGATGTGATCTTCCTAAGTTAAACCATATTACAGAAGTTGATCAAATATTTATTTCAAGGATCGGCTTCCAGGTCAAACGTGACAAGCCACTAGGCCTTCTTGGGTATGGGATCATCCACCACTGCCTAGATAAAGCCTTTTAAAGAAATCGGATATTTAAACTTCTCACAGTAAACTAGGTTTAACAATAGAGACCTCAATATAAACACATTATCGAAACATGAAATCGAAACAAATATCGAAAACAAAAATGATAATTAAAATCGATAACCTCTTGTGTTTGGTTTTACAAGATCTATACAAAAGGATACACTAGTTATGATGCGGAAACTATAACTAGTTATACGTCTTGTAACTTATAGACCTCTTAATCTTCTATTGTATTTCTCTTCTTATCTCGGACGTCGTGTGGGCGACGATCTACCAAGATGAGAATCCACCCAAGCCTTCTTCTTCCTTCCAAGTTTCGGCCACCAACTTTCTCCAAGAGATGATGAAGTTCGGCCACCAACTTTCCTCTAAGGGATGCTAGACAAGAGAACCTCCTTCTCTTCTTCTCCTTCAAGCAACCGGCCATCAATGGATCTCCATACCAATATGCCACCGGCCACCAAGAGGGAAAACAAAGGAGAAGAGAGAAAGAGTAAGGGTCGGCCACCACCAAGGAAGAGAGGAGAGGAATAGAAGATGTATTGTTGGGTGAGGCACCCCCTCCTTCTCTTATATATTCCTTGGTCTTGGAAAAAAAGGAAAGTTTTGTAACAAAAAATAAAACTTCCTTTCTTATCTATGACATGGCCGACCACATGCTTATTCTCCAAGCAAGGAAAGATTTTAAACAAAATTAAAATCTCTCTTTTAAAATCTCTTTTGTGAATAGTTATAAAAGGAATGTTTTATAAATTAAAATCTCTCTCTTTTAAATCCTTTTATGGATATCTATAAAAGATAAGATTTAAAATAAAAATATGATTTATAAAGGAAAGTTTTATGACAAAAATTAAAATCTTTCTTTCACATTATAGATAACTACAAATAAGGAAAGATTTCAAATCTCTCTTTTATTCCTTTGTAGAAATTTATAAAAGGAAAGATTTTAAAATTTAAAACTCTCTTTTAAAACCAACATAAAAGGAAAGTTTTTAACAAAATAAAAACTCTCTTTTATTTCCTTTTATGACCGATCTAAATAAGGAAAGTTTTATATTAAAATCATCCCTTTAAATCCTTTTTATGGATCTCTATAAAAGGAAAGAAAATAAAACTTTCTTCTTAATCATGGTGTGGCTGGCCCCTTGCTTGGGCACCAAGCAAGGCTTGGTCAACCCTAGCTTGGGCTCCAAGCTCAGCTTGGCTGGCCCCTTGCTTGGTCACCAAGCAAGGCTAGGCCGGCCCTAGCTTGGGCCTTAAGAAGCTAGGCTTTGGGTGAATATAAGGCTTTATATAAGAGGCAACAATAGGGACCGAGAGGAGGAATTGGTTTTGGTCTCCCGATGAGCTTGAGCTTCCCGTGTTCGCCCTGAACACTCAACTTAAGTCCATCAATAATAACTCATACCATTAAAGAGTATGGGCTCCTTCTTATCATGAGTGTGTTAGTCTTCCTGTGTTTAAGATATTGAATGTCCACTAATTAAATGAGTTACTGACAACTCACTTAATTAATATCTAGCTCTAAGAGTAGTACCACTCAACCTTATTGTCATGTCGGACTAAGTCCACCTGCAGGGTTTACATGATAATCCTTATGAGCTCCTCAAGGGGGCATCATCAACCTAGATTACTAGGACACAGTTTCATTCTATAATCAACAACACACCATATAAATAATATCATTTCCCAACTTATCGGGCCTATTGATTTAACGAGCTAAATCGCACCCTTTGATAAATTAAAGAAATAAATATTAAGTATATCTTCTTGTTATTATATCATGATTAAAAGTACACACTTCCATAATAATAGAGGTATTGTTCTTTTATATAATCAGTATAAAAAGAAATGACCTCAAATGGTGATCAATACACTCATAGTGTACTAGTGCAATTTATTAGTCAAGATAAACTAATACCTAATTACACTACAACCACTCCAATGGTTTATCCTATTCCATCTTGATTGTGAGCAACTGTTTATAATTTATAAGGAACTGATAACATGAACTTCTGTGTGTCTCCTCACACCATGTTATCTACAATATAAATTAAATGGACAACTACACTTAGCATAAATGTAAACATTTGATCAATGTGATTCTTATAAATGTTTACAATGAACTAGACTTTTAGTATACACTCTAACATCTTCAACCGACAAAGAAAGATGAAAGCTTCAGTAACAATAGAAGTCAACGTGGAAGAGGTCGTGGATATGGATGAGGCTGTCCTAATGAGCAAGGATGAGTTTCCAATAACAACAATGAAAGAGGAGAACATTCAACAAGAGGACGTGGAAGAGGGTACACAAACTCGAGGTACGATAAATCTCAAGTTAGGTGCTTCAATTGTGACAAATTTGGGCATTATGCAAAAGAATGTAGATTGCCCAAGAATAAAGTATATGAAAGAGCAAATTATATGGAAGAAAGAAAAGAAGAAGATGACACCCTACTTCTAGCATATAAAGATGATGAAAGAGAAGAAGATACAATTTGGTATCTTGACACTGGTGCAAGCAATCATATGTGTGGGAAAAGAAACATGTTCGTAGAGCTTGATGAATCAGTTGGTGGTAATGTATCCTTCAGAGATGAATCAAAGATTTAGGTAAAAGGCAAAGGTAACATTCTCATTCGTTTGAAGAATGGAAAACATGAATTTATCTCAAATATTTTCTTTGTGCCAAATATGAAGAGCAACATCCTAAGCTTAGGACAACTTTTGGCAAAAGGATATGATATTCATCTAAAAGATGGTATACTCATCTTGAAAGATCATATTGGTTACTTAATTGCTAAGGTGTCTATGTCAAAAAATAGAATGTTCTTACTTAATATTTAAAATGATGTTGTCAACTGTCTCACAGCTTGTTACAAAGACATCACTTGGCTATGGCATCTTCGATTTGGACATCTCAATTTCATAGGGCTAGAACTGCTTTCAAAGAAAGAGATGGTGAGAGGACTACCTTGCATTAAACATCCTGATCAAGTATGTGAAGCATGTCTACATGGGAAGCAATTTAGAAGAAGTTTTCTAAAGGAGTCAAGTTCAAGAGCTCAAAAGCCTCTTGAACTTATACATATAGATGTTTGCAGTCCGATAAAGCCAAGTTCACTTGGTAAGAGTAATTATTTCATTCTTTTCATAGATGACTTTTCTCGAAAAACTTGGGTATACTTCTTGAAGCAAAATCGGAGGTCTTCGACATATTCAAGAAATTTAAAGCTACCATAGAAAAGGAGAGCGGTCTCAAGGTCAAAGCTATGCGCTCTGATCGAGGAGGAGAATTTACCTCAAAGGAATTTCAAGAATTTTGTGAAGCCAACGGAATATGACGACCCTTGACAGTTCCAAGATCCCCTCAACAAAATTGAGTGACAGAAAGAAAGAATCAAACCATCCTTGACATGGCAAGGAGCATTCTCAAAAGCAAGAGGCTACCAAAGGAACTTTGGGCAGAAGCGGTTGCATGTGCAGTATACTTATCCAATCGATCACCAATAAGGAGTGTGTGGAGCAAGACACCACAAGAAGCGTGGAGCGGAAGGAAGCCTGGGATTTCTAATCTAAAAGTTTTTGGAAGTATAGCCCACGTTTATGTGCCTGATAAAACAAGAAGCAAATTAGATGATAAAGGTAAGAAGTTTATTTTTATTGGTTATGATACTAACTCAAAAGGGTATAAGCTATACAATCCAGATACTGGGAAGACAATCATCAGCTGAGATGTCATATTTAATGAAGAAGAAGAATGGAATTGGGAATCTCGAAATGAAGATTACAACTTCTTCCCGTACTTTGAAGAAGAAGATGTGGAGCAAATAAGGGTGGAGCAACCAAGGGTGGAGCAAATAAGAGAGGAACCTACTACTCCACTACTAACACCTGTTGGTTGCTACTCGGAAAACCTATAGGTTCCACTGTACAAAATTTTTGTACAAAGGTCTGAACCTTTTCCTAGCTACCATGTGTTCTTTTAAATTAAATTTTAGATCGCCTGCGGAACTTTACACGTTTGATCCAAAACTTAATCTATTTGTTCTTTTAGGTTTTGACTTGGATCTCCTGCGGAACTTAACACGTTTGACCCAAGTCTCCTTAAGTTATTAATTCCATTAAATATTAATTTCCATAAAAGGTTCCCAGTACTGACGTGGCGAGGCACATGGCCTTCTTGGATATGGGAGCAACCACCACCGACTAGACAAAACCTTTAATAGAAAGCTAATATTTAATTTCCTAAAATAACTTTAGGTTAACCAAAGAGAACAATCAAATCACAAGGAAAAGAAAGAAACAAAAGAACACAACTTCGAAAAACCATATTCGAAACACTAGAACGTAAGCCTCTTGTATTTAGTATTATTTCCAAAAATAACTAGTATGATGCGGAAAGAAAAATTACTAGTTATACCTTTTAGAAAAACCTCTTGATCTTCTACCGTATTCCTCTTCTTATCCCGGACGTTGTGTGGGCGACGATCTTCCGAGACGAGAACCACCACGCACCTTCTTCTTCTCCAAGCAAGGTTCGGCCACAAGAAGAACCACCTCCAAGGAAGAAGAACTTGATCACCACCAATACTCCAAGGGATCTTCAAGATGAGGCTTCCTCCTCTTCTTCTTCTCCTTCCTAGGTCCGGCCACCAACAAGAGCTCCAAGAGATGTATGGTTCGGCCACCAAAAGAGAAGAAAGGAGAAAGGCTAGGGCCGGCCACAAGAAGAAGAAAAGAGGGAGAGAAAAATAGAATAGATTCATTAGCCATGAAGCCTCCTCTACCCCCTCTTTTATAATCCTTGATCTTGGCAAATAAGGAAATTTTAATAAAAACTTCCTTAATTCTTTTGCCATTGAAAAGGAAAATTTATTTAATTAAAAATAATTTCCTTTCTCAATTTTATAATGGCCGGCCACAAGAAAAAAACTCCAAGCAAATAAAATTTTAAACACCAATTAAAACTTCCTTATTTGCTTCCGGAATTTTATAAAATTTCTCAATAATTTTATCCCTTCATGATTGGTTTATAAAAGGAAATTTAATAAATTAAAATCTTTCTTTTAAACATGTGGATAAAAAGAAAGTTATCTCTAAAAATTAAAATCTCTTTTAATCTACAAATAAGGAAAGATATCAAATCTTTTCTTAATCTCTTGTAGAAACTTATAAAAGAGAATATTTAATTTTTAAACTTTCTTTTAAATCATGAACATGTTTAAAAAGGAAAGTTTTCTTAAAATTTAAAATCCTCCTTTAATCAACAAATAAGGAAAGATTTCAAATTTTAAACTCTCTTTTAAACATATAGATGATTTACAAATAAGGAAAGTTTTACCAAAATTAAAACCATCCTTTTAAACTACAAATAAGGAAAGAGATTAATCTCTTCTCTTAATCTTTGTAGAAAGCTATAAAAGGAAATTTTTAATTTTAAACTCTCTTTAAAACATGATATCCATGAGAAATAATTTTAATAAAAATCCTTTTAATATTCTAGTGGTCGGCACCCTAAGCTTGGGACCCAAGCTTTGGCGCCACCAACTTAACTCATCCACTTGGTCTTGGCCGGCCTAGCTTGGGTTCCAAGAGCTTGGCCGGCCCCATTGGATGGGTAAGAAGGTGGTATACGGTGGGTATAAATCTCTATATACTAGAGGCTTAGGGACCGAGAGGAATTGGTTTGGTCTCGATAAAATTAAGCATCCTGCAGCCTGAACACACAACTTAATTTATCAATAATTCATTCCACTAGAGAACTATTATTGAACTACCGCACCAATCCCAAATTACATTTTGGCTCCTTCTTATTAGGTGTGTTAGTCTCTGTCAGATATCAAATGTCCACTAATTAAGTGAGTTACTGACAACTCATTTAATTAATATCTAAGTCAAGAGTAGTACCACCAACCCTTATCAACGTCGGACTAAGTCCACCAGGGTTTAACATGACACTGAGCTCCTCTTGGGGACATCAACCTAGTATCTCTAGGACACGTTTCCTTCTATAATCAACAACACACACAGTGATAATTTTTCCACTTATCGGGTTTATTGATTCATCGAACTAAATACACAAATAAATATCAAACATATGTTCTTGTATATTAGATTAAGAGCACACACCATAATAACCAGGTCTTTGTTTCTTTATAAAGTCGATATAAAAGAAACGACCTCTATGGTCCTACTCAATACACTCTAAGTGTACTAGTGTAATTATATAGTTAAGATAAACTAATACCTAATTACACCACGACCTTCCAATGGTTTGTTCCTTCATGGTCGTGAGCCTCGCTATAATTTATAAGGTACTGATAACATGATCCTCTGTGTGTGACACCACACACCATGTTATCTACAATATAAATTAATTGAACAACTACATTTATCATAAATGTAGATATTTGACCAATGTGATTCTTATTTCTAGATAAATGTTTATACCAAAAGCTAGGCTTTTAGTATACACTCTAACAACACCAACATTAAGTACTCAAGGAAATTCATCTGCATCAACTTCAAGTGAAAATTTAAGTGAGAGAGTACCACGCTTTAGAAGCTTACGAGACATTTATGAGGTAATTGAAAATCAAGATAATATTACTCTATTTTGTCTCTTTGCGGATTGCAAGCCCATAGATTTCCAAGAAGCTATAAAGACCAAAAGGTGGAAAGATGCGATGGATGAAGAAATCAAGGCGATAGAGAAGAATGATACATGAAAGTTAACTTCACTTACTAAAGTGTTGGAGTGTATACTGAAAGCCTAAGCTTTGTAAACATTCATTATGAATAAAGAATCACATTTGGTCAAATTGTCTACATTTGTTTGTAGTTGTTCTTATAATTTATATTGTAGATAACATTGTATGTGGTGTCACATGCAGAAGATGATGTTATCAGTACCTTATAAATTATAAACAGTAGCTCACGACTAAAATGGAAAGGAACAAACCATTAGAAGGTCGTAGTATAATTAGGTATTAGTTTATCTTGACTATATAATTACACTAGTACACTCGGAGTGTATTGAGTAGGACCATTAGAGGTCGTTTCTTTTATACTGACTTTATAAAGGAACAAAGACCTCAATTATTATGGAAGTGTGTGCTCTTAATCCTAATATAATAACAAGCACATATGTTTGATATTTATTTCTTTAATTTATCAATGGGTGAGATTTAGTTCGATGAATCAATAAACCCGATAAGTTGGGAAATGGTATCACTTATAGTGTGTGTTGATTATAGAAGGAAACCGTGTCCTAGAGATACTAGGTTGATAATGTCTCCAAGAGAGCTCATAAAGATTGTCATGTTAAACCCTGCAGTGGACTTAGTCCGACATGATAATAAGGTTGAGTGGTACTACCTGGACTTAGATATTAATTAAATGAGTTGTCGAACTCACAATTAGTGGACATTCGATATCTTAAACAGGAGACTAACACACTCATAATAAGAAGGAGCCCAAAAATGTAATTTGGGATCGGTGCGGTAGTTCAATGATAGTTCTCTAGTGGAATGAATTATCATTGATAAAATTAAGTTGTGTGTTCGGGGCGAACACGGGATACTTAATTTTATCGGGAGACCAAAACCAATTCCTCCTCTCGGTCCCTATCGTAGCCTCTTATTTGTAGAGTTCTATACCCACCTTCTATACCCACCCAATAGGGGCCGGCCAAAGCTAGCTTGGGAACAAGCTAGGGTCGGCCTAGGTAAGAAATTGGGTGGCCGGCCCTAGCTTGAACCCAAGCTAGTGGGGGCCGGCCAAATTAAATTAAAAAGGAATTTTAATTTTAATTTTTATTATGTGGAAGAAATAATTTATTAAAGAGAATTTAAATTAAAATATCTCTTTTATAAAAGATCTACAAAAGATTAAAGAAAGAGATTAGATCTCTTTCCTTATTTGTAGATTGGTGAGATATTTTATTTTCTCTTTAAAATTATTCACATGATAATAAAATTAAAATTATAGAAATTTCCTTTTATTAACCATGAAGAGATTTTTAAAGAGAAATTTTATTTTTTAAAATTTCCAGAAACAAATTAGGAAGTTTTAATTTGTTGATTGAAACTCTCCTAATTTGCTCTCTTGATGTGGCCGGCCATTAGAGATTAATTGGGGAAATATTATTTTATTTTTCTCAATTAAATCATGTCAAGGGAATTAAGGAAATTTTATTGTAATTAAATTTCCTAATTTTCCTAGGCCAAGGAATATAAAAGAAGGGGTGAGGGTGCCTTCACAAGACACAACCTCTATTGTTTTCTCTCCCTCTTTTGTTCCTTGGTGTGGCCGGCCATCCTCTCTTTCTCTTCCTCTTGTGGTGGCCGAATCTCCTTCTTCCATTGGAGCTCTTGTGGTGGCTACTACCGGAGAAGAAGAAGAAGAAGGAGAGAAAGCTAGCATCTCTTGGAGCTTGGTTAGTATTTTGGTTTTTCTCCTTGGTGAAGTTTCTTTGTGGCCGAACCTTGCTGGAGGAGAAGAAGGTGGTTGGTGGATTCTCATCTCGTAGATCGCTGCCCACACAACGTCCGAGGTTAGAAGAGGAATACGTAGAAGATCAAGAGGTTTTTCTACAAGGTATAACTAGTAGTTTTCTTTCCGTATCATGCTAGTTATTTATGGAAATAATACCAAATACAAGAGGCTTACGTTCTAGAATTTCGAATATGTTTTTCGATGTTGTGTTCTTTTGTTTTTCTTTTCCTTGTGATTTGATTGTTCTCTTTGGTTAACCTAAAGTTATTTTAGGAAATTAAATATTAGCTTTCTATAAAAGGTTTTGTCTAGTCGGTGGTGGTTGCTCCCATATCCAAGAAGGCCATGTGCCTCGCCACGCCAGATCGGGAACCAATTATGGAAATTAATATTTAATGGAATTAATAACTTAAGGAGACTTGGGTCGAACGTGTTAAGTTCCGCAGAGATCCAAGTCAAAACCTAAAAGAACAAATAGATTAAGTTTTGGATCAAGCGTGTTAAGTTCCAGCGATCCAAAATTTAATTTAAAAGAACACATGGTAGCTAGGAAAAGGTTCAGACCTTTGTACAAAATTTTTGTACAAAGGAACCTATAGGTTTTCCGAGTAGCAACCAACAATTGGTATCGAGCTAGGGTTTGCCTCTGTGTATTTGGTATTTAGTTTAATTATGCACATGTCATACATAATTTAGGCAAGTTAATAGTAGGATGTGCTAACTTTGTGGATGCAGGATCCAACTATTATGGCTTTTAGTTATTATGTGTGATTGGACCCTTGGACATGTCAAGGGCATTTATATGTATGTGCATGATTGTATTAAAATACAGCAGGAGTTTAGTTTTATTTGGATTTTATTTTGATCTAGATACATGTACATTCCTTTTATGGAATATAGGATCAAAATGTAAAATTCTATTTATGTCATGGATCGAATCTTGCAAAGCGTGGAACCTTCTAAGGACCAGGCGCAGCGGAACTAGGAGCAAGATGGATGCGACAGACAAATATGGCAGCAGCTTGTGATGACAACACACGGAGGACAATTAGAGATAAAAGCCATAATAGTTGAAAATTAGATTTTCTATTTATTGCTTTTATATTGTGCTATGTGTGCATGTTAGTTTACAAGTTTAGTAGGCTAGCATAGTTAAAATTCCTCATTTATAATTAACTAAGTGGGAGGGATTTTAAGTAAATCCCATGGTCTCCATTATCGGTTTGTAAGTGATGCAAACAAGCTTACGCGTTGCTCGAGTGTCTTCCTCCATAACGGATGAGCTTGTTTGGATCACTAGAACGGACTTCCATTTTGGATGACTATAGGAAGTTAATTAAGAGCGTGTGATCTTCCCAACGGAAGGGGCATAATCTTATTAATGGACTTAGTGTCAAGTAATGGTATACACTTAGACACATCTAATAGTATCCTCCCCATCGGAGTAACTGCTATTATTTGTGTGACCAAATAATACCAACTATTAATTTTATTTGTCAAAATTTAGGTTGACAAGATAATAAAATTAATGGGTTAAAACCCTCCTTTTACAAATGTTGAATTTGTATACATCCACACTAACGTGGCATACAAAATTCACGGTGTTATGAGGTGTTGGTTAATTTAAAATAGTATTGTTTGAGGAATCAATATTATTCTAAATTTAGAGTTCACCAAAAGTTATTTGTGATTCTTAGGATGACTTTCAACCCATTGTCCATCATACTTCAACAAAATAGACTTACCGGACCTAATTACATAGATTGAAAAGGAACCTGGACATTGTTCTAACAAAAGCTATAAATTTGTACTGACCGAACCTTGTCCCGATGCACCCATTGGTGAATCTACCCAAGAGGAGATTGAATATCATAAGAGATGGGTAAAGGCAGATGAGATGGCGCGGTGTTACATTTTGGCTTCAATGTCAAATGTATTGCAACATCAGCATCAAGATTTACCAACAGCTTATGATATTATGAACAATCTCAAGGAACTCTTTGGTCATCAGGATAGGGCTTCTAGACAAGAAGCTATGAGAAAGATAATGACAGCCACCATGCAAGAGGGTACTCTTGTAAGGGATCATATCCTAAAGATGATGACTTATCTGAATGAGATACAGATCCTTGGAGGAGAAATTGATGGGGAAACCCAGATCGATATGATCCTCCAAACGCTACCTAGAAGTTTTGAGCAGTTCCGCCTGAACTATAATATGAATAAAAGGATTTATTCATTAGGGGAACTACTGACAGAACTTCAAGCAGCAGAAGGATTATTTCGTCACAATTCTCAAATTCACTATGCTGAAAATGGTTCTACTTCTAAACCGAAAGGAAAGAAGAAGAAGAAACAAGCTGGCTCAGCAAAGAAAGTGAATAAATCTCAGAGTACGGGATTTAAAGCTGGAGTGAAGAAGCCGAAGGGCAAGTGCTTCATCTGCAAGCAGGCAGGACATTGGAAGGCGGACTGTCCTCGTAGGAACCAAAACAAAGGTATATCTCATGCTCTAGTTGTTGAAACATGTTTAGCTGTTATCTACCAAAGACGTGTGTAGATACGGAGCCATCGATCATGTCTCGCACTTTGCGGGGTTCCAGAAACCCGACGACTATCTCAAGGGAGATTACCGCTACATGGGCAATGCTACTAAGGTGGCGTTGTTGCAATGGGAGACGTCTACTTATCTTTTAGTAGAAATAAAAATTTGGTTTTAAGAAATTGTCTTTATGTACCCAGTTTTAGAAAGAATTTAATTTCAGTTTCTAAACTGTTTTAGATGGATATTCGGTTTCTTTCAGTAACGATGTAGTTATTAAAAGAAATAAAGTGATTATCTGCTCGTGCATTAGTTGGCAATTTGTATACTTTAAATCAATTTCTTCCACAAAGCAAAACATGGAAATTTATAACTCATCTTCTAATTCTAATAAGAGAAAAGAACCTTTGAAATGAACCAAGCATATCTTTGGCATCTAAGGCTTGGTCATATTAACTTAAGTAGGATTAGAGGCTTATAGCCGATGGACTTTGAGTTCATTAGAGTTGGAAAATTTTCCAACTGAAATCCCGCAGAAGGAAAAATGACCAAGAGTCCGCTCAAGGCCAAACGAACGAGTTAATGATTTGTTAGGACTAATACATAGTGATGTATTTGACCCTTTCAATATAACAGCTAGAGGAGGTTATCAATACTTCATTACGTTTACTGATGATTTCAGTAGATATGACTATATGTATATAATAAAACACAAGTCAGAATCTTTTGAAAAGTTTAAAAAATTTAAGAATGAAGTATGAAACCACTTGACAAAAATATTAAGATACTTTGATTAGATCGAGGTGATGAATATCTAAGATAAGAGTTTTATGATCATCTAGTTGAGTTATGAATCCTATCCCAACTCACTCCACCTGGCATACCACAATAGAATGATGTATCAGAATGGAGAAATTGTACTTTATTAGATATGATATAATCAATGATGAGTCGGACAGATCTTCCTTCTTCCTTTTGAGGGCATGCTCTAGAGATAGTTACATTCACACTTAACCGCGTTCTGTCTAAAGCACTCACAAAGACACCATATACGATATGGACTGGGCAGAGTCCTAAGATGTCTTTAATGAAGATTTGGGGTTGTAAAGCTTATGTTCGATGACAAGTCTCAGAGAAACTAGGATTTAAATCTGACAAGTATTATTACAAAGTGTTTGTAGGATATCCCAAGGAAAGAAGGTATATTATTTTTATAATTCCACATAAGGCAAAGTGTTTGTTGCCAAAAATGATATTTTTCTAGAAAGAAAATTTATTTCTAGAAGAACTAGTGGGAGAAAAGTAAACCTTGAATAAATTCTAATTAGCACTGAGGCCTTAATGAAAATTGAGCAGGCACCACAAAGTATTGTGGATCATGACTCTATTACACTATAAAAAGTTGTGAAGCAATAACTTGTTCAAGTAGAACAAGCTCTACGCAGATCTAATAGGGTACGTCGTCAATCTGAGAGATATTCATTTCTCTTGTATGACAAAAATGAGATAATGCTTGTTGATTTGAATGAGTTTACATCCTATCAATGACTAGAGGCTATGAGGTCCAAAATACAATCCATATATTCCAACCAAGTATGGACTCTAGTTGACTCACCTGAAGGTATCAAACCTATTCGGTGTAAATGGATTTTCAAGAAGAAAACTGGCATGTATGGTCAAGTGTGTACATATAAAGGGTGATTGGTAGCTAAAGGATTCAAGTATCTCCATGCTCATATGGATTATGAGATTTGGCAAATGGATGTCAAGACATGCTTTCCTTAATGGAAGTCTTGAAGAGAACATCCATATGAAGCAACCGAAGGATTTATTGAAAAGGCAAAGAGCATCTAGTGTGCAAGCTCAATCGGTCCATTTATGGATTAAAGCAATCTTCAAGATCTTGGAACATCCCGTTTAATGAAGTAATCCACCATATGGATTTATTCAAAGTCCTGATGAGTCTTGTGTATATAAGAAGTGTAACGAAACGTGGTGGTATTCTTGTACTATACGTAGATGATATTTTGTTAATTGGCAACAATGTCAAGGTATTATCGATGTAAGGGTATGGTTGTCCAAACAATTTGATATGAAGGACTTAGGAGATTGTGCACACATTCTTGGGATCAAAGTTATAAGGGATCGTAAGAAAAGAATGTTGTGTCTATCCCAAGCTTCATATATAGATACAATCCTAACTCGTTTTAGCATGCAGGATTCCAAGAAAGGTTTCTTACCTTTTAGACATGGAGTAGCTCTATCTAAAGAGATATCTCCAAAGACATCGAAAGAGATAGAGGACATGAAAGTAGTTCCTTGTCGTGCTGGAGGAAGCCTAATGTATGCAATGCTACGAGACCGATATCCGTTTTGCCTGGGCATGGTCAGCAGACATCAGAGTAACCCTGGAAGGATATCGATCATGTAAAGCATATATTAAAGTACCTAAGAAGGACTAGAGATTATATGCTAGTTTACACAGATGATCCGCTCCCGTGGGTTACACTTGATTCGATTTCCAATCGATAGGGATAACAGAAGTCTACATCGAGCTATGTGTTTACTTTAGAGGTGGAGCCATTTCATGGAGGAGTGTTAAGCGAAATGCTTGACTCAACCATGGAAGTGAGTATGTAGTGCTCCTGAGGCGCTAAAGAAGCAGATGGCTCGTGAATTGTCTAATGGACTTAGATATGATTCCCGGTTTGCCCAAAATCATCACAATTTATTGTGATAATAGCAGTGCAATTGCAAACTCGAAGGAACCACGAGCTCATAAGGCAAGTAAACATATAGAGCTAAGTACCACCGATATGAGATATCGTGAAGCGAGGAGAAGTTGTCATCGCCAAGATCATCGGATAACCCGCGATCCTTTCACTAAGGTCTTCCAGCAAAGCTTGACCTGTGGAGTGAATGGGAATCGATGTATGGTAGAAGATATACTTAGTCATTAGTATAAGTGGGAGATTGTTGAGTGTATACCAAAGCCTAAGCTTTGTAAACATTCATTATGAATAAAGAATCACATTTGGTCAAATTGTCTACATTTGTTGTAGTTGTTCTTATAATTTATATTGTAGATAACATTGTATGTGGTGTCACATGCGAAGATGATGTTATCAAGACTTTATAAATTATAAACAGAGCTCACGACTAAAATGGAAAGGAACAAACCATTAGAAGGTCGTAGTGTAATTAGGTATTAGTTTATCTTGACTATATAATTACACTAGTACACCCTGAGTGTATTGAGTAGGACCATTAGAGGTCGTTTCTTATACCGACTTTATAAAGGAATAAAGACCTCAGTTATTATGGAAGTGTGTGCTCTTAATCCTAATATAATAACAAGCACATATGTTTGATATTTATTTCTTTAATTTATCAATGGGTGAGATTTAGTTCTATGAATCAATAAACCCTAAGTTGGGAAATGGTATCACTTATAGTGTGTGTTGTTGATTATAGAAGGAAACCGTGTCCTAGAGATACTAGGTCGATAATGTCCTCAAGAGGAGCTCATAAAGATTGTCATGTTAAACCCTGCAGTGGACTTAGTCCACATGATAATAAGGTTAAGTGGTACTACTCTTGGACTTAGATATTAATTAAATGAGTTGTCGCAGAACTCACTTAATTAGTGGACATTCGATATCTTAAACACAGGAGACTAACACACTCATAATAAGAAGGAGCCCAAAATGTAATTTGGGATTGGTGCGGTAGTTCAATGATAGTTCTCTAGTGGAATGAATTATCATTGATAAAATTAAGTTGGGTAACGGGATACTTAATTTTATCGAGACCAAAACCAATTCCTCCTCTCGGTCCCTATCGTAGCCTCTTATTTGTAGAGTTCTATACCCACCTTCTATACCCACCATTAAGGGCCGGCCAAAGCTAGCTTGGGAACAAGCTAGGGCCGGCCGGTAAGTGGGTGGTTGGCCCTAGCCAACCCAAGCTAGTGGGGGCCAAATTAAATTAAAAAGGAATTTTAATTTTAATTTTTATTATGTGGAAGAAATAATTTATTAAAGAGAATTTAAATTAAAATATCTCTTTTATAAAAGATCTACAAAAGATTAAAGAAAGAGATTAGATCTCTTTCCTTATTTGTAGATTGGTGAGATATTTTATTTTCTCTTTAAAATTATTCACATGATAATAAAATTAAAATTATAGAAATTTCCTTTTATTAACCATAAAGAGAATTTTAAAGAGAAATTTTATTTTTTTAAATTTCCGGAAACAAATTAGGAAGTTTTAATTTGTTGATTGAAACTCTCCTAATTTGCTCTCTTGATGTGGCCGGCCATTAGAGATTAATTGGGGAAATATTATTTTATTTTTCTCAATTAAATCATGTCAAGGGAATTAAGGAAATTTTATTGCAATTAAATTTCCTAATTTGCCTAGGCCAAGAAATATAAAAGAAGGGGTGAGGGTGCCTTCACAAGATACAACCTCTATTGTTTTCTCTCCCTCTTTTGTTCCTTGGTGTGGCCGGCCATCCTCTATTTCTCTTCCTCTTGTGGTGGCCGAATCTCCTTCTTCCATTGGAGCTCTTGTGGTGGCCGGATACTACTCGGAGAAGAAGAAGAAGAAGGAGAGAAAGCTAGCATCTCTTGGAGCTTGGTTAGTATTTTGGTTTTTCTCCTTGGTGAAGTTTTCCTTTGTGGCCGAACCTTGCTTGGAGGAGAAGAAGGTGGTTGGTGGATTCTCATCTCGGTAGATCGTTGCCCACACAACGTCCGAGGTTAGAAGAGGAATACGGTAGAAGATCAAGAGGTTTTTCTACAAGGTATAACTAGTAGTTTTTCTTTCCGCATCATGCTAGTTATTTATGGAAATAATACCAAATACAAGAGGCTTACGTTCTAGAATTTCAAATATGTTTTTTCGATGTTGTGTTCTTTTGTTTTTTCTTTTCCTTGTGATTTGATTGTTCTCTTTGGTTAACCTAAAGTTATTTTAGGAAATTAAATATTAGCTTTCTATAAAAGGTTTTGTCTAGTCGGTGGTGGTTGCTCCCATATCCAAGAAGGTCATGTGCCTCGCCACGTCAGTACTGGGAACCAATTATGGAAATTAATATTTAATGGAATTAATAACTTAAGGAGACTTGGGTCGAACGTGTTAAGTTTCGCAGGAGATCCAAGTCAAAACCTAAAAGAACAAATAGATTAAGTTTTGGATCAAACGTGTTAAGTTCCGCAGGCAATCCAAAATTTAATTTAAAAGAACACATGGTAGCTAGGAAAAGGTTCAGACCTTTGTACAAAATTTTTGTACAGTGGAACCTATAGGTTTTCCGAGTAGCAACCAACATAAAGGACATAAGGCAATTGGTATGAAATGGGTATACAAAATAAAGATGAATGCCAAAGGATAAGTTGAAAGATATAAAGCATGATTGGTGGCAAAAGGCTACAGTCAAAGATCTGGCATTGATTATGATGAGGTATTCGCTCCCGTTGCTCGATTAAAAACTATCAGACTAATCATTGCTTTAGTAGCTCAAAATAAGTGAAAAATACATCAAATGGATGTAAAATCTATTTTTTTAAATGGAGTTCTCGAAGAAGAAGTCTATATTCAGCAACCTTCAGGTTATGAAGTTAAAGGACAAGTAGATAGAGTTCTAAAATTGAAGAAGACTCTCTACGGGCTAAAGCAAACACCAAGGGCATGGAATAGCCGAATAGACAAGCACCTGCAAGAGAAAGGCTTCATCAAATGTCCTTATGAACATGCATTATACATTCAGAGTAAGGATAAAGATGTTTTGATTGTATGCATATATGTCGATGACTTGATCTTCACAGGAAGCAATCCAAGTATGTTTGGAGAATTTAAAGAAAGAAGCGATGACTAAAGAGTTTGAGATGACTGATATTGGGCTCATGACATACTATCTGAGCATTGAGGTGAACTAAAGGGAAGATGGAAGCTTCATCTCACAAGAAGGTTATGCAAGAGAGATATTAAAGAAGTTCAAGATGGATAACAGTAAGTCTATAAATACCCCAGTAGAATGTGGAGTCAAACTATCAAAGCATGATGATGAAGAAAAAATTGATCCAACATTTTTTAAGAGTTTGGTTGAAAGTTTAAGATACTTGACGTGCACAAGGCCTGATATTCTTTATGTTGTTGGACTTGTTAGTCGCTACATGGAAGATCCAACTACTACCCACCTTAAGATTGCTAAGAGAATTTTGCGCTATATCAAAGGTATGATAGATTTTGGATTACTTTATTTAACATCTAACTACTTTAAACTTGAAGGATATAGCGACAGTGATTGGGGTGGAGATATAGGAGATAGAAAGAGCACTATAGGATATGTGTTCTTTATGGGAGATACAACTTTCACTTGGATGTCGAAAAAATAACCTATTATCACACTTTCTACTTGTGAAGCGGAGTATGTGGCTGCGACTTCATGTGTTTGTCATGCTGTTTGGCTCATAAATTTATTGAATGGGTTAAGTTTACCACAAGAAGAAGCAATCAAGATTCGAGTTAATAATAAGTCTACAATAGAACTAGCAAAAAATCCAGTCTTCCATGATAAAAGCAAGCACATTGATACGCGCTTTCACCATATCAGAGAATGTATTACAAGAAAAGAGGTGCAAGTAGAATACATAAAGTCTCAAGATCAAGTTGTTGATATTTTTACCAAGCCACTCAAATTTGAAGACTTCATCAAGTTGCGATATTTGCTTGGAGTCACAAAATCAAGTTTAAGAGGGGATGTTGAAAATTAAACTTTATTTTAGCTAGATGTTGATAAAATTTGTGAAGATAAAAGGATGAGGTGGCAAGTTTGACTAGACTTCGTGATAGGATAAAATTGTTGAGTTGTCATGATAAGGATAAGAGTTTCATAGAGATAGAATTTTAAAAAAAAATATATTATTAGTGTTTATCCCATAAGCATATAAATATGTATCTCTTTTCAATAAAAGAAATAAATTAAATTTTATTTTATTCTGCTCCTCTTCCACATAGTATTTTTCCTCCTCTTCCACAATTTCCTTCTATAGTTCTCATTTTTACTTCTTCTCCCATAATTTTTTTTTTCCAACACACCACCGGTCACGCTTGCAACACCAGTCCCCAACCGACTATCTATGATCTGCATGACATTAGCAGCGGGCCCAACTGAGAAAGGACACTACCGCAGCTCCGAAGGAAGAGTCTGAGCTACTGAACCATCGTATGATAATTCTGGCACTGTACTCAACGTCATGCGAGTGGGTGTCTCCAGCATGACTGAGAACAAAGTGGATGGATTAACCCTAAACGATGACTGCACAGGGTGACAAGAGATTCGATGGGCACATGCCAGCCCATCAGTTGGCATGCAGTGAGCAAAAGGGGAGGTTGAGGAGAATCTGATGAGGTCGGCAACAGAACTGCCTGCCCTTAGCTGAGGTCGTAGAGGCCCCCGTTTCCCTACGATTTGGGTAACTTGTCTTAAGGCAGGCAGAGCTGGCTGGGCATGGAACATGGAGGGGGGCTTCAGTCTCTTGCCCATATTCAAGGGATGAATTTGCTTGATCCAAATCTTCAAGGGCCCTATGCTCCATCCCTTGTAATATGCTTTTGGTAGTAAATCTTCTTAGGGCCCTACTCACTGTCAATAAACACCAAAAAAAAAAAAGACAAAAAAAAAAAAGAAAAAGAAGTTGATGCATCATTAATCAGTTGTTTAAGTATATCGTATATCTTAGGAAAAGAATTCATGTTAGAGAACCCTCTCCGTTGGGCTTGTAAGTTGTAAATGTTTATATTATTCAAATTTGTTTTAATAAGGTAATCGGGTCAAATTTAAATTTAAAAAACATTAAATTATTAATATAATTATTTAAATTTGATTTTATTTGATTTCTATTTTATGAGCTTGAATTTGATTAACCTTAGTTAATTTAGATGTTATCCAATGAGTTTGTTCAAAACTTTTATATTAATATAATTATTTTTTTGGTTAGTTAGTGAGCTTAAATATTTATTTGACTTATTAATAAATTTGATAAATCTAATTCATAATTATTATTTGCACAGAAATATGCATTGAACTTGCCAAACCAGTGTGGCTAGTGATTTGTTAGTTCAATTTGATTGGGTTGGTCTAACCTACTCGTTCAACATCCTTAATCTATTAGGTGTATAAAATTCTAAAGGGTATTTGGTAATTATAGAATTTGGAGAAGTTTAAATAAGAAAAGGTTAATTTAGAGGGAAGGGGCGAAATGAAAATACGGACACTTACATTCAATTATTTAAAATCTGAGGTGATTTTATCAAATCTACTTTCAGCAATAGTTTTAAATTTTAATAAATACAGACACTTGCATTCTATTATATAACCAATTTAACACGTTATTAATTTAATTAATACACACCTTCATTTAAAAAAAATAATATTTAATTAAAAATAATTCTTTACTCATATGTTAAGGGAAAATTAAAGGTACGCTCTCTATTTTTATTATTATTAAAAGATCTATCATTTAAAAAAATATTAAAAATGTCTCATCCTAATTTTCATTCTAAAATTGTTTTTATTTTGTTTTTGTAATAGGCGAGTAAAATTAGTATATATAGAATATTTAATTAGTAATTTTTTTACTAATTTACTTAAAATTTCTCTAAGTAAAAAATATTTTAACATTGTTTATAAAAGTAGTTGTGATCATAATTGCTATAATAAATTTAAAATAATTTTAATAAATTTAAAAAAATTTAATTAAAATCTTTTATATAATAATGCTTCTAAAAAAATTAAGTCTTTTTAACAAATAAATTTTTTTATAATAGTAAATAGTATGTTATTTACTCCATACGTTAATTGATTTAAGATTTTATAGAACTATTTGTTTTATTAATTTAGTTATAAGTCTTCGTTGATGAATCTGGAAGGTGAATTGTCCGATGGGTTGTGGCATAACACCCAAAACCTCATTAGTTGTTCAACTCCACCGACATTCAAAAATATATATCATAAGTTTTGAATTCTCATTACGTAGAATTATCCTGGCCTCGATCCTATCACGCTACCATTGTAGCTCAGAGAAAAAAAAAACTATACACATTACTAATTTTGGCCGATGATAAATTTTTATGGACCAAATCAATCACTCATAGAATTTATTATTATAACTCAGAGCAAATTTTAACGAACCATACACATTACAAACCATTTCTAGAATATCTTCCCATAATAATAACATTAATATACAGCTTCATTGGTGTGAGGATAGGCTCGGTTAGTAAGTATATGAAATAATAATAATAATATTCAGGAAGTCAAAACGTGATAGAAAATTTTATTATCTTGATGAGCTCAGATCTTCTGGTCCAAAATCTCCTAGACCAGAAGAAACCCTACACACATATTGGTGAAGTGATCTGAACTCCACATGTTTAACAGGTGGGGTTCAGATCACTCCACCAATAAATGTCCAAGGGTCCAGGACTAGTCCAGGGATCGTGAACCAAAGGATCTCTGCCCTTATCGTGATAGGCCTCTACTTATCAATTTAGATTTTCGCTTAACTCTCTTTTAATAACATATGACAGTTATTAGGGGAGAGCATTTTATTAATATAAAGCTTAATTAATTTATAATATTTTGTAATGTATTAATAATTAATTTAAAATTTTATATAATTGGAATAAAAGTAATATGACTAAATCTAAGAGATCTATTATAGTAGATATAGATAAAACATGAGCAATATTTTTATTCTAACATAATTATAAATTCAGTTAATAATTACCGACTAAATTTAATTCAGTCGGCAAATCGAAGCTTAGGGTTTATGGGTTTAGAGGTTCACGAGTTTAGGGTTAAAGTTTACCGACAGAATTCAAATTCTGTCGGTAATTATCGACGGAATTCAAATTCTGTCAGAAATTGTCGACGGAATTTGAATTCCGTCGGTAAACCCAGTTAGAAATTAGGGCACACGATCTCCCTCTCCTCTCCTCGCAAACTTTCTCGGTGGATCTCCCTCTCCTCTCCCCCGCGAACTTTCTCGGCGATCTCCTCTCCTCTCCGCATCCTTGGCAATCAGCAGCTCGTGTCCTCTCCCGTTCTCGGCGATCGGCAACCGGCGACTCAAGTATGCTCCTCTCCTCCTCCCTCGTCTTTTTCGTTTCACACGCACGTGAGCGATCGACCGTCGCAGGGGCCTACTCGTGGCTAGCCGCAGGGGCCTACTTGTGGCTAGCTGTAAGGGCCTACTTGTGGCTAGCCGCAGGGGTTTGCTCGAGGTTGGCCGTAGGGACCTACTCGCGGCTTGCTCACGACTGGCCGCAAGGGCCTGCTCTCGGCAGGCCGCAAGGACCTGCTCGTGGCTTACTTGCGACTGGTCGCAGGGGCCTACTCACGGCTAGCCACAGGGGCCTACTCACGACCTCTGTCGGCCATCGCAGGAGTCAGCTCGTGGCCACGACCGACCACCGCAGGGGCTGCTCGCGGCCAGTTATAGGCGCTTGCTTAGCCGTAGAGTTCCTTAATTGTTTCATTGCATATTTGTGGCTAATATCTATTTGTTTGAACCTATTTAAACTCATGCAGAAAATTTCAAATATATGAGACAAACAAAACTTAGATGCGGTGTTCAGGTGGATTTGATAGTTTGCATATCTATTGTTCTATAATTAGATTTATTTTACTTGTATTATCTTTTGTTTATTAGAGTTAGTTTCATTATATGTATTGTTATTTTATTTAATGATGCTCTTGTTGGAACCCCAAGGTTGTTTTGGTGTGATCAACAAGTTAAGTTAGGTCCTGTGTATTTCTAACCTTGTGTCTAAGTGTACATGAGCTTAGGAGTACAGGTAGTCGAGTGGAAGACGCAGCTAGCGAGAAGGACGGCACGCGGTGAGTCCGAAGAACGAGGCACTGCGGAAGAGTACACCGGCAGGCGAGAAGGAAGCGTGCGGTGGTTCCAAGGGATGAAAGCCGGAGCGGAAGATTGCTCGGGAGCAAGAGACACAGCTAGCGAGAAGGACGGCACGCGGTGCGTCTGAGGGACGAAGACTGCTGATGAGTACGCCGGCGGACGAGAAGGAAACACGCGGCGATTCCTAGGGACGATAAGCCGGAGCGGAAGCCCACTCGAGAAGACAGGAAGTTGGGTTCGGGTGAGCCCTTTTTCGGATGGCCGAGATCACCCAAGCGAGCAGATCCAGAGTTGAAGACCCGGACCGAGGCGACCAGAGCCGGAGCAAAGAACCCGAATCGAAAAATTCAACCAGAGTTGACTTTTGGGTCCGGGGCGCCCGGACCCCTCCTGGGCGCCTGGAACGTACCAGGGCGCCCGGAGTTGACTTTTTCCCAGGATCGAGCTTTGACTCGATCTGAACGTTGGGGGATAAAATTTATCCCCCCAGGGCGCCCGGAACCCTCAGGGCGCCCCAACCAAGGCTATAAATATAGCCTTGATCCAGAAGCTTTTTAACGAACTCAGAAATTCACTTCCAATGCTTGTGTGCTGTAATTTAGAGTTAATCTTCTGTTTTCTACGCTTCAATATTGTAAGACGCTTCTCCGCCTGAAGGAGTATTTAGTGCTTCAACTTCCTTGGATTAACAACCACATCGGTTGTAACCAAGTAAATACTTGTGCCTCTTCTTTTAATGTTCTATTTACTTTCTGCTTATTCTTTATGCAAGTATTAGTTTAAGAGTTCGAGAAGGGTGTTTTTCTTTTTGTGATTGCAGGCTATCCAACCCCCCATTCTAGCTGGCCGCAACGGACCTACAAGTGGTATCAGAGCCGAGACGCCTCAGAAGGACTAACCGTCGTCTGAAGCAACAAAACGATGGTCGGAGATAGCATCTATCTACCAGCATTCGAGGGAGAGTTTTCTTTATGGAAGAAACAAATGGAGGTATATCTAAACACTGATTTTGGTATTTGTTTAATAATGAAATCTGGTTATGAAGCACCAAAGACAAAGAATGGAGAAGAACTCGATAAACGCCTCTGGAACGAGAAGCAACGTAATGAGTGTATGGTAAACGCTTAGGCGAAATTTCACCTTCTAACTGTAATACCAAATGAAGATATCGACAGAGTCGAAGAGTACAAAAGCGCAAAAAAACTTTGGGAAAAGTTCTTGAAACTCTACGAAGAACCTTTGGAAGCTGACAACTCAATAGACACCGAGCCGCCGACAGAACAGTCCGAGAATGAGGAAACTGCCGAGACAGCCGAACTCCATCCCGAGGACACGGAAAGCTCATCCCAGATGAGCATCGATGAAGGGGGAGAGACTTCGGAAGAAAGCAACTTGACAGGGGGAGAATCAACTGCTGACAAGGTAAGTCAGGTATGGTCTCCACCTTCTGAACAATTAGTTAAATCAATCGAAAAGTCGCCGAAAGAATTTTACGAATTAGAAATTGAATCATCGAAAGAGTTTTTCGGATTAGAAAATCTACTATCAACAGTTTTTTACAAATTAGAATTTATGACAAAATATTTCTGCGAATTACAAAATATTTTTTCAAACGAATTTTGCAAAGTAGAAACATTGCCGAAAGATGTTTTACAAATTATATTGTCGAAAAATTTTATCAAGTTAGAATTTATATTATCAAAATATTTTTGTGAATTAGAAATTCAAAATATAACAAAAAATATTAAGTTAAAAGAAATAGCTTGTCGGTTAAAGAATCTCGACAAACTAATAATAGAAATTAACATGATACAATTTTTTGCATGTTTAATATTAGTCGCTTTAAATATGAAAATGTGTGATTTGAGAAGTTATAATAAATTAAAATGAAAATTTAAAACTTTCTGATAATAGCATTTGATTTTTTAAAAAAAATGCATAGAAAATTTTTTTTCTAAATGTTCTCAAATTTTTAAAAATTTTCTTGCATAAAGTTTTCGAATTAGAAAGTTCTTAATTCTTGATGACGAAAACTTAAGATTTTTTTTCAAAAGTTATTTTTGACTTAGAAATTTTCCTTGACTTAGAAATATTTTCCAAAAAGTCATTGAAATGGATTTTTATAATTTTTCTAAGTGTCAACCCTTAGATTTGTCTTACAATCCCAATTTTTTATGTGATCAAAGGGGGAGAAGAAAAAAAAGTATAAGTCTAGGAGGAGGTAGAAATTAAAAAAAAATTGAAATTTAATTTTTCTATCTTATTGCACGTTATTGCAATATAAATTGTTTATTTTTTATGTCTATTTTAACCCTAGCTTAACTTGGGTTGATCACATCAAAAAGGGGGAGATTGTTGGAACCCCAAGGTTGTTTTGGTGTGATCAACAAGTTAAGTTAGGTCCTGTGTGTTTCTAACCTTGTGTCTAAGTGTGCAGGAGCTTAGGAGCACAGGTAGTCGAGTGGAAGACGTAGCTAGCGAGAAAGACAGCACGCGGTGCGTCCGAGAGACGAGGCGCTGCGGAAGAGTACACCGGCGGACGAGAAGGAAGCGTGCGGTGGTTCCGAGGGACGAAAGACGGAGTGGAAGACTGCTCGAGGAGAAAGAGACGCAGCTAGCGAGAATGACAGCACGCCGTGCGTCTGAGGGACGAAGACTGCGGATGAGTACGCCGGCGGACGAGAAGGAAACACGCGGTGATTCCGAGGGACGAGAAATCGGAGCGGAAGCCCACTCGAGAAGACCGGAAGTTGGGTTTGGGTGAACCCTTTTCCAGATGGCCGAGATCACCCAAGCGAGCGGATCCGGAGTTGAAGACCCGGATCGAGGCGACCAAAGCCGGAGCAGAGGACTCGGACCGAAAAAGTCAACTATAGTTGACTTTTGGGTCCGGGGCGCCCGAAACGTACCGGGGCGCGCCGGAGTTGACTTTTTCCCATGATCGAGCTTTGACTCGATCTGAACGTTGGGGGATAAAATTTATCCCCCTCAGGGCGCCCGGAACCCTCAGGGCGCCCGGAACCCTCAGGGCGCCCGGAACCCTCAGGGCGCCCGGAACCCTCAGGGCCCCCGACCAAGGCTATAAATATAGCTTTGATCCAGAAGCTTTTCAACGAACTCAGAAATTCACTTCCAACGCTTGTGTGCTGTAATTTAGAGTTAAGCTTCTGTTTTCTGCGCTTCAATGTTGTAAGAGGCTTCTCCACCTGAAGAAGTATTTAGTGCTTCAACTTCCTTGGATTAACAACCACATCGGTTGTAACCAAGTAAATACTTGCGCCTCTTCTTTTAATGTTCTATTTACTTTCTGCTTATTCTTTATGCAAGTATTAGTTTAAGAGTTCGAGAAGGGTGTTTTTGTTTTTGTGTTTGCAGGCTATCCAACCCCCCCCCCCCTTCTAGCCGGCCGCAACGGTCCTGCAGCTCTAAGCAACAACATGTGTTTATTAGAAAGTCTAAGTTTATAATGTTCCCTAAGCAATAACATGTGATTCGGTGGTAAGGATTGGGGGCCCACATAGGAAGGGGTCAACGACACGAGAGAGTCAAAGTTTCGACTGAGTGGGGAGTAAGTCACCTGGCCGACCGACCGGAGTAGATCCCGAGCTGACACGAAGACAGCTCGGCCTCAGGTCGAGCTTCCGGCGCTCACAAGCTCTTATAGAGGAACCGCTTGTTGGACCGTAGAAGTTGGATAAAGGGGGGGTTGAATATCGAAAAACGTTCATCGATAAGAGAGTTAAGCGCAGCAGAAAAGTAAAACAATGCTAACACAATTCACTTTACTTGGTTCGGAGCCTATGTCGACTCCTACTCTAAGGCCCGCGGTCGTTGATCGCTTTCGATGGGCAATTACTATCAATTCGAATATTACAGAGTTTAAGTACAAGAATTAATAGAGAAATAAAATACCGACAACAGAATGAAAACAAAACCAGCACTGAGTTAGAAACCTTTTCGTGGCGTCGCGAGAGCACAGAGGAGCAGATCTTGGATTCTCAGTTGTTGTTGAAGCTCTTCCCCTGCCCCTTCTTTTATATGAGGCTCGGGGCGCCGACACGATCAGGATAAAGTTACCTCCCAGGCGCCCGGACCACCTTTTTCCAGGGAACATCTTTCCTGGAAAACAAGGTTAGTCCGAGGCAAATAGATAATGTATATCCTGCAAAACAAAGTGTTAGCACAGTTTATAAGTTCAATATAAAAGATATGACTTAGATTCCGTCTTTCCGAGACCGGAATCTAGTCATGATCTCGACTTAGATATCCGAAATGGATCTAAGCCGGATCGACACCTAATGTTCCCTTCCCGGGAACGCGTCCTCACAGTCACTCCCTTCCAGTGACTTACCTTTACTCATCTGCCAGACGTCCGGTCAGCCCTTCGACCCGTCTGGACTTCTCGCCAAGCGTCTGGTCAACCCGTCGACCCGCTTGGACTTCTCACCAGCTATCCGGTCAGCCCGTCGACCTAGCTGGACTTCTCGCCAAGCATCCGGTCAGCCCGTCAACCCGCTTGGACTTCGTGCTAGACATCCGGTCAGCCCGTCGACCTGTTTGGACTTCATCTGCACACTCGGTCAAAGTGTTAGATCATGACAAACCTAACTTAACCTAATTTGTCATTCATCAAAACCTGAGTTAGACCGTTAGTGCTAACTGCACCAACAATCTCCCCCTTTTTGATGGAATGACAACCTGGTTAAGTTAGTGAAAAATATGCTAGTAAAAAAAACAGCATGATTTATAAGGTTTAAGTTAGTTTTTAAAATATGACATTTTGTTTCTCTAACTTAACCTGTAACGACCACCCTTCTTATCTATACTACTACTCTCTAAGGGTGATCGTTACTTAACTACTACTCTACTTACTAGTGTTACTTATACTATTATAAGTAACACTTAAATTTATCACGGCCCCAGAGAAGTTCCTATCGAAAATTTTTGGCAAAATCTCCCCTGTACCGGTGACAATAATCATTAATACATGCAAAATAAACCATCAGCCACATGCGGCTGGTATATATACTTCACAACCACGCAGTAATAAGACACAACAACTTAAAAAACTATTCTAGCAACAGCAAATGAATAAAGCTCCAACAGTGGAAACAACCAAACTAACAATGCGGAATAGACTCAATTAGCAACATAAGAAAAAGGAAACAACTCTTTAACAATCTCAACTTCTCTAATAACATTAAAGAAGGACTCTAAACAACTTCTTAGCCAAGTCCCGAGGCTTCCATAGTTCAACATCACACACTATCCATCACGCATCCTCCTTGTCGCCTTCCTCTTTATACTTTAGCTTTTCCTTTATTTGTAGTAGGAGGAAAATAAATCTATAAGCGAAACACTTAGTAAGTACTAAACTATCTTACAAAAACTCGAAAGTGCATAAGATACAAAGGATGCTAAAACTGAAATGCTATAAAGAAAAGCTACACATGCTCATCTAATAGCAAAGCACTAAAATAATCTGCATACTCATGATATACAAGAATAAATCTGCATGCTTGAAATAAAGCTAATCATGCTCAATAAACTCATAAGGAAAGCAAATGAAAACCAATACTGTATGCTTAGAATTATAAGAGCTAAACTTTGCTAGTTCTAAACATAGGTGATACTTGTTTCATTTACTTATAGCCTTATACTTGAAATTAATATTTAACTTTCTTCTTCTCTTTCTTGGGCCCAGGCTTAGTACCAAATGTGCGCTCTCTAATAGAAACTGAGGTAGCGAGCCTCCAGTCCAATAAGGGTAAAGACCTCGGTCTTACCATGGCCAAGACCTCGAAATTGGTCACCTGGATTTGTTTAACGACAACCTCGGAAATCGGGTACTAGCCTCTTACTTTAAATTTCTTGTTATCTTTTCTAACTAGACCTTGGTCTTTTCTCTACTCATAACTTCTCATGATCCCTTAATAGAGCTTACTAGAACACTGTAAGTATATCTAACAAATAGAGAATTGCCACTAACTGAGCATGCTATAGAAATAAAGCAAAGCCAATCAAACTACAAGATAAGCTTAATAGCTATTCATGTTCAAGAAAACCAAAAAACTAACACTACATACTTTAAATAAAGGTTGGTCTTGCCTTTTTGAGTAGCAAGGAAAATGCTAAACCCATTCTAACTAAATAAAGGGTTGTTCTTGCCCTTTGAGTAGCAAGGAAAATGTTAAAATCATTCTAACTAAATAAAGGGTTGTTCTTACCCTTTGAGTAGCAAGGAAAATGCTAAAACCATTCTAACTAAATAAAGGGTTGTTCTTGCCCTTTGAGTAGCAAGGAAAATGCTAAAACCATTCTAACTAAATAAAGGGATGTTCTTGCCCTTTGAGTAGCAAGGAAAATGCTATGAAAATCCGAACTAAGGAAACAATGAAACACTTGCTGCCCTTTAAACTTCAAGCTATCCTAATGCTGTAAGAAAACAATGATAGACTAGTTGTACAGAAAATATGAAGCATGGAAACAAAGCCATTAAAATCCGGACTGCAACAAGCTCCAGGGGGCTGTTCTTGGATAAGGAACTACTCATGCTTATTTAAGAAACTTTCCTGCTTAAAGAAAAGTTGTGAAATTCTGAAACTGAATTGCATGTTGAAATGCAAAGGAAACTAAGCAACTGAGATGCAAAGAAACCAAACACTGGAATGCTAGATAGGGTAGCAAAATAAGCTAACTCTGAATCCTTATAACAAGGTTGTTCATGCTAACCAAGGAAAACAAGGAACTCAGAACTAAAATGCTGGAAATTAAGACTGATCAACCTTATTGAGTTAGCACAGGAAGGTCTAAACAGTAAGCTCAAGGAGGGCTGTTCGTGGTTACAGAAATGCAATTAAAACTGGGAAATACACCTAACTTTACCAGTCATAAGAATCCAGAACTATACAAGATATAGAAGAACATGATAGCATAGCAAGAACAAATCTGAACCTTACCAGCTACATTAATCTGAACAATACAAGATCCAGAACTATACAAGATATAGAAGAACATGATAGCATAGCAAGAACAAATCTGAACCTTAAATTTGTTCATGAGTCCTAACACCTAAATAATCAACCTCTTCTGTCTCCCTCATGTAACCCACGGCAGTCATCCTAAACCCCCAAATTCAATCACTTTCAAAGCATGATTCGGAAACAAGGAAAACCACTTATCCAAGGTTCACCGCAGTAATCATCTAAACATGGCAGCTCATGGCAGATTCAAAAACAAGGAGAAATACAATCCAAAAATAAGGAAACGAAACCCTAAGTTAGGAGCAACTCCTACCACAGGTGAGTAGTACTTACAATGCTTTCTTGGACTTACAACCGAAGGGAAAGCTCTAGGGTTCGGAGAAGCTTCATATCACGACGACTTCTTTGTGTTTCCGAGCTCCTCTCGTCGAGGTGGTCACGCACGGGTGAAGACCGGACGGAAAAAGCCTTTCGCTGGCGCCGGAGACCAAGCCCTAACGCGCTGCTGCGTTTTCGCCTGAGAACAGAACGCCGACGCACGGGGAGAGGAGAGGAGAGAAAATTTTCGGAAAAAGAAAAACCTAATTCTCTTCTTATAACTAGGGTTTTCATTAAACCAACTACTACTTATATATAATTCGTTCTTTCCTTAATTAGCATAACCCGCTTGCACACTTGGTCAACCATGTTTTGACCAGAACCCCTGATCGCGGGTTCGCGCGATCCCTCTTCCGCCTCTTTTATTTCAATTTATTTCCTATTCCTTACTGCTTAAATACATTTCGTTCCATGTTCATTCACAAAACAATTGCGGAACAGTTGGCTGGCTGGATTCGGTTAAGGCTTGGTTCAGGTCCGAGGTACACGGTTCAAATCTCGACTTCAACATTATTTTTGTCGGACCTTCTTTCGTTTAGTAAAAATACCAAATGACCTCCAAAAATTACATAGAAATACTCTAAAAATTTCTAAAAATATCTAGAATATTTCTATAACATTCTTAAATATTAATAAGGACTTTTAGAACTTGAAATAGAGAAAATTGGGTCGTTACATAACCACCTATCCCTCCCCCTTTGGCATTCATCAAACAAGGACATAAGTTAAACACTCAAAAATACAGTCAAATTAAAATGTAAGGAATGATGTCAAGTTAACTTGGGGGAGTTTAAATTTTTGAAGACTTGTTTAAAGCATTAGCTTTAGCTTTTAGAAAATAGCTAAGTTTTGAAAGAGTAGCTAATTTTTAAAGATCATTTTTGCAAAATTAATTTAATTTTCAAAAATGACTTTGCAAACTCAAAGAGAATTTTCTAATCAGAAATTTGAAAAGCTGATTTTTCCAGTATAAGTGTATAAGTTTCAAATTTTAGGATCAAGTTTTAAATTTTCAAAATACGTTTCAATTTTGAAGTATTTTTCAAACATAAGTTTTCAAAATCAAAATTTTAAGGCTAAGTTTTCAAAACTAGATTTATCAAGAAAATTTTCAAACATAAGTTTTAATTTTGAAACACTTTTCAAACCTGAAAAATCAAATATTTCAAAGCTGAGTTTTAAAAGATATTTACTTTTCAAAATTGATTAAAACTAAGTTTGCAATAGATTCAAAATCTTAGTTTATAAAATCTAATTGAAGAATTTAGTTTTTATAAAAAAAAAAGTTTTTTTTTAAATTTGAAACATAAGTTTTCAAGATTAAGGATTTCAAAGCTAAGTTTGAAAAAATCTTCTTTTCAATACTAATTAAGTTTGTAAACATTTTAAATTTGAAAACAGAAATTCAATCTGAAAACTGAAAAGAAATTTTAGAAAAGATATTTAGGTTGGTTTAATCCTCCCCCTAAATCTGACATTCAACATAAAGCTTTTGAAAATATTTGCTAAGAATATTTAATATAAGATTTTCAAAGTAAATTTTTTTTTAAATAAATTGAGGTAGAGTTTTCAAAAGAGATTTTATTAATAAACCTCCCCCTGAATTTGATAATCCTTTAATTTATTACTCTCCCTTAATTTATTAATTCCTATTAAGTTAACACTAAGGTTTAGGTATCTTAATGTTCAAAGCCTTAACACCTTTTTGTTCACATAAGTATCTCTATATACTTGGTATAATTGTTTAAATTAAATTAATCAATTAATTTTAGATTTAAACTCTGGTTTAAGATTAAACAATTTATCATTATCAATAATTTATTGATTAAATTAATTTATTGATTAAATTTAATACTTATTAAAATAATTTAAATTTCGTATTAATTGATTGAGTTGATTTAATGAAAGTGCTAGTTATAATTTTAATTATTCATTTACTTCCTTTTAAGTAGAATTAACTTAGTTTAAAGTTAGCATTAATTCGACGTTAAATTTATTAAAGTTATTAAACATAGTTAAGGTTCAATTTGAATCAAACGTTAATAATGATAAATTATGATTTAATTATATTTTGATTAACAATTAAGATTTATTGAGTTAAATTAAGGTTAAGCATTAATTAACTGTTTAATACAAGGTCACATATAATTTAGATCACAGTTAATTTTTGAAGTCCGTACTTCCATTATTAAATTTATGATCTTAAGTTAATCAAATTTTAATTATTTGTTAATAATGTCATTAGGGTTTAGATTTAGTTCAAATATTTGAATTTACGGTTTAGGGTTTATTATTATTTATTTTATTTTAACTTTAAGTTTGCTTTTTGAATTATAGCGACTTTTTCAACCTTTTTTTTTTAAGAAAAACTTAATTTTTAAGTTAAAAATAATATTTTTTTTTTGGTAAACAGGATTTTTAATATAATTTCCTAAAATGATTTAAGTTTAATTTTAATTGTAAATTTTAAATTAAGTTTAACTTTTAAGTTTTAAATTTAAATTAAGTTTATCTTTTAAGTTTTAAATTTAATTTAAAATTAAGTTTTAGCTTTAATTTTAAAGTTTTTAGTTTAAGTTTTAAAGTTTTAATTAGCATAAGTGTCTTAATTTTAAAATGATTTTAACATGCTTCTTAATGATTAAAATAATTTTTTAAAAGGATTTATTTTTTTTTTGAAAAAAGAATTTTTAAATGTTGTTAAAATACTTTTTAAAGAATTTAAAAAAATACTTTTTAAATAATTTTCAGAAAAGTTTTTTTTAAGAACTTTTAAAATAATTTTTAATGATTTTTTTTTAAAATAATTTTTAAAAGAGTTTTTAAATAATTTTTAAAAGAATTTTTTAAAAAAAAATTAAAATAATTTTAAAAAGAGTTTTAAAATAATTTTTAAAAGAATTTTTAAAAGAATTTTTAAAAGAGTTTTTAAAATAATTTTTAAAATAGTTTTTTGAAAGAATTTAAAAGAGTTTTTAAATAATTTTTAAAAGAATTTTTTAAAGAGTTTTTAACAGAATTTTTTAAAGGAATTTTAAAAAGAGTTTGTAAATTAATTTTTAGCAGAATTTTTTTAAAATAATTTTATGAGTTTTTAAATAATTTTTAAAATAATTTTAAAAATAATTTTTAAATGAGTTTTAAAAATAATTTTTAAAATAATTTTTAAAATAATTTTTAAAGGAGTTTTTAAAATAATTTTTCAAAGAATTTTTAAATGAGTTTTTATATAATTTTTCAAATAATTTTTAAATCAGTTCTTAAATAATTTTAAAATAATTTTTAAAAGAGATTTTAAATATTTTTTAAAAGAATTTTTAAATGAGTTTTTAAAATAATTTTTAAAATAATTTTTAAAATAATTTTTAAAGGAGTTTTTAAAATAATTTTTCAAAGAATTTTTAAATGAGTTTTTATATAATTTTTCAAATAATTTTTAAATAAGTTCTTAAATAATTTTAAAAGAATTTTTAAAATAATTTTTAAATCAGTTTTTAAATAATTTTTAAAAATATTTTTTTAAAGAATTTTAAAATAGTTTTTAAAGAATTTTTAAAATAGTTTTTAAAGAATATTTAAAATAGATTTTAAGGAATAGTCAAAGTTTATACTTCCTAAGAAACATTCCATTCTTTGCCTCCAGTAGTTGAAATCTTGATCGTATGGTGGTGGTTCGTTGGGGTTCCATCCTTCTTGAAGAGGCATTGGTCTTGCACACATGGAAACAGACAAAAAAATCCCAAGACTTGGTCTTGGATTAGTAGTGCTGGAAAAAATAATATTTCACTATTTTTGAAAAAAAAAAATAATAAAATATTAATAAAATATTTGAAAAAATATTATTTCAAAATTTTGAAAATGTAATATTTTGTCAATACTAAACAGTGGTGAAGAGATGGCGATGTATTTTTCAAAAACAGTTTTGGAGGGAAAAAACGAAAGGCGTACGATAGAGGGGGGATGAATATCGAAAAACGTTCGTCGATAAGAGAGTTAAGCGCAGCGGAAAAGTAAAACAATGCTAACACAATTCTCTTTACTTGGTTCGGAGCCTGTGTCGACTTCTACTCCAAGGCCCGCGGTTGTTGAGCGCTTTCGGTGGGCAATTACTATCAATTCGAATATTACAGAGTTTAAGTACAAGAATTAATAAAGAAAGAAAATACCGACAACATAACGAAAACAAAACCAGCACTGAGTCAGAAAGCTTTTCGTGGCTTCGCGAGAGAACAGAGGAGCAGATCTTGGATTCTCAGTTGGTTGGTTGCTACTCGGAAAGCCTAGAGGTTCCACTGTACAAAAATTTTGTACAAAGGTCTGAACCTTTTCCTAGCTACCATGTGTTCTTTTAAATTAAATTTTGGATCGCCTGCGGAACTTAACACGTTTGATCCAAAACTTAATCTATTTGTTCTTTTAGGTTTTGACTTGGATCTCCTGCGGAACTTAACACGTTCGACCCAAATCACCTTAAGTTATTAATTCCATTAAATATTAATTTCCATAATTGGTTCCCAGTACTGACGTGGCGAGGCACATGGCCTTCTTGGATATGGGAGCAACCACCACCGACTAGACAAAACCTTTTATAGAAATCTAATATTTAATTTCCTAAAATAACTTTAGGTTAACCGAAAAGAACAATCAAATCACAAGGAAAAATAAAACAAAAGAACACAACTTCGAAAAACATATTCGAAATACTAGAATCGTAAGCCTCTTGTATTTGGTATTATTTCCAAAAATAACTAGTATGATGCGGAAAGAAAAAATACTAGTTATACCTTTTAGAAAGACCTCTTGATCTTCTACCGTATTCCTCTTCTAACCTCGGACGTTGTGTGGGCAACGATCTTCCGAGATGAGAATCCACCAAAGCACCTTCTTCTCCTTTCTTCAAGTTTCGGCCAAGCACAAAGCTTCCAAAATATGAAGATCTTTTTCCACCAACCAAGCTCCAAGGGATACAAGCTTTCTCTCCTTCTTCTTCTTCTTCTCCAAGTAGTATCCGGACACCACAAGAGCTCCAAGCAAATAGAGAAGGTTCGGCCACCACCAAGAGGAAGAGAGGAAGAGAGGTTGGCCGGCCACAACACCAAGGAAAGGAGGGAGAGAAATAATAGAGGTTGTTTTTTTCATGAAGCCTTCTCTACCCCCTCTTTTATAATCCTTGGTCTTGGCAAATAAGGAAATTTAATTAAAAACTTCCTTAATTCTTTTTCCATGAAAAGGAAAAATTTATTTAATTAAAAACAATTTTCCTTTTCTCAATTTACATGGCCGGCCACCATCAAGCTATAAACAAGGAGAGTTTTAATTAATTAAAACTTCCTAATTTGTCTCCAGAAATTTATAAAATTTCTCCAATAATTTAATCCCTTCATGATTGGTTTATAAAAAGGAAATTTAATAAATTAAAATCTTTCTTTAAAACATGTGGATAAAAAGAAAGTTATCTCTAAAAATTAAAATCTCTTTTAATCTACAAATAAGGAAAGATATCAAATCTTTTCTCAATCTTTGTAGAAACTAATAAAAGAGAATTATTAATTTTAAACTTTCTTTTAAATCATGAACATGGTTAAAAGGAAAGTTTTCTTAAAATTTAAAATCCTCCTTTAATCAACAAATAAGGAAAGATTTTAAATTTTAAACTCTCTTTTAAACATGTAGATGATTTACAAATAAGGAAAGTTTTTACCAAAAAATTAAAACCATCCTTTTAAACTACAAATAAGGAAAGAGATTAATCTCTTCTCTTAATCTTTTGTAGAAAGTTATAAAAGGAAATTTTTAATTTTTAAACTCTCTTTTAAAATCATGATATCCATATAAGAAATAATTTTAATAAAAATCCTTTTTAATATTCTAGTGGTCGGCCACCTAAGCTTGGGACCCAAGCTTTGGCTGGCCACCTACATGACTCATCCACTTGGTCTTGGTCGGCCCTAGCTTGGGTTCCAAGCTAGCTTGGCCGGCCCCATTGGATGGGTAAGAAGGTGGGTATGCGGTGGGTATAAATCTCTATATACTAGAGGCTACGATAGGGACCGAGAGGAGGAATTGGTTTTGGTCTCCCGATGAAATTAAGCATCCCGTGTTCGCCCCGAACACACAACTTAATTTCATCAATAATAATTCATTCCACTAAAGAACTATTATTGAACTACCGCACCAATCCCAAATTACATTTTGGGCTCCTTCTTATTATGAGCATGTTAGTCTCCCTGTGTTTAAGATATCGAATGTCCACTAATTAAGTGAGTTACTGACAACTCATTTAATTAATATCTAGGTCCAAGAGTAGTACCACTCAACCTTATCGTCATGTCGGACTAAGTCCACCTGCAGGGTTTAACATGACAATCCTTATGAGCTCCTCTTGGGGACATTATCAACCTAGTATCTCTAGGACACAGTTTCCTTCTATAATCAACAACACACACTATAAGTGATATCATTTCCCAACTTATCGGGTTTATTGATTCATCGAACTAAATCTCACCCATTGATAAATTAAAGAAATAAATATCAAACATATGTGCTTGTTATTATATTAGGATTAAGAGCACACACTTCCATAATAACTGAGGTCTTTGTTTCTTTATAAAGTCAGTATAAAAGAAACGACCTCTAATGGTCCTACTCAATACACTCTAAGTGTACTAGTGTAATTATATAGTTAAGATAAACTAATACCTAATTACACTACGACCTTCCAATGGTTTGTTCCTTTCCATTATGGTCGTGAGCTACTGTTTATAATTTATAAGGTACTGATAACATGATCCTATGTGTGTGACACCACACACCATGTTATCTACAATATAAATTAATTGAACAACTACATTTATCATAAATGTAGATATTTGACCAATGTGATTCTTATTTCTAGATAAATGTTTATACCAAAAGCTAGGCTTTTAGTATACACTCTAACAGTTGAAGCTCTTCCCCTGCCCCTTCTTTTATATGAGGCTCGGGACGCCGACACGATCAGGATAAAGTTGCCTCCCGGGCGCCCGGACCACCTTTTTCCAGGGAACACCTTTCCTGCAAAACAAGGTTAGTCCAAGGCAAATAGATAATGTATATCCTGCAAAATAAAGTGTTAGCACAGTTTATAAGTTCAATATAAAAGGTATGACTTAGATTCCGTCTTTCCGAGATCGGAATCTAGTCACGATCTCGACTTAGTTATCCGAAATGGATCTAAGCCGGATCGACGCCTAATGTTCCCTTCCCGGGAACGTGTCCTCACAGTCACTCCCTTCCAGTGACTTACCTTTACTCACCTGCCAGACGTCCGATCAGCCCTTCGACCCGTCTGGACTTCTCGCCAAGCGTCCGGTCAACCCATCGACCCGCTTGGACTTCTCACCAGCTATCCGGTCAGCCCGTCGACCTAGCTGGACTTCTCACCAAGCGTCCGGTCAACCCGTCGACCCGCTTGGACTTCGTGCCAGACATCCGGTCAGCCCGTCGACCTGTCTGGACTTCGTCTGCACACTCGTCAGAGTGTTAGATCACGACAAATCTAACTTAACCTGATTTGTCATTCATCAAAATCTGAGTTAGATCGTTAGTGCTAACCGCACCAACACCGCAATGTCAAGTGGCCAATCTGCTCGGCCAAACTGCAGAACAGCTAGCTTGTACCCCGTCCGAGTATGTGACCGAGCGGCCTTCTCGCCCGGTCCGAGGTGCATGTATACCCGAGCGCCCTGGAGGCCGAGCAACCAGCCCGTCCGGCCCAAGTAGAGATAAAAGGCTTAGAAGAGGACAAAAAGGGCAGCTTGTGATATCATTATCGAGACACCTGCCGCCGACAAATAGCATGGTCGGCGGCCGGGCCGTACCGACGATCGTACGGGGGAAGTTTCCGCTGCCGTGGCAGAGATATGCTCGGACAGTTGCGGTATGGCGTCAGGCATGCTTTTCTGACACAACCATTCTGAGGTATGCTTTGAGGAACGTGCACGCCTCGAGAAGCGTGCACGTGCCTCTCCGGGGTCCTATATAAAGACCCCTGGACTTCGACGGAGGGATGATTTTTCTCCTCATCTACTGTAGCCACAGTCTCTCTATTCTGCCTCTGTTTCATCTCATCGTTGCCTGACTTAAGCATCGGAGGGTCGTCGCCGGGAACCCCTTCCCGGCCCGGCTTTGTTGCAGGTTCACCAGAGGTCCACGTCATCGCGGAGATCACCCGAAGGCAGTAGAGAGCGCCACGTCCCCAGCTTTCATTGACTCAGTGCACGGACAGGATCAAATTGGCACCGTCTGTGGGAACACACCTGAATCCGAGCCGAGAAGATGGAAGAAGCTAGACGCCAACTCATGGTAACGCTCTCTCCCGAGGAGCTCGATGCACTCATCCAAGCGCGAGCCACAAAGATGGTCGAGCAACAGCAGAAGGCCCAAGCCGAGAGGATAGCGCAGCAGGCCGCCTTGGTTTCTGGTGGCCGAGCGGCTATGGAGGACCGACCGGAACAATACTCTACCTGGGCGCAGAATAAGGGGGAGACCGGCACGCCAAGAGACGTGCCGCCCGCCCCTATTCCATTCCATCGGGCACTGTTCCAGACTCCGTCGGAGCTGGCCCTAGCCAACCAGGGATCGTCCGATGAAGCGCCCGTGTGGGACGCCAGAAAGGGGAAAGTGTCGCGTGCAGAGTCATCCCCCGAGCGGGTCAATCGCCAGTTCTCTGAGGCGATCTTACAAGACCCTCTCCCAAAGCATTACGCTCCAATATCGATCGGAGAGTATAGTGGTAGAACTGATACCGACGACCATCTCGGTAAGTTCGATAATGCTACTACTCTTCATCAATACACCGACGGAGTCAAATGCAGAGTCTTCCTCACTGCATTGTCCGGTCTGGCCCAACGCTGGCTCCGGAGGTTGCCAGACGGATCAATTAAGAGCTTCAGAGACTTCCGAATGGCATTCCTCCATCACTTTGCCAGCAGCCGATGCTATCAGAAGACTAGCATCAGCCTCTTTTCCATGAAGCAAGGGCCAAGAGAAACTCTCCGAGCCTACATCCAGCGCTTCAACCAAGCAGCTATGGACATCCCCGCGGTCTCGTCTGAGACAATGATGCATGCTTTTAAACAAGGCTTAGTCGACGGGGACTTCTTCCGCTCGCTCATCAGGAAGTTGCCTCGCGACTACGACCACATGCTGAAAAAAGCAAGTGAGTACATTAACGTGGAGGAAGCGCAAGCGGCCCGAAAGAAGGAAGCGCCAGGCGAGCCCTCAGCCCCAGCCGAACGGAGAACACACACCAACCAATAACCACCGAGAGGACCACGCGCCGAGGGGATGAGGCCACCTCAAGATTCCAGGTCGCCCGCCGTTCAGCACATCGCGGCCGAGCGGCCTCGACAAAAAGGCAAGGTATGGATGCCCATGTTTTGCAAAATCCATCAATCAGCCACTCATAACACTCGGGACTGCCGAAGTCTCCCCCCGGTCAGTCAGCCTGAGCCGAGGAACTATCGTCGCCGATCGCCTTCACTGGATAGGCGAGCTCATCATCAACTCGCTGAGCGGCGAGTAGTTAGGCGTTTGCCCAAGCATCATCACCATCAGCAGGAACATCACCAGCCAAGGGCCAACCCTCGAATCGCCCGTGAGCGAGCCAGACCGTCTACTCGGGAGGAAGAAATTAGAAGCAATACCGCTCGGGGAGAAATCAATATCATCACTGGTGGACCAACAAGTGGAGATTCCAACCGAGTTCGCAAGTTGTACGCCCGACGGCTGGAAATACATGCTGTGGGATGTAGCCAAGAGAAGGCGAGCGGGCCGGCGATCAGCTTTGGTCCTGGCGACCTCAAGGGAGTCGAAGTGCCGCACGATGACACCCTCATCATCTGAGCGGTAATAGCAAACTACACTATTCATCACATCTTTATTGATACAGGGAGTTCGGTCAACATCATCTTCAAGAAGGCGTTCAACCAGCTCCAGATTGACAGGGCGGAGTTGCTACCAATGACCACGCCCTTGTTCAGATTCACGGGTAACGAGGTTCAACCAGTCGGTCAGATGAAATTGGTCATGTCGCTCGAGGAAGAACCACTCAGAAGGACGCGGACTGCTAACTTCATCATTGTGGGCGCTCCCTCGGCGTACAACGTCATTTTGGGCCGACCGGCTCTAAACGAGTTCCAAGCTGTCGTCTCAACTTTCGATCAAAAGATCAAGTTCCCCGTGGAAGACCAAGTGGGAGAAGTTAGAGGCGATCAGTTGGCAGCACGGCGTTGCTATGTGGAGATGGTGCGAGCCGAGTCGAGGTCCGCTCGGAAAGCCCCCAGTATCGAGGTAAATGCTATAACCGAAAGGTCGCCTACTTTTGTTTATGAAGAAAAGGAGGAGGTACAAATTCACCCGGCTCAATCGGAGGCCTCGACATTCATAGCCGCCGACCTAGAGGCGAGCCAGAAGGAAGAGCTGACCAGATGTCTCCAACAAAACCACGACGTCTTCGCGTGGCCGACGCACGAGCTGCCAGGAGTCTCGCCAAGCGTCGCGCAGCATGAGCTACACGTCCGGTCAGACGCTCGTCCCGTCAAGCAAAGGAAGCGGGACTATAGTGCCGAGCAGAACGTCATCATACGGGCGGAAGTCGAGAAGCTCCTGGAGGCCGGCCACATACGCGAGGTACAGTTCCCAAGCTGGCTCGCAAACGTGATGCTAGTCTCCAAGTCCGGCAACAAATGGAGAGTCTGCATCGATTTTCATGACCTGAACAAGGCGTGTCCGAAGGACTTTTACCCACTGCCCCGGATTGACCAAATGGTGGATTCAACCGCCGGGTGCGAACTGATATGCATGCTAGATGCTTATCAGGGTTATCACCAAGTGTCGCTCGCCCGGGAAGATCAAGAGAAAGTTAGCTTCATCACGGCGGACGACACCTACTACTACAACGTAATGTCGTTCGGGCTGAAGAACGCAGGGGCTACATACCAGCGACTCATGAACAAGGTGTTCCGGAAGCAGATCGGGTGAAACTTAGAGTTATATGTGGATGATATACTCATTAAATCATTCCGAGCAACCGATCTATGTGCATATATAGAAGAAACCTTCTAGACGCTGAGAACGTTCGGAGTCAAGCTGAATCCCCAGAAGTATCTGTTCGGAGCCAAAGGTGGACGCTTCCTGGGATACATCGTCACCAAGCGTGGCATTGAGGCAAACCCTAGCAAGGTGAAGGCATTGCAGGATATGCCGCCACCCAAAAATCTTAAGGAAGTTCAGCGGCTCACCGGTCGGATAACAGCATTATCGCGATTCATCTCCCGGACAGCCGACCGAGCCTTGCCCTTCTTCAGAATTCTGTGTCGAGCTACTAAATTCCGGTGGGATGAGGAATGTGACCAGGCGTTCAAAGTTTTGAAGGTTTATCTGAACTCTCTGCCTGTATTAGCCAAGCCAATTATTGGCGAGCCGCTCCGCATTTACTTATCATCGACCGAGCATGCTGTCGGATCGGCGTTGGTACGGCCGGAAGGCGAAGAACAGCCGGTGTATTTTCTGAGTCACATTCTGAAGGATGTCGAATCCCGCTACGCTGGTCTCGAGAAGCTTGCTTTCGCGTTAGTCCTCGCTGCTCGGAGGCTCCGGCCTTACTTCTTGGCACACACGATAATCGTTATGACAAACAGTCCTTTAGGGAGAGTCCTCCTCAACCCAGAGGCGTCCGGATGACTTATCAAATGGACAACCGAACTCAGTGAATTCGACATCCAGTACCAGCCTCGAACGGCAATTAAGGAGCAGTCCTTAGCAGATTTCATAACTGAAGTACGGAACCCCGAGCCAATAGCTTTATGGAAAATATTTGTGGATGGATCGTCCACTCGGCTCGGAAGTGGAATCGGTATCTTACTACTTTCTCCTCAAGAACAGCGGATGCATCTGTCTGTCCGGCTGGATTACCGAGCAACAAATAATGAAGCTGAATATGAGGCCCTCATAGCTGGTCTGCAGGCTGCTCGACATGTGGGGGCCGGTCGGGTGGCCCTTTACTCGGACTCTAAGCTTGCCGCCCAGCAACTTTCAGGAGCTTTCGAAATAAACAACGCACGGCTCAGGCTCTATGCGGACGCCTTTGAGAAGCTCAAAGCTAACTTCGAGGAAGTTGTCATACAGAAGATTTCCCGAATGGAGAACCATACGGCAGACGAATTAGCTAAACTCGCGAGTTCAATATCGTCGATCGTCATCCAGCAATCGATCGAGCATGTATCTCTGGTGGCACACATCGACAGAATGGAAGGCCTCACATTCCCGAGCGATTGGAGAACGTGCATAACAGAATTTTTACGCTCGGGAACTACACCTCCCGATCGGGAGGAAGCCCAGATACTGAGAAGAAGAGTCAGTCGGTTCACCCTCATAGGGAACCAGCTCTACAAGAAAGCCTTCTTCCGACCGTTGCTAAAGTGCGTCAGCTCAGAAGATGTGGAATATATATTGAAGGATGTGCATCAGGGATCTTGCGGAGGACACCCAGGTGGCCGCTCGCTGGCAAGGAAGATCCTGCTAGCGGGGTACTTCTGGCCGACCCTTCAAGAAGATGTCGCCCGGACCGTCGCCCACTGCCTTTCCTGCCAGAAACACCACTGCTTCTCCCATCGGCCGACGAAGGAGATGAAGACGTCTACGATATCCTACCCGTTCGACCAGTGGGGTATGGATATTGTAGGGCCTTTTCCCATAGCGACCGGACATCGGAAGTTCTTACTGGTAGCGGTAGATTATTTCTCAAAATGGGATGAGGTCGAGCCGCTAGCAAGAATAACCGAGCAGATGGTTAAGAAGTTCATCTGGCAGCACATAATATGTCGATTCAGCATTCCCCGACGGCTCGTGTCCGACAATGGGCGGCAGTTTGCCGATCAAGAGCTTCAAGCATGGTGTGAAGGGTATAGCATCCAACAACACTTCACTTCCGTAGCATATCCCCAAAGCAATGGGCAGGCCGAGGTCACCAATCGGGAGATCCTTCGGATTCTTCACGTTCGGCTCGACCATATAGGAGGAAGCTGGGTGGATGAATTGTCGGGTGTGCTATGGGCTATCCGCACGACCCCAAAGGAGGGAACGGGCGCTACTCCGTTTCACTTGGTATATGGAGGAGAGGCGGTCGTCCCAGTCGAAGTCGGTGTAGAGTCCGAGCGGATATTGGGCTACGACGAGGACAATGCCGAATGGAGACAGCTGGAGCTGGATTTGATTGACGAGAAGAGAGCCAAAGCAGCCGCTCGGCTGATGGCATATCGGCAAAGGATGAAGCAAAATTATAACAAGCGGGTAATCCCTAGAGCATTCCAGGTCGACGACCTGGTATGGAAGAAGGTAAAGCCGGTCGGCGATGTAAGTAAACTGGAGGCCCCATGGGTCGGCCCCTTTAAGGTTATTGATAAGCTCCGATCGGGCGCCTACTATCTCGAAGATCAAGAAGGGCGACGGCTAGAACGACCATGAAGCGCGAACCATCTCCAACCGTACCGAGCTGGGTGAAAGGTGCGCCAATGTAATCATTTAAGCGTGTTTTTCGTTCTCCTGTACCCTTTAGCTGCAGGAATGGAATCACAAAACACAAGGGTGTATCGATTTCCACCGAACGGCCACCTCCATCAAACCGTCGAGCGGCGACGTTAAATCCCAGAGTCGAACCGGCGACTATAAAAACCCCGGCTTGAAGACCGTCGATCGGCGACGTTAAATCCCAGAGTCGGACCGGCGACTATAAACCTCCCGGCCCGAAGACCGTCAAACAACGATGTTATATCCCAGAGTCAGACCGGTAACTATACACCCCCCGGCCCTAAGATCGTTGAGCAGCGACGTTAAATCCCAGAGTCGGACCGGCGACTATAACCCCCCCCTCGGCCCGAAGACCGTCGTGCGGCGACGTTAAATCCCAGAGTAGAACCGGCGACTATAAAAACCCCTGCTTGAAGACCTTCGAGCGTCGTAAATCCTAGAGTCGAACCGGCGACTATAAAAACCCCAGCTTGAAGACCGTTGAACGGCGACATTAAATCCCAGAGTTGGACCGGCGACTATAAACCCCCTGGCTCGAAGACCGTTGAGCGGCGACGTTAAATCCCAGAGTCGGACCGGTGACTATAAACCCCCCGGCCCGAAGACCATCGAACGGCGACGTTAAATCCCAGAGTCAGACCGGCGACTATAAACCCCCTGGCCCGAAGACCGTCGAGCGGAGATGATAAATCCCAGAGTCGAACCGGCGACTATAAAAACCCCAGCTTGAAGACCGTCGAGAGGCGACGTTAAATCCCAGAGTCTGACCGGCGACTATAAACCCCCCGGCCCGAAGACCGTCGAGCGGCGACGTTAAATCCCAGAGTCGGACCGGCGATTATAAACCCCCCGGCCCAAAGACCGTCGAGCACCGACATTAAATCCCAGAGTTGGACCGGCGACTATAAACCCTCGGCCAAGACCGCCGAGCGGCGACGTTAAATCCTAGAGTCGACGCGACAACTATATAAACCCCGTTTGGAAACCCGTGTCTTCACCAAGACCGTCGAGCGGTGACGTTAAATCCCAAAGTTGGACCAGCAACTATAAACCCCCCGGCCCGAAGACCGTCGAGCGGCGACGTTAAATCCCAGAGTCGGACCGGCGAATATAAACCCCCAGCCCGAAGACCGTCGAGCGGCGACATTAAATCCCAGAGTCGGACCGACGACTATAAACCCCCCGGCCCGAAGACCGTCGAGCAGCGACGTTAAATCCCAGAGTCGGAGCGGCAACTATAAAAATCTCGGCTTGAAGACCGTCGAGTGGCGAAGTTAAATCCCAGAGTCGGACCAGCGACTATAAACCCCCCGGCCCGAAGACCGCCGAATGCCGCTCGGAGAGAATGCGTTCGAAGAAGTAAACAAGAACAGAATCTAAAGTTATATTGACTCGTTGTAAAAAGTATACAAACAAAAATGGGCCAAAAACCAGATAACGACGGATAATATTAACTTGCGGAACGGCGAGCATACAGATGAAACTTCAAAATCTAAAGACGCTCCTCACTCCAGGACATTAAAGATGGGCTCGGGGATGGTTTCCAGCAGTCCGGCCAAGTCTTTAGGGGGGATAGATGTCGTCTCCAAGAGATGACCCTTAGCCTTCAGATAAGCAGTTGTAGCCCGGATGGCTTCCTCAAAGGCTAGGACCAGCCGATCGCTCAACTTCTCGCCAAATTCGTCCGAGCGAAAATAGTTCTGCTTTATCACCGCGAAGCGGCCTGATTCGCCGTCTTGGTACTCCTTGAGTGCAGCTCGGGCAGCTTCGAGAGCGTCTTGGAGATCCTTCTTATCTCCTTGAAGTTTAGCTTCAGCAGCCAATCGGCTTTCCCGCTCGGTGGATAGCAGGCCAGTCAATTCTTGGACACGCTACTCCAGCGCTCGGGCCTGCACATTCTTTGCTTCTAAATCAGCGACGGCCCTATTCTTTCTGTTAGTCGCCAACTTGATCTCTTGGTCATGAGACTTAACCTGGGCTTCAAGCCCAGCTACCCTGGTTTTCAGGCCAGAAGACTTGTGCCGCTCGGCTGCAAGTAGTTTTTCTGCTTTGTTCAGCTCGGACCGAAGCGTGGCGTACGAGGGCCCTTGAGCAGGCGCACCTCCAGAAATCTGAAGTTTCTTCAACTCTTCCTCCAGCACCGCCAAACATTTCCTGACCACGATGTTCTCCACCCAGCTCTGCACGCAAATGGAATAATATCAAGGAGCGAGCAAAATACTTATATAAGAGTTTGAGGAGCATACCCTAGTAGCCTGCTACAAATGACTGTCACCGAGCTGACCGGGGGTCATCAACGCCACACGGGCCCTCGCATCCTCCCATATTTTGGCGAGCGGTCCGCGGATGGTGATCTGATGTTCCGGGGCAACTGGCCGATCAGCCGCCAGAAGAAATTCTTCTGTGGGGAGATGGAGGATGACCTTAATCACTCGACGGCCGCTTGGATCAGACTAGGCTGAGTCTGAGCGACCAGACGACTAGCCGAGCGGAGCAGAGATTATGCCAGAGCGCCTAAGCTGAAGACGAGCCCGAGGCAGGGAACTGATGGGCTGCGCTTCAAGGGAAGCCACCGGCAAATCAAGCTGGGAGGGAGTTCGGTCCGAGGAGATGGCCTCGACTGAAGCGGGGGCCGGGTTGGCTGCGGAAGAGGGGGTGCTGACCTGCTCTGTCACCGGTTCCACAGATGTAACTGAGTGGGTGTGAAGGTCCGTCCGGTGCCGTTTGCGTGTCACCAGTGGGGAGTCATCGGCCGAGTGCCCCACGTCCTCCGACGTCGGTTGTCCAGCAGACGAGATGGCATCGCCGACCGTTTCGGTTGCAGGGAGCCGAACGTCCAACTCTCCAACTGCGGGTGGAGCTTCTTCACTTTCACCCTGTTGTGAGTCGATCGGTGCGATGCCCAGATTGGCCATCTCCTTAGCTGCCGTCGCCTCTATCTCGACAGCCTTCAACCTCATCCGCTCGGTGGCCTTGGCACACCACATGATGTCGGCTGCATAAAAGAAGAATAAATCAGTTAGACCAAAAGGGAGGGGGACGAGGAAAACGCTTACCCATGCTGCTCGGAAGCTTCGTTCGGATCGGGCTCAATCCGAATATGTACAGCACACCCTCGCAAAGCAGCTTGTGGATGTTGAATCTCTGCCCGGCCAGCAGATTGGCTGCGTGGAGGTAATCTGGCTGGCTCTTGTATTTACCAAGGTCCGGTGGGCTCGGCACGGTGGTCTGCCATTTAGTTCGGAAAGATGGCCGCTCGGGAAAACGAAGGTAAAAGTAGTTCTCTTTCCAATGTTTGTTCGAGGTTGGCATTTTATCGAAAAAAACAAGACCGATCCGCGACTGGAAGAGGAAAGTGCCCCACTCGGACTGTTTGGGATAGTAGAAATAGTAGAAAGTCTTGGGGACTAAGGGGATGTCGTGTAGCCTAAAGAGGACAACTACCCCGCACAACAACCGGAAGGAGTTTGGGACGAGTTGGCCGAGCGGGAGGCGGAAGTAGTTGCACACCTCAAGGATGAACGAATGAACAGGAAAACGTAGACCGACTATAAACTGGTCTCGGAAAAAGTAAATAGAGCCGATCGGAGGGTCGTGTGGCCGATCGGATGGGGTGTCCAGTATTAGTTCATGGTCAGAAGGAAGTTCGAAGGTTCGGACGAGGCTCAACGCGTCCCTCTCATCGAACCGGCTCTCCGTGGTGGTATACCAGAGGCCGAGGGCGAGGTCGGACTGGCGAGAGGAACTGGCCATTGCCAGGACAAGGGCCGAAGCAAAAGAAGGCAAGAGTTAACGAGAAGAATGGCTGGAACAGTGTCTAAGGGGGGCACGAATACGGCGAGAGTGCAAAGAAAAACGCAAAAGAACTAAAAGGAGAAGGACAAAGGGGCCTTACAGAAGATATGATCGAAGGAGGAGGCGAGGGATCATCGGAACGCAGAGAAACGAGTTCGCCGGAACACTGAACGAGATGGAGCAGAAGCCTTCGAATGCGCACACGCGATAACGCGAAGCGGCTGGGGAAGAGGAGATGTCCTTATAAACGTTGGGCTCGATCGACCGGAGCCGTCCGATCCAGGTCACGGGATCCAAGGAGCAGATCTAACCGTCGAATTCCAAAGGCCAAAGGTCACATCAGCCCTGACAGCTCGAGCGAGCGGTGACGGCTGCGCGACCACGTGGCACCCGCTTATGGGTCGCATTTAATGAGCACCATTATGGGGGCATGGTCGCGTACTCAACCTCAATGGCGGTGATTTGCATGAATTTCGAGGAGATTCTAGGGATATTAGTGTTGACCAATGTCGGAGCGACGGGACAACCGCTAGCAAACAAAACTTTCCAAGTGTCAGCCGGTGTCGGGCCGATCGGCATCACCCACTTGCACGTTCCCCGATCGGATAGGCACTAACATCGGTAGCCGAGCGGTAGGCGTGTCACTAAGCCAACGGTCCAGTCAGTCGGACTTGCCACCTCCTTCGACTAGACTTGGAGGGAAGGCACTGTTGGGGATCGGTCGGCCGGCTTGAAGGGGGGTTGGATAGACGGCACCCCCAAATAGTTGCTTCCTACGTATTTGTTAGCACAGCGGAATACAAACAATACAAATACAAATACGAAAGCTAAAGACTAAGAATGAGAAAGACAAGCAAACCAATTGACACGATCGTTTAACGTGGTTCGGAGATTAGGGCTCCTACTCCACGGCTGTCCGTAAGGTGGACGATCCCGATCCTTCGGTGGATTACTCCCCGGCAAACTAGCTCACGTAGCTCCTTGTGGGTGGAGAAACCTCACCACAACCCTCACAAGAACTCTTTTGACGCTTAGGGCACAAGTAGACTACTAATAGAGATTAACCACTTCTATCGTCAACTCAAACCAAGCTCCCAAGCTTTGGTTTTATAGGCCACGGTTGAAAACCCCGCCTACCACTGACTTAAAACATGCAGTCTCTGTGGAAATTCGACCGTTACATCCCAACTGCCGATTCCACACATTCTCGTCACGCCGATCGCTTCACGATCGCACCAATGACCGATAAAACATGCAATGATCGCTACAAGATCGCTACAAGAGCGCCACAAGATCGCACAAGAACGCTTACAAGATCGCCACAAGAAACCCTAAAAACTAGGATTTTACTCCCGTACAATCTCTCGTGCACTCGTACTCTCACCCTTATGACTCACTTGATTCTTCCTTGCAGCCTTGACCTTTGCCTTCAAGCCTACTTCCTTTGGCTCTCGCCCCTGATGCATTCAAGCCCGCTGCCTGCACTCCAATGCCATCCTTCGCAGATGCCTCAAGTCGCCTCGGCCCTTGTCCTCGCCGCCTTGTCCGGTCCCTCTGATGCTCCATCCTTCACCGGACCCAAGCCATCAATCTGAGTCATATGTGTATCCCGCAAACCCGCACAACTCAAATACACATATCAAATACAGGGGAACCTAACTTAAACCTTTGTCCAAACACTAAAACACATGGTCCCACTGGACCATTGGGATTGCTCCAACAATCTCCCCTTTTGGTGTTTGGCAATACGTTTAAGTTAGGGAAAACATATAGCAAATAAACATGCTAAAACAAATGGACTTACGTTGCCAAGGTTACACACTTGGACTTACACCGCCGAATGGACTTACGTTGCCAAGGCTACACACTTGGACTTACACTGCCGAATGGACTTACGATGCCAAGGCTACACACTTGGACTTACAACGCCAAATGGACTTACGTTGCCAAAGCTACACACTTGGCAACCGCCGAAACAATGCACAGGGCTTTTTAAGAACCTATCCCAAGGCTCCCCCTACACCTAAGCTTCCATTGAGCTAGGATTTTCCACATAAGGCTTTTGAAGGACCTATCCCAAGGCTCCCCCTTTACCTAAGCTCTCCATTGAGCTAGGATTTTTACAACGGGCTTTTTAAGAACCTATCCCAAGGCTCCCCCTACACAAAGGTACTTTCAGGTTTTCCTAACTAAACCTTACTTCTCCCCCTTTGCCTAACATCCAAAAAGTTCTCCAACAATATCCCAATTATTGAAAACTTGTCATCCAAATGACCCTAAACTCATGTATGTATCACTCATGGATCCCATACATCTATATGAGCTGACCCGGTCAAAATCTAGTGCTGAAAACACTTTCAAACTGGTATCAGTCGACTGCAAGAAGTACCAGTCGACTGCCCCCATGAAAACGAGCTTACAGAGACATTCTGTGCTCGTGAACAGTGTTACCAGTCGACTGGTAACTGTACCAGTCGACTGGTACACAATTCATGAAAAAATCAGCCTTTTCTAGCCAACTTCAGAAATGCGCCAGAAATTCCACAGACCTCCAAAAATCCCCAAATTTTGTGGAGAGGTCTATTTTATCAATATCTACTTGGGAAAAATATATATAAAAATATATCTATCACCAATCCCAAGATTGACACAAAACACAAAACTAGCTAAAAAGTTCAATTGAACCTTGACCTAAAGTCCTAGTTTTGACTTCCTCTTGATGTATTTGCCCGTACTAACCCATAATGCATCCCTAGCATTGATTTATATGGCATCTATACATCAAAACCAATTATCATGCTATATGACCCCAATTGTCATATTTCTTGCATGAAATACAAACCATGTGTGCCAATTCCCCAGGTTTGAGACTCAAGTCCGTCTCTAAACCACTTGGCACACTCCATGGCTCCTCTAGACCCCCAAGTAGAACCCACCTGAGATCCATTGGCCATGGGTCCCAAATTGACTCTTGGAGCTCCCCCTAGAGCTCTTTACCTTAGTCACCTCCCTAGGTGACTCATCTATTGTGACCAAACCACAATGATGTCCCTTAGAAGATCTCCTTATCTTCTTGACCTTGGACATATCATCCTTGCCATAATCATATGCAACCCTAGCATATTTCTTTTTATTGGCCTTGGATGACTCTCCCTTGCACTTATCATGTGCCACCCTAGCACATGGTCTCTCATTAGCCTTAGAGGAACTAGATCGGTATCCCAAGCCCGATCTATCATTGTTGGGTCTTTGGCTACCCAACATCATCCTTAATTCCTTAGATCCAACATTGAATCTCTTAAGGAATTGTTCCAAACCATCAAGCTTTGCCTTCAAAGCTTGGTTCTCCCTTTCTAGGTTCCTAAACCTAGAGTCAACATGTCCACCTTGGACATTCCTAGACCTACCCTTTCTAGGCATATGTCTCCCCTTCTTGGGATTAATGCCTTGGTTCTCTATTACCTTCTTCTCCTTAGGTAATGAGAATTTAACTTGCCTAGGTCTACCATTCCTAGGTTTTTCATGAATTGGCCTCCTAGGGTTTTGATCTACATTAACCCTATTCCTATCATGATATCTAAATCCAAAATTTTTCATTGCTACATAATGATAATCATTATTTCTCCTAGCATGCATGGGAACATAAGAATTTGAATTTGAATTACACTTCAAATTAGGGTATACCTCCCTTACCCTTGAAGCTCCCCCTTGACTTGAGCTCCTCTTCTTCTTCTCCCACTTCTTTAAATGCGCTAGCTTCTTGATCTCTCCCTTCTTGGGGCATTTTGTGTGGTAGTGGCCCTTCTCTCCACACGTGAAGCATATAATGCGCATTTTCCTTCTTTGGGCTTCTTCATTCCTACAACCCTTGTTAGTGTCTAAAATAACTTGATTGGGTTTAGGAGTTACCTTCTTCTTACCCAATGGACACCTACTCTTGTAGTGTCCCTTCTCATTGCACCCGAAGCACACAATGTGAATTTTTGAATTTGCTTCGGTGGAGGTGCTCACTAGGTTGACTTCTTCCAAAATTTCTTCTTCATTCATCTTGGACTCTTCTTCAACCCTTGAGGATGTTGATGATGCCTCATCTTCCTTCTCCTCCTCGGATGTTGAGTGTGACTCAACTTCCGTTTGCTCCTCCTCAACTTGAGCAATTAAACCCATCTCCTTGGGTTCCTCTTCTTCTTGTGTAGGTTTAGGTTCTTCCCGTAGAACCATCTTCAATTTGCTCCACAAATCATGGGCGTTCTTATATTCACCTACACCACTTATCATGTTAGAAGGCAAAATTTCAATCAAGATTGATATTACCTTTGAATTTGCCTCCGATCGTGTGGTTTGCTCTTCCGTCCAACGTTGTGGTTGGAGTCTTTTTCCTTTCTTGTCTTTCGGGACTTCAAACGGTTCTTTGACCACCATCATGGTGTCCCAATCCGTGTTGAAGAAAACCTCCATCCTCATCATCCAATACGTGATGTCCCCAAGGCTTCCTCCTTCAAATTTTGGAGGGACAATAAACCCGGCCATCTTGTGCTTCCTTGGCGGTTAGTCCAACGGAGAGCGTCCTCGCTCTGATACCACTTGTTGGGGATCGGTCGGCCGGCTTGAAGGGGGGTTGGATAGACGGCACCCCCAAATAGTTGCTTCCTACGTATTTGTTAGCACAGCGGAATACAAACAATACAAATACAAATACGAAAGCTAAAGACTAAGAATGAGAAAGACAAGCAAACCAATTGACACGATCGTTTAACGTGGTTCGGAGATTAGGGCTCCTACTCCACGGCTGTCCGTAAGGTGGACGATCCCGATCCTTCGGTGGATTACTCCCCGGCAAACTCCGGCTAGCTCACGTAGCTCCTTGTGGGTGGAGAAACCTCACCACAACCCTCACAAGAACTCTTTTGACGCTAGGGCACAAGTAGACTACTAATAGAGATTAACCACCTCTATTTCGTCAACTCAAACCAAGCTCCCAAGCTTTGGTTTTATAGGCCACGGTTGAAAACCCCCTTACCAGTCGACATGCAATCGACTGCCCTCGAGGAAATTCGACCGTTACATCCCAACGGCTCGATTCCACACATTCTGCTCACGCCAATGATCGCTTCAATGATCGCACTCACCGATCGATAAAACATGCAATGATCACATAAGATCACAAGAGCGCCACAAGATCGCACAAGAACGCTTACAAGATCGCCACAAGAAACCCTAAAACTAGGATTTTACTCCGAGTACAATCTCGTGCACTGCACCTCACCCTTATGACTCACTTGATTCTTCCTTGCAGCTTTGACCTTTGCCTTCAAGCCTACTTCCTTTGGCCCTCCCTCGGATGCATTCAAGCCCGCGGCTCGTACCCAATGCCATCCTTCGCGTATGCCTCGAAGTCGCTTCCCTCGGCCCTTGTCCTCGCTGCCTTGTCCACGGTCCCTCGGATGCTCCATCCTTCACCGGACCCGAAGCCATCAACCTGAGTCATATGTGTATCCTGCAAACCTGCACAACTCAAATACACATATCAAATACAAGGGTGAACCTAACTTAAACCCTTTGTCCAAACACCAAAACACATGGTCCCGCGGACCATTGGGATTGCTCCAACAGGCACGTGATCCGGTGGTAAGGATCGAGGGCCCACATAGGAAGGGGTCAACGACACGGGCGAGTCAAAGTTTCGGCTGAGTGGGGAGTAAGTCACCTGGCCGACCGGCCGAAGTAGATCCCGAGCCGACACGAAGACAGCTCGGCCTCAGGTCGAGCTTTCGACGCTCACAAGCTCTTATAGAGGAACCGCTATGTCAAGTGGCCAATCTGCTCGGCCAAACTGCAAAACAGCTAGCTTGTACCCCATCCGAGTATGTGATTGAGCGGCCTTCTCGCCCGATCTGAGGTGCATGTATACCCGAGCGCCCTGGAGGCCGAGCGACCAGCCCGTCTAGCCCAAGTAGAGACAAAAGGCTTAGAAGAGGACAAAAGGGGTAGCTTGTGATATCATTATCGAGACACCTGCCGCCGACAAATAGCATGGTCGACGGCCAGGCCGTATCGAGGATCGTACGGGGGAAGTTTCCGCTGCCGTGGCAGAGATATGCTCAGACAGTTGCGGTATGGCGTCAGACATGCTTTTCTGACACAACCATTCTGAGGTATGCTTTGAGGAACGTGCATGCCTCGGGAAGCGTGCACGTGCCTCTCCGGGGTCCTATATAAAGACTCCCGGACTTCGACGGAGGGATGGTTTTTCTCCTCGTCTACTGTAGCCACAGTCTCTCTATTCTGCCTCTGTTTCATCTCGCCGTTGTCTGACTTGAGCGTCGGAGGGTCATCGCCAGGAACCCCTTCCCGGCCCGGCTTTGTTGCAGGTTCACCAGAGGTCCACGTCATTGCGGAGATCACCCGAAGGCAGTAGAGAGCGCCACGTCCCCAGCTTTCATCGACTCAGCGCACGGACAGGATCAACATGATATTCTATGTTTGTAATGATACCCTAAGCAATACCATTATATTCTAAGTTTATTATTCATTTGCTTTAGTGTAGAGGAAATTTTTGATAATATGATACGAAGATCGTGAGATGAAATTGAGCTCATAATGTTTTATTTAAATTTATTTCAAATGATACAAGTTTAATAATATTTCAAATTATATTCTCTTTAGGTAATGATGTATATGAACAAAGTTTGGATATACAATCGATTAGAAAATAGATTTATCAGAGATGATTTTATTGCTGAAGTTGAACAGTTCATGAACTTTGCTAAAAGTCATCTAGAATGTATGAATGGTGTCGAGTTACGGTGTCCATGCAATCATAAAAAAATGTCAAAATAGAGCTTTCTGTGATGAGGATACTGTAAAAATGCATATATGTAGAAATAGTTTTGTGTCAAATTACTATAATTGACACTATCACGGAGAGTCTTATTTATGTGAACTAATTAGGCCTTCTGGTGGTTCGTCATCTGGGACAACTATTATCGCTCCTGAAGCAACAACTAATATTGATATTAAAATGCAATCAATGGTTCGCGATGCGATGAATGCAGTTGATTATTCCAATATAGATGAAATACCAACACCTGAATATCAACAACTATATAAAATGTTAAAGCTAGGAAAGAGAAGTATGGAAAGGCATTCCTTCGATCATTCTCAACTATCAGCTACTGCAAGGTTATTGAATATGAAACCAGAACATCATTTTTCTAAAAGATGTTACGATGATATATGTCAATTGATGTCAGAGTTGCTCCCTGCTGATAACATAATGAATGATAACTTCTATGAAACAAAGAAATTGATCAGAGATTTATGTTTGCCTATAGAGAAGAATGATTGTTGTATATGTTGGAGCAGCGGGACCGGCAAGAGGGGGGTGAATTGCCTGCAAATAAAAACTATACCCTCCTCAACCAATTTAAACTCAAATAAATGCAATAGTTATAAATTTAAACAAAACTAAACTATGAATAGAAAAGGAAGACTCAGCTATTTACTTGGTTACAACCAAGAAGGTTTTTAATCCAAGGCAGTAATAAAGCGCTATGAATAATCTCATTCTCTGAAGGCGGAGAAGTCTTTTACACACTTGGAAGCACATAACTATTGCTAGAATGTAAGTACAGGAGTTGTAGTTCAATTTCCTTATGCTGAACAACTATTCGAGACCCCTTTATATAGGGGTTCCAAGACTTATCAAATAACCTAATTTTCGGGATCAGGTTTTGACTCGAGAGGGATCAGTCGACCGATCCCCAAGTTCGGTCGACCGAACCTACTGTACCTGCCCAGCCTTCCATCCAGGTGCAGTCTCTCTGGATCGAGCTTGGGTTCGGTCGACCGATCCTTGTGTTCGGTCGACCGATCAGCCAACGGTCTCTCTGAGCTGGCCCGATCAGTACGTTTGACGAAGTCTTCTAGTTTATCTTCGGTTTGGTCGACCGATCAGCCATTGGTTGCTGACGTGGCTGCTGACGTGTCTCCAACGGCTGGCTTCTGTTGAAGGGGGTTCGGTCGACTGATAAAAGGGTTTGATCGACCGAACACTTGTCAAGTCAACTTCCCGGTTGACTTGCTCTGGTTCGGCTTCTTTGGGTGATTTCGACCATTCGGAATAGGGCTCACCCGAACCCAGTTCCCGGCCTTCTCCTCGAGCAGTCTTCCGTCCCGGCTTTAAGTCCCTCGAACGCCGTGCACATTCTTCACGCCCACCGGTGTACTCTTCCGCAGTTCTCTCGTCCTTTGGACGCACCGAGCCCATCGGCTCCCTACCCGTGCCGTCCTTCTCGCTAGTTGCGTCTTCCACTCGACTTCCTATACTCCTAAGTTCCTGCACACTTAGACATAGGGATCAGACAAACAGGACCTAACCTAAAATTGGTTGATCACATCAAAACAACCACGGGGTCCAACAATATCCCCCTTTTTGATGTGCAACAACCCAAGTTTAAGTTAGGGTAAAAACAAACAAATAGTAATTTTAAGAAAATTACTAAACTAACATTTTATGCAGAAAAATAATAAAATTTGCAACACAAGGTAGAAGGGAAAGAAAATTTAAACATTTAATTTTTTCTAACTCCCCCTTAACTTGTTCCTTAACTCTCCCCCTTTGATCATAGCAAAAACGGGGGAAAACAATTTTCTAAGTCATTTGCAAAGTAAACCAAAAAATTTCTAAGTTTTAAAAAAATTTCCAAAAAAAATTTCCAACTTAAACCAAAAAACTTTCTAACTTTAGAGGACTTTTTAGCAAAAGATAGTTTTAAAGATTTTTCAAGTATAAATAAAATAATTTCTAATTTCTGACTAGATTTAAACTTAGATATAAACACTATTTGAGGATTTTTCAAAATTCATGTGCAGTAAAAAATGATCAAACATATTTAAGTAACCTTTAAAGCATTATTTTATTCTAATTTTAATGCTTTTACCAGAAAGTTAATTAAATATTTTATTTCGATATTTCGGCTTCCCGGTCGTGGCGAGGCACTTGGCCTTCTTGGTTATTGGAGCAACAACTACTTCCTTAGACAAAGCTTCATAAAGAAATTCATTGTTTAATTTACTCGCTGTAAGTTCTAACTTATTAAGTTTTACTCTAGCAAAGATTTTGGAACCCAGTAAATGTTCCTTCCTACAGGATTGGTTAAAAACTTAGAGGGTACATATACTTTTGGTATTTTTCTAAGTTGACCCTGATGTTTTCTTATATACTAATTTAATTTTCCGTAGACCTTAATTTTTTATTTTTGAAATCGATTTGGTCTTAAACATGCATTTTCAGTTTTCAATTTTTTAAGTTCTAAATTTAATTTCTCATTTTCTAAATTCACATTTTCTAACATTATTTTTAAATTGGCAATTTCTTTTTCTGATTTGACTAAGTCTTTAGTAAGTACTTTGATAAACTTAAAAGACTAAGAGGGAGTGAGATCACGTACCTTACTTACCTCACTTGGTGATGCTCCCCCTTCATCGTAGCTTTCTTCTTCTGATTCTCCCCCTTGATCAATGCTCATCTTTGAGTCTGAGTCACCTTCGAAGAGATGGTTGGCCACCAGTGCTAGTCCCGAGAAAGCTTCGGCTTTTGACTCGGAGGATGAAGAATCATCCCATGTGACCTTCAGGCTCTTGCGTGTAGAGGACGTCAACTTTTGAGGCTTTTCTTTGTTCTTTTTCTTCAGTTTGGGGCAGTCATCCTTGATGTGCCCTTCCTTGTTGCAGTTGTAGCATCGGACAGTCCTTCTGTTTCGTTGATGCTTCCTCGACTGTGATTTAAATTTGTTAGATTTAAGAAATTTATTAAAACGTCTTACCAGTAGCGTCGCTTCGGTTTCGTCGATCGATGCTTCGAAGTCAAGATCATCCTTTTCGGCTTGTAGGGCAATGTTGAGGTTCGTCTTCTCTACTGGTTTCTCTGCAAGTCGAGACTCATGAAGTTCAAAGGTAGAAAATAAGTTTTCTAAGCTACTTACCTCAAAGCCCTTAGAGATGTAATATGCATCTACTAAGGACGCCCAGTCTGGAGTTTTGGGGAAGGCGTTGAGCGCGTATCGGATGGAATCTCGGTTCGTTACTTCTTCTCCAAGATTGATTAGTTGAGTTATTAGCTCTTTAATCCTTACTTGGAGTTGCGCTACATTCTCTCCATTGTTCATCCGGAGGTTCGTTAGTTATGTCCGGAGGATATCGCGCCTCGCTAGCTTTGCTTCCGAGGTACCCTCGTGGAGCTCCAGGAATTTATCCCAGAGGTCTTTTGCGGAGTCATAGCTTCCGATCCGATTTACCTCCTGGGGCGGAAGAACGTTGAGCAAGTGGAACTCAGCCTTTCTGTTAGCGACGAAATCAGCATGCTCCTTCTTCGTCCATTGATTTTCTTCTTTGTCTTTTGGAGCTGCAAAACCATATTTCATTGTAATAAGAATGTCAAAATCCGTTTTAGAGAATACCTCCATTTTTCACTTCCATGTGACGAAATCTCCGTCGAACATCGGGGGATGAATGTTCACACCGGCCATTTTTCTGATCTTTGTGCTTCAGACGACGGTTAGTCCTTCTGATGTTGTTGGGCTCTGATACCACTTGTTGGAGCAGCGGGACAGACAAGAGGGGGGTAAATTGCCTGCAAATAAAAACTATACCCTCCTCAACCAATTTAAACTCAAATAAATGCAATAGTTATAAATTTAAACAAAACTAAACTATGAACAGAAAAGGAAGACTCAGCTATTTACTTGGTTACAACCAAGAATGTTGTTAATCCAAGACAGTAATAAAGCGCTATGAACAATCTCCTTCTCTGAAGGCGGAGAAGCCTTTTACACACTTGGAAGCACAGAACTATTGCTAGAATGTAAGTACAGGAGTTGTAGTTCGATTTCCTTGTACTGAACAACTATTCGAGACCCCTTTATATAGGGGTTCCAAGACTTATCAGATAACCAGATTTTCGGGATCAGGTTTTGACTCGAGAGGGATCGGTCGATCGATCCCTAGGTTCGGTCGACCGAACCTGCTGTACCTGCCCAGCCTTCCGTCCAGGTGCAGTCTCTCTAGATCGAGCTTGGGTTCGGTCGACCGATCCTTGTGTTCGGTCGACCGATCAGCCAACTGTTAGCTAGAGCCCTAGAGCCAATCATTTGATGATTGTATTATGGACTTATTGTATCATATTTTTGTATATTAATAAAGGCATTTGTTTGGTTATTATACTTACTTGTATTGGTGCCAAATAAACTAAGTATAATAACGTCCTTGAGTAGAAGGTTCTTACCTATATCAATCGATTGGTTGAATCGATAGTGAGATGATATAGGGAACACTACTCTTAATCATTCCTAGTCAAGTATTAACATCCAGGGACAATGTTAATGCAATAAGACTAGCATGTAGGTCAACTTGATGACTTGATCTCACAAGTCATGGATATAGAGATATCAAGTTGACACATGGGTATACATTAGAAAATGTATACTGAATGACCCGCCATGAGAAAGTATCATGGATCGTTATATGAGTGGCATATACTTTCTCATGTGGCTATTAGTATGACTACTAGTCCTTAGACCTGAAGTCACCATAGATCCCTACATAAGGGGTTATGTACTTTAGTTTCGTCAAACGTCACCCGTAACTGGGTGGACTATAAAGGCGATTACTGGATATATAACAAATTATACAGAGGGATGTGAGTGATGTAGATGGGATCTATCCCTCCTATATGACGGGAGAGACATCGGTATTCTTAATAGAGTGAGACCACGAAGTGCATGGTCATGCCCAAATGAGTCAATATAGGATATTGAGCTCATTTGATTTAGTGAGTCTACTTGGAGTTCAAGATTTAGATTGGTCAGAGGATAACACGGTCTATGCCTCACATTGACCAATCTAGATGTCTAGGATAGAAGGACACTTGTCATATATTGTGAGGAGTCACAATTAGTAGTCACAAGGTGATGTTGGATCTCAACATTCTTGTAACTTGGGTAGTAATGATGTGTTGTTAGATATCGCTCATTACTTATGCTCCTAAATGGGTTTAGGGCATTGCCAACGTTACAAGAACCTATAGGGTCACACACTAAGGACAATTAGATGGAGATTAGGTTCATATGATGAACCAAGAGGATTAGATTCATTTGATGAATCAAATTGGATTAAGAGTAATCCTAATTGGGCTAACTTGAGTTCGACTCAAGTTGATTCATGTGTTCAATGAGTCTAATTTAGATTATGACTCATTGAATCAATTTAATTAAATGAATTAGATTCATTATATTAAGTTGGCTTGAATCAAATGGTTGGATTCGATCAACCATGGAAGAGATTTGGTCAAGTTTGACTTGACTTGAGAGGAAGATAAAAGTCAAGTTTTACTTGACTTTATGCCACCTCATTGGTGAGTTGGCATTGATGTGGACCAATGATGTTACTCCACATCATCATGGGTGCCACCTCATGGAAGTTACAAAGCCATTTCCTTTAATAGTTTCACATTAATTGCACTTAATGCAATTTTTGGGAGTTACACAACTTGAAAGTGGCCGGCCACTTTTGAATGGGAATCAAATTGATTTTCCTCATTCAAGTGCATTATTCCTTCTTCTTCCTCTTGGAGCTCTCTTCCTCTCCCTCTCCTCCTCAACTTGGTCGAACCACACATAGGTGCTAGCACACCTCTTTGTGTGTTTTTCTCCACCTACGAGTCCGTGTGGATACTTCTAGAGGAGTATCTATCTTGATACTCTTGAGATCCGGCACCGTTTGGATGAGCGGGAACGCGAAGGGCTTCGCTTCAAAGGTATAACTCGTTTCATGTAGATCTAGGAGTAGATCTAAGTAAGAACTCGTACTCGTAATTTTGTTTTGAAATCTTTTCTTCGCACGAGATCCGTTGGCTAGGGTGAATCGGGGTTTCCGCGACGCGAAAAAGCAGTTTTCGCGGCCCGAAAAACCCAACACCAACGTTCTCTCTGAGCTGGCCCGATCAATACGTTCGACAAAGTCTTCTGGTTTATCTTCGGTTCGGTCGACCGATCAGAAGGTTCGATCGACCGATCAGCCATTGGTTGCTGACGTGGTTGCTGACGTGTCTCCAACGGCTGGCTTCTGTTGAAGGGGGTTTGGTCAACTGATAAAAGGGTTCGGTCAACCGAACACTTGTCAAGTCAACTCCCCGGTTGGCTTACTCTGGTTCGGCTTCTTTGGGTGATTTCGACCATTCGGAATAGGGCTCACCCGAACCCAGTTCCCAGCCTTCTCCTTGAACAGTCTTCCGTCCCGGCTTTACGTCCCTCGAACGTCGCGCACGTTCTTCACGGCCACCGGTGTACTCTTCCGCAGCTCTCTCGTCCTTTGGACGCACCGAGCCCGTCGGCTCCCTTCCCGTGTCGTCTTTCTCGCTAGCTGCTCTTCCGCACGACTTCCTACGCTCCTAAGTTCCTGCACACTTAGACACAGGGATCAGACAAACATGACCTAACCTAAACTTGATTGATCACATCAAAACAACCACGGGGTCCAACAGTATAAACAACTGCATGATATTTTGGAATGAAGACAGCGATCTGAATGAATGCAAAATCTATACTCACCCTCGTTTTAAGCATCGTACTTGCATACCAGGGAAGAAGAAGAAAAATATTACTTGGAAAGTAATGTATTATTTTCCGTTAACTGCTAGACTTTAACGCTTATATGCATCTGCTGCTACAGCTTGCCACATAATGTGGCATCATGAGCATGAGCACGAAGGAGGTATAATGTGTCATCCTTGTGATTTTCCTATATGGAAACATCTTGATACTATATTTTCCTCCTTTGCAATGGAACCACGTAATGTGAGATTGGGACTTTCTACAGATGGATTTCAACCATTTGGTCAATTGGGACAGCAATATTCATCTTGACCAGTCATATTAACACCGTATAATTTACCGCCATAGATGTGCATGAAAGATGAATTTATGTTCCTTACCATGCTTATTCCTGGTCCAACCAATCCCAAAGATAAGATAGATATTTTCTTGCAACATCTGATTGCCGAGCTTAATGAATTATGGAATATAGGGTCGGTGACTTATGATGTTGCAAGTAAAACTAATTTTACATTACATGCTACCTTATTATGGACAATCAGTGATTTTTCAGCATACTCAATGTTGTCGGGATGGAGCACGACTGCTAAATTAGCATGCCCACATTGCATGATAGAGTCTGATGCATTTTCATTACCTTACAGTGGGAAGGTATCTTGGTTTGTTAATCACCATAAATTTTTACCAGTTGATCACCCATTTAGGCGAAATAAGAAAAATTTTCTAAATAATGTTGTAGTAAGAAAATTTCCCCCAACAGTCTATGCTTCAGGTGAAGAAATCATTGAAAAAATAGATTGTTATAGATTTTTTCCAATATCTCAGCCTAACTCTGATCAGATAAATAAATATTTTGTAAGGATGTGCAAGTGTGGTTGGAAGAAAAGGAGCATTTCTGGGAGTTGTCTTATTAGAAGTATCTACTCATTCGACATAATATAGATGTGATGCATGTTGAGAAAAAAAATTTGATAATATTTTCAACACTGTGATGAATGTGTTTGGAAGAACTAAGGACACTGTAAAATCACATAAAGAATTAAAAGAATTAGTCAACAGACCAGAGTTGCATCAGAATGAAACAACCAATAAGTTTCCAAAAGCTTGTTATACATTGGACAAATATAGTAAACAAGCTTTATATAGTTGGTTGAAAGAAATCAAATTCCCAAATGGATATGCTTCGAATATGGCTCGATACGTTGATATGAATAAGTTAAAGATGTTTGGAATGAAGAGTCATGACTGCCACGTGTTCATGTAAAGACTTATTTCAATAGCTTTTCATGATTTACTTCCCAATAATGTTTGGCCAGCACTTACGGAGTTGAGTCTGTTTTTTAGAGATTTGACAGCAAGGTGTATTATGGCGATCGATGTGCTTCGGCTAGAAGCAGACATTCCTCTCATACTTTGTAAACTGGAACGTATATTTCCACCTAGTTTTTTTGATTTAATAGAACATCTACTGGTACATTTACCATATGAGGCACGAATAGCTGGTCATGTGCAGTACAAATGGATGTATCCATTTGAATTATTTTCGGGAAAATTAAAGAATAATATTCTTAACAAAGCAAGAGTTGAGGAGTCAATATATAATGCTTATCTGGTTGAGGAAACATCTTCCTTCTGCTCCTATTATTTTGCTGATAATGTTAAAAATAGACATCGTAAGTGTCCTAGAAATTCCGATAATGCTCAGAATATAGACCCATCAATGCTTTCTATTTTTAAATTTTCTGGTAAACCAATGGATGCAGTTGTTTCTAGATAGTTAACTCAATAATAATACCATGCTGCAAGAACATACATACTCTTAAACTGTGATGAGGTCAAACCATACATAAGTAAGTTAACTTCTTTAATCAAACATTTATCTCATTGTATTTGTTTGTTTGATATCCTAATTGTCTTAAAATTACCTTCTTTCATAGCTTGTATGAACAATAATTATCTCTACAAAATCCATCAATGGGTGCAAGTGAGGTAGTTGAAAAGTTAGAGATTGAATTTGTATCATGGTTTCAAATATATGTAAGTTTGAGAATTTTTCATAAATCTTCATTAAATTAAGTTTGATCTTAATTTATATCATAACTATTTTGATAGGTGAAAGACCGCAAAAAATCAAATGCGAAAGATGATAGAATATTGAATCTTGCATCAGGACCCCTTCGTCAAATCATGGTTTACTCTGGTTACTATGTTAATGGTCTCAAATTCCATGTGACACAATAAGATTTACGATGATTAAATTATAATTCTGGTGTTTGCGTTAAAGGATCTATCGACAACTAAGTTTGATTACTATAGTAGACTTGAGAAAATCATAGAGCTTGAATACCCTGCATTACCTATAAAAAGGCGTGTGTTGTTCAAATATTCATGGTATAATCCGACCTCAAGAATAGGTATTAAAACACATCCAAATTATAATTTAGTTGAGGTTAATGCAAATAGAAGGTTCAATAAGTTTGAAGCTTTCATTTTTGGGGTATAAGCGAGTCAAGTTTTTTATCTTAAATATCCTACGAAGAGAATAAGATATAGTGAATGATTGTCTGTTTGTCGAATGAAGTCTCGTTCGACCATAGAAATGTCGAACACCATCACTGCTCAAAACCATGATGCATTTCATAATGACAAAGTAGAGAGACATTCAGTTGATTCACAATTCGAATCTACATCATAATTACTTGTAGATGTTAATATCACTTACAAGGAGATAGATGATGGAGAGATATCCAACAGTGAGAATCTTGTTGAACTAACATAGTCTAGCGACAACGACTTAGAAATTGTTAATGTTGAGTAGAAATGCTTCCAGAGTCTAGCATTGATTAAATTTTAGCATTATTGTTCATCAAGTAAGGTATGCTTCAATCATGTTTTGTTGCTTAATTATCATTTAGTAAACTTTATTATGATGTGTTGTAATATTATTTTATAGATATTATATATCATGGCAGACCATCTATCACCACTCAGTGGATCTACAATGCTTAGGGTTGTTAGAGAGTCGTAAGTATTTTTTTTATTATTAGTAATTCAAGTTCTTTATTTATATAACATATATTTTATTTCTTAATATTTTTTATGTGTAGGTTTACTTCTGATAGTCATCGAGTAGCGACATATATTAGCAGAAAATTTAAAGAAAAAGTCTGCATTTCTTGTATTACATAGAGACATATAGACTAGGAGACTAAAGATTTTTATTATAATGAATTTGTGATAAGTAAATTGAATATGTACAATATATTTATCCTTTAATATACTAAATTTTTAATTTTTAATTGCATAAAAAATATACGTGGGAGGATGAACACGAGGCAGAATTTGCAGCGACGTGAAATATTTACTGTGCCAAATTGTACAAAGACCTCTTATATTATATGAGAAAAAATTGCACAAGGTCGGCTTATATATCCGACGAGATCTCTAGTGCATGGGCGACCACTTGGTCTACAGAGAGATGGCAGGCAAAGGCTCTAAAAGCTCTAGAAAATAGGAATACAGAGACAGATGGCCCGAGTACCGGATCCGCTTGGCATACATCAGGATCATGATCTATTGTTGAGCACGCTATGGATCTAGTGAGTGTAATTTAAAGTTAAATAAATTAAATTTTTATTTATTAACAAACTTGCATAATTTTGGCCCAACTTATTTATGTATGCAGGAGCGTTCTTTAAAAAGACAACCCACTTGCCTAGAGATCTTTCTCAAGACTCACCAGAGAAAGGATGGCGCATATGTTGATGCTCGATCCAAGAACATTGGGGTTTGAATTATTAACTTTATATTTAATCGTTAAGAATGGTTAATTAGCTTTAGTAATTGTGTACAAGATATAAATCGTATATTTTTTTCTATGCAGGAAGAAATGACAAGTAGGGTGGCTCTGACATTTCAGCCACCAGTAGAGGGAGGGGAGTCACAGGATCTATCTACCCAGTAAATAAATGATATTTATTATGATATTGTAGGTGAAAGGACAAAGAACTCTTCCCTCTACGACTTTGGCTCCTAGGCCAAGGTGGTATTTGATCGTTTGGTTGCTACTCAGAATACCGTCTTAGTTCCCCTGTACAAAAATTTATACAAGCATAGAACTATCCTAGCTACCCATGTGTTCTACTAAAGTTAAATTTGGATTACAAACGATGCTTAACATTATTAATCCAAATTTTATCTTTAGAAGTTAAACTTGAATTGGGAACGAAACTTAACATTCTTACTTCAAGTTCAACCGATGTGATCTTCCTAAGTTAAACCATATTACAGAAGTTGATCAAATATCTATTTCAAGGATCGGCTTCTAGGTCAAACGTGGCGAAGCACTAGGCCTTCTTGGGTATGGGATCATCCACCACTGCCTAGACAAAACCTTTCAAAGAAATCGAATATTTAAACTTCTCACAGTAAACTAGGTTTAACAATAGAGACCTCAATAGAAATACATTATCGAAACATGAAATCGAAACAAATATCGAAAACAAAAAAGATAATTAAAATTGATAACCTCTTGTGTTTGGTTTTACAAGATCTATACAAAAGGATGCATTAGTTATGACGCAGAAACTAATAATTAGTTATACCTTATGTAGCTTATAGACCTCTTGATCTTCTATTATATTGCTCTTCTTATCTCAGACGTTGTGTGGACGACGATCTACCAAGACGAGAATCCACCCAAGCCTTCTTCTTCCTTTCAAGTTTCGGCCACCAACTTTCTCCATGAAATGATGAAGTTCCGCCACCAACTCTCCTCCAAGGGATGCTAGACAAGATAACCTCCTTCTCTTCTTCTTCTCCTTCAAGCAACCGGCCATCAATGGATCTCCACACCAATATGCCGCCGGCCACCAAGAGGGAAAACAAAGGAGAAGAGAGAAAGAGTAAGGGCCTGCCACCACCAAGGAAGAGAGGAGAGGAATAGAAGATGTATTGTTTTTAGGTGAGACACCTCAACCCTCTCTTTTATATTCCTTGGTCTTGACAAATAAGGAAAGTTTTGTAACAAAAAATAAAACTTCCTTTCCTATCTATGACATGGTCGGCCACATGCTTATTCTCCAAGCAAGAAAAGATTTTAAACAAAATTAAAATCTCTCTTTTAAAATTCCTTTTGTGAATAGTTATAAAAGGAATGTTTTATAAATTAAAATCTCTCTCTTTTAAATCCTTTTATGGATATCTATAAAATATAAGATTTAAAATAAAACATGGTTTCAAGAAAGGAAAGTTTTATCAAAAAAAAATTAAAATCTTTCTTTCTCATTATAGATAATTACAAATAAGGAAAGATTTCAAATCTCTCTTTTATTTCTTTGTAGAAAGCTATAAAAGGAAAGCTTTTAAAATTTAAAATTCTCTTTTAAAACCAACATAAAAGGAAAGTTTTCACCAAAATAAAAACTTCCTTTTATTTCCTTTTTATGACTGATCTAAAAAAGGAAAGTTTTATATTAAAATCATCCTTTTAAATCCTTTTAATAGATCTCTATAAAAGAAAAGATGTTATAAAATAAAACTTCCTTTTGAATTCAATGTGGTCGCCCACCCTTGCTTGGGCTCCAAGCTAGGGTCGGCCACAACTTGAACCCATTTAACATTGATTTGGCTGGTCTAGTCTCAGAGAATTTTTCTACCGGCCACTAGGATAAATCGGGAAGTGCTAGTAGTGGGCGGCCAAGAAGTCCAGCATCCTTTGATTTTGTGCCCCATTATTCTAGTGTAATAAAATAAAATGATAATCCCCATTAGCCTTATTGACTGTCTTTATTATTCTACCATAATTAATAATAATAATAATAATAATAAATCGGATCCCTGGGTAACCGGCCCGGTTCCACATAAATTTTTCATCGGCCATTAAGGTAAATCGAAAAGCGCACACGGTGGCCAGCACAAAAACCTAGTATCCTTTAGTTGCGCTCCCTATTTAAAGAAAAAATTCCAATAAATATATCATAGTTAGAAATCAAATTATATCATAGATACCTAGATAATAATTTAAATATCCCATCCAGAGACCAGACTATTATTGTATAATGATTATATGTATAGGGGTTACATATTTAATAAAATATTTTATATCTATTAAAAATTATCTGAAAATATATGGAAACAAATAATCATGATTAAAAATTATATAATTTTTTTTAGATGATATTAAATATCTAGATTCGGTCCTGCCCTGTGGAACTTTCCACCAGCAAAAGCATTCATAGTAAAAATTACATAATTGGTTTGTCGTAAAGCTATAAAATATGAGGAATGATATTTGCCGCGACAACTCACCGCGACACATATCCGCGACACTGTTGGCAGCCCTCGTGGCCACCTCCACCTCAGCGCTCTCTCTCCGCGACGCGAATGAAATCCACTCGGGCCAAAACTTGTTCCTCGCGTGCCCTAACAAGCCCTCCCCTGCCGTTTTCTCTTCTCCCTCCCCAGCCCTAACTTCTTCGAAATCGCCGCAGCCCCTTCTCCCCCCTCGCTGAAGCAGCAACGGCACCCTCCCCAGCCCCAACTCCTTCGAACAAGTTTTGCCCCTTCTTCCCCCTCGCTGAAGCAGCAACGGCACCCTCCCCTGCCGTTTTCTCTTCTCCCTCCCCTGCCCTAACTTCTTCTAAAGCGTCGCAGCCCCTTCTTCCCCTTCGCTGAAGCAACAACTGTTCTTCCTCAGTGAGGCTCGTCTCCCTCAGCGTTCGAAGAAGCAGTAGCAACAAAGAGCAGTAGTTTTGAGTACTCTTTAAGGTAATCAACTTCTTCTTCTACATCTTTTCTTTCTTCAATTCGTGGTAACCAAATCTTGAGGGATTATCCAAGCAACTAGCAAGCAAATGAATCTTAGTTAATCGGTGGCACTCAACGGAATATTTAGGACAAGAATCAGACAATCAATATAGTAAAAAGGACATGTAGAATAACAAATAAAAGGTCTTACTTGCATAAATTTCAAGAGTATCAGATCCTCTTGCATATGATCTTAGTGGTTCAGCGTCCTTACAGTATCAGATCCTCAACAGAGGCACTAGAAATGGATAGTTCATATTTTTAGTGCTATTTCATAGGAATTCAAGAATGCTATTCTAATGCAACTTGGTAAGCCTCAATTCCTGTTCTTTATGGGTGGGAAACACAACATGATCCTTTAGAACAATATGAACCAAAAGAAATTATTTTGTTAGTAGAAAGAAACTGATGATCTTGGATGCACATCAACTTCTGTTATTTGCTTGTATAACATAATAATTTCTATGCTTTCAAAGCTGAGAGAACCAATATGACATTTGCTTGGCTTAGTTCCAATATGACAGATACTTTTAAAAGAAAATCAAAAGAAACATTATCTCTACATTCTCCATGTTATTTATTGGAAGAGACACAAATATTTGTTTCAGTTATTTCTTGCATATTATCTTTGTTTCAATTATTTCTTGCATGTTTCATGTTTCATATAGGCTTTGTTTTGTAATTATTAGGTTGATATTTCATTATAACGGCAAAAAAATCTCAAAACTATTTTATGACCTATGGGTCCTATACCTTATGGTGAACCATGGTAACCAAGTGAACCCAGCAGGGTCGTGCTGAAAGGAAGGGAAACAATTTTATTTAAGTTGGAGTTGGGCCGGAATTATCACTTAATATATATATAGGAAATAATTAAGTGAAGAGTTATTTTCCTTGAATCGTAGCTTTTCTCCACCCCAACCTAATTCCGCCGCCCACTTCTCCTCTCCCTCTCTCGGCGCCAACCACAAGCAAGGTTGGGGTTCCGCCCTAAGAGCACCTTCCGGCAGTAATTCCAGCACAAGAACGTTCCCCTCCGCGAGAAGAACGCGTTGGAGCGAGGAGATTGTCGAAAGGATCGTCTCCACCGGAATTCTAGCGAATAGAGTTGTAAGAAAATTAGCGTACGAGGTAAGAAACCCCTCATCTGCAGTATAAGTAGCTTCCGTGTGAATTCCATGTTTTAGTTTAGTAATATGTAGACTTTCAGCACAAGGATGCAAATTAGTTCATACTAAGTGTTCGATTAAATTATTTAGCACAGAAAAATGCAACTTAGGCATTTTAATAGCTCAGTAAATGAAATAGAAGCATTTAAATAGTTTAGTTAGCCTTGCCACAGCATATATGGGACTACGGTCCAATGGGTAGGCACCCACAGTCGCCTCTAGGTTCAGATAACCTAGTAGAAGCAAGGTAAATTAATTAGCTATGATTCAGTATTTTATTTTCAGTAGTGGCACTGTACATGATTAGATATCCATTGGGCTGGGCTCCCATAGTCGGTCCCTAGGTTTAGATAACCTAGTAAACCTTGCTAAATTCGGGATTTGCAACCTCGGGTTTAGTGAGGATGCGCGCATAATGTCGTGCCCATTAGTAGCATGATTATGTATTTTAATCTATTATATTATAGTTTTTCAAAACTCACAAAGATCAGTTATGTTAGTTGAGTTTGAATTCAGTTCCAGACTAGTTTAATTCATGTTCAGCTCAGTTTTCCTTGTTGTTACACATGATAGTTATGGTTAGCTTCGTATGCGATGCTTTGGTGTTCATGTTCAGCTTTTATTACACATGTTTAGATGATAGTATGCCATGACTAGCTTTTATTTCTATGTATGATAACATGCCATGTTTCAGTCTAATCAGTGCACTTTCAAACAGCATGTTTTAAAAGCATATTGCATCGAATGCATGTTTTAGTGAGGTAGATGGTTTCTTACTAAGCGAAAGCTTATAGATACTTTCTTTTTCCTTATACTGCAGATAAAGGTAAAGGAAAGATGGACTAGCGGAGGCTGGAGGACAATGCTACGAGGATGTGTGTGGGCAGGAACTTAGAATAAAAGATCTTAGGGATCTAACAAGCTTTATTTATGTATTAGAACTTTCAGCAAAAATTAGTTAACTGTTAGAACCTTATTATTCTACACATAGTACATTTGCATGCCATGAATTAGTGAATCATGCGTGATATCATGTTTAAAATGTTAGCTAATACATGTTAAAAATGTTTCTAGCTGTTATAGACTTGATGTGTATGAGTTGGGCATGAAATAGTCGAAATCGTGGGTTCCGATTTGAAATCGAACCCGGATCGATCTACGATCGATCGAATTGGTTAGCATCGATCGGTCACCGATCCGATCCACCACAACAGAGTTAGCGTGAGTAAGAAGCTCACCGATCGGTCACCAACCGATCGCTGAGCTGAATCGATCGGCTCACCGACCGATCAATGTACTCCTGGATCGGTCGGTAGACCGATCTAGCCGCATACAGAAGGAAGATAGCTTGTGGATCGGTCAGCCGACCGATCCAGAGTTTTCTCCGTGCCGGTATCAAGCTGGATCGATCACTGGATCGATCCGACAGCCCAATTGATTCATGGATCGATTGAAATGCCTGATTACAGCTAGCAGGACATCCGAAAGGCATAGATTATCTTCCCTAGCATGTGTACAACTCCTAGGTAGACCTAGAATATTAAGTTCAGATTTTACAGTAATCAGTTTAGTAAAATTTTAATCAATCCAGATTTCCGCAATAGTAATTTAGCACAGCATAATGTAGCGATCGGCCTCACAGCCTAGTCAGTAGAAGGCGGGTCGTTACAGAGTGGTATCAGAGCAGTTTCCATACTTCCTACACACACATCAGCATTGTACCTGCAGCTTCCAAGCAAGAATACCTCTCACTTTATATGTTTATTGCTTTTCTGTTATGGATAACTAAAGCATGCTTGTTTATGATAGTAGTTAACATGATAACAATAGTTTCTCTAGTATGTTTGTGTTAGTCATGTATGTCCTGCATGTCTTTAGAAATGGCACGAGGACGCCCAGCTAGAAGGGCACCAGCCACTGAGCCCCAGCATGAGGCAGGCAGTTCAGTGCCTCCCCCAGACCATCACTAGTGGCTCAGTTACAATAGCAACTAGCTGAACAACAACAAGAAATAGCCACCTTAAAGGCTAGTCGCAGAACACTCCCACTGTCACCCCGGAGCCTAACTTAGTGACACCAGTGGTCTTAGAGGTTCCACCAGTCCAGCCTACAGCACCAGTAGCCCCAGCAACCGGTGGCAAGGAGAATTTCTCAAAGAATGAACCATGGGATGCTCTGCATGGTTCAAAACACCGAAAGTACGATGGAGCTACGGACCGCCGAACATGAGAAGGTGAAGTGCGCCTCCTTCTGTTTGACAGGAGATGCACGTATGTGGTGGGAGAGAATCAGAGCAAAGCGCTCAGTGAACTAGATGACATGGGCTGACTTCGAGAAGGAATTCTTTGAGGAGTTCTTTCACGTGCGGGTCACCAACCGTCACTACGACGAGTTCACTGAGTTTCGTTAGGGCAACCTATCAGTTGAGGAAGCCGTGAAGAAATTCAACAGGTTGGCTCGTCTATGCCCTGAATTAGTCAGCACAGAAAGGGAACGAATCCGGTTGATGCTCAAGATGCTGAGGCTAGAAATAGCAATGAACGTGGCTGGTGGCGTTCATAGGCCACAAACCATAGAAGAATTAGTGAGCAGTGCTCTAATCACTGAGCATTACCAGAATAGCATCAAGCAGCAGAAGCAAGTCCTCTCAGAAGCTAAAGGTCAAGGAGGCTCAGGCACTCAGAAGCAGCAGGGTCACAGCTCCCACGGCTCTAACTGGAAAGGGAACTCCAGCAACAAGCGCAAACCAGGGAGTTACCCAAAAGGAGGACCAGCCAGCAAGCAGCCCAGTTATCCAAAGTGTGCTACTTGTGGGAAATTCCACCCTGGAGTTTGTCGTAAGGGCACACGAGGATGCTTTGAATGCGGATAGGAAGGGCATATGGTCAAGCAGTGTCCAAACAAGACTAATCTTCCTCAGCCATAGCCAATTCAGTATGGAGGCCAGCCAGCTCAATTACATCAGATGCAGGCCGCTTTAGATGGTCCACATATCAGCCAGGGCAGATTAGAAGCCCTCCAGCTACGACCAATGCGAGGATCTACTCACTCACCAGAGAGGACGCAACAAATGCCTCAACAGTTGTTACAGGTCAGATTAGTATTTTACAGCAAAGTACAACTGTCTTATTCGATACTGGGACAACCCATTCATACATATCCAGGGCATTTGCTGAGAAGTTAGCAGTACCTCCAGAGGTACTCAGTAGCCAGTTCCTTACGACGTTACCCTCAGGAGAAATCATGGCGCCTACGCACTGACTCAGAGCAGTGCCGGTCACTATAGCAGATAGAGAGCTCTTTTGCGATCTGATAGTGATTAATATGACCGACTATGACGTCATCTTCGGGATGGACTTCTTGATCAAATACGGTGCCTCCATCGAGTGTCGTAAATAGAAAGTCATATTCCAACCTGAAGCGGAAGCACAGTTCGAATTCGTCGGAGAACCCAGGAGAAAGGCCAAGAAGTTTCTCTCAGCTATGAAGGCACAGAGGTTGATGGATTCAGGATGTACGGGGTTCTTAGCACACGTAGTCAGCACCAGTCAGGACAAGGACCAACAGCTAGCAGAGGTTCGAGTCGTATGTGACTACCAGCCTTCCCTGAAGAGTTACCAGGCCTAGCACCGACAGGGAGATCGAATTTGAGATAGAGCTCATTCCCAGACAAATCCTATCTCCAAAGCACCTTACCGCATGGCTCCAGCAGAATCAAGGAACCATGAGCAACACAGAGCCGCTTGACAAGGGCTTCATCCGTCCTAGTCACTCACCATGGGAGCACACTGTATTGTTCGTGAAGAAGAAAGACGGGAGCATGCGCCTGTGTATACCGGGTATTGAACCAAGTCACAATCAAGAATCGGTATCCTCTTCCCGGAATAGATGACCTATTTGATCAGCTAAAGGGAGCAGAAGTGTTCTCTAAAATAGACCTCATATCGGGTTATCATCGGTGAAGGTTAAAGAAGGGGCATACCCAAGACAGCATTCAAGACTAGATACGGACATTACGAGTTCATAGTCATGCCCTTTGGCGTGACAAATGCTCCAGCTACTTTCATGGACCTTATGAACAGGGTATTCAGAGAATATTTAGATAGGTTCGTTATCGTGTTCATCGATGACATCCTTATCTATTCCAGAACTCAGGAAGAACACGTAGAGCACTTGAAAACAGTATTGCAGACCCTTCAGCAGAATCAGCTGTACGCCAAGTTCACCAAATGTGAATTTTGACTAGATCAGGTGTCCTTCCTGGGTCACATCATCTCAAAGGATGTTATCATGGTAGACCCCAGTAAGATAGAAGCTGTGAGCAACTGAAAAAGACCCAAGAACGCCAGTGAGATCAGAAGCTTTCTGGGATTAGCATGTTACTACAGGAAATTAGAGGACTTCTCCAGATAGCCTCCCACCCATGCTCTTACCGTAAAGAAGAAAATTTCGGATGAGGATCAGGAGAATAGCCGAAGTTTATGAAAAGGAGATTGACCGATGCACCTATTCGACTCTACCGAGAACGCAGATAGCTTTGACATATATAGTGATGCCTCAAGTTGGGACTAGAGCAGTGTTGATGCAAGATGGCAAGGTGATCGCCTATGCCTCCGGACAACTTGAGGATTATGAGAAGAACTATCCTACTCATGACCTTGAGCTTGCAGCGGTGGTGTTCGCCTCAAGATTTGGAGACATCACTTGTATGGAGCTCAGTGTAGGATCATCGAGTCTCAAGTACTTCTTCACTCAGAATGACTGACAGCGCAGATGGCTAGAACCGGTCAAAGACTACGACATAGATATCCTCTACCACCCAGAAGCGAATAGGGTAGCAGACGCCCTCGGCAGAAGTCCAGCGCTACCCTATTATCTCTAGCAACCATGTCACCGCCCCTACAGAAGGAGATTTCGGTCTCGAGCTCATAGTCGGACATCTCTACTATGACATTAGAGTCTACCTTGCTCGGTGACATCCAGATAGCTCAGGAGCGGGATCCCGAAATTCAGAGAATCAAGCAAGGTTTAGCGTAATCGGAAGGTGGAGAGTTCAGAATATCGATAGCGGGGTGTTGTATTTTGGTGAGAGGTTCCGGATCAGGAGGAACTACAGAGGAAAATCCTAGACGAGGCTCACAAGACTCCCTATGCGATGCATCCTGGCTCCACCAAAATGTACCAGGACATGAAGAAACATTTTTGGTGGCCTGGGATGAAGAGAGACATCGCTTGATATGTCAACACCTGCCTAACCTGTCAGAGGGTTAAGGCAGAACATCAGAGACCAGGGGGAGTTTTGCAGCCCATACAGATACCAGAATGGAAGTGGGAAGATATTTCTATGGATTTTATAGTGGGATTACCCAGAACCACGAATGGTTTTGATATCATCTGGGTAATAGTCGACAGATTGACTAAATCAGCCCACTTCTTAGCTATCAGGATATCCTACTCCATGGAACAGCTAGCTCAGTTGTATCTCAAGGAGATCGTTAGATTACATGGAGTCCCACGAACCATTATTTCAGACAGAGACAGCAAGTTCACGTCACACTTCTGGGAGTGTGTACAAACAGCTTTGGGCACGAAGTTAAAGTTTAGCACAGCCTTCCATCCGCAGACAGATGGACAGACGGAGCGAGTAAATCAGGTACTCGAGGATATGCTTCGAGCATGTGCCCTAGATTTCAAGGGAAGTTGGTGTAAATATCTGAGTTTAGCAGAATTTGCATACAACAACAGCTATCAGGCCACTATCGGTATGGCACCTTATGAGGCTCTCTATGGGTGGAGGTATAGATCTCCAATCTGCTGGTATGAGAGTGGTGAACAGAAAGAGCTAGAACTTCAGACAGATCTAGTGGCAGATACCACAGCAGCTATACAGCAGATCCGCCAGAGGATAGAGACAGCTCAGAGGCGCCAGAAAAGCTATGCTGATATACGGCGCAGACCTTTGGAGTTTTCAGTTGGGGATTCAGTGTTCCTTAGAGTAGCTCCCATGAAGGAAGTAATGCATTTTGGGAAGAAGGGCAAGCTAAGTCCCAGATATATGGGACCATACCTTATCAGCAGAAGAGTGGGCAAGGTAGCATATGAGCTAGAGTTACCCCAAGAAATGTCAGTTGTCCACAATGTATTTCATGTCTCTATGCTGAAGAAGCATATCCCAGATGCCACCCAGGTGATTGAGCTCCAGTCGGTACAGATCCGCGAAGACCTCAGCTATGACAGTCGGCCTAATCAGATAATAGACCGAGCAGTTAAGAAATTACGGAACAAGGAAGTACCATTAGTCAAAATTATTTGGCACAGTCACACAGCAGAAGAGGCAACTTGGGAGACAGATGCCAGCATGAGACAGAAGTACCCAGAGTTATTCTAAGTTTGAGGATGAACTTTTTATAAGGTATGGGGGATTGTAATGCCCGAAAATTCTCAAAACTATTTTAGAAATATTCTATGATTTTTCTGGAATTTTAGAATATTTTTATGGAATTTTTAGAGTAGCGGAAGTAGCAAAAATAAATGGAAAACGAAAATAGCTTACGCGGGAATCAAACCCGAGACCTATGGGTCCTATGCCTTATGGTGAACCATGGTAACCAAGTGAACCCAGCAGGGCCGTGCTGAAAGAAAAGGGAAACAATTTTATTTAAGTTGGAGTTGGGCCGGAATTATCACTTAATATATATATAGGAAATAATTAAGTGAAGAGTTATTTTCCTTGAATCGTAGCTTTTCTCCACCCAACCTAATTCCGCCGCCCACTTCTCCTCTCCCTCTCTCGGCGCCAACCACAAGCAAGGTTGGGGTTCCGCCCTAAGAGCACCTTCCGGCAGCAATTCCAGCACAAGAACGTTCCCCTCCGCGAGAAGAACGCGTTGGAGCGAGGAGATTGTCGAAAGGATCGTCTCCACCGGAATTCTAGCGAATAGAGTTGTAAGAAAATTAGCGTACGAGGTAAGAAACCCTCACCTGTAGTATAAGTAGCTTCCGTGTGAATTCCATGTTTTAGTTTAGTAATATGTAGACTTTCGGCACAAGGATGTGAATTAGTGCATACTAAGTGTTCGATTAAATTATTTAGCACAGAAAAATGCAACTTAGGCATTTTAATAGCTCAGTAAATGCAATAGAAGCATTTAAATAGTTTAGTTAGCCTTGTCACAGCATATATGGGACTACGGTCCAATGGGTGGGCACCCACAGTCGCCTCTAGGTTAAGATAACCTAGTAGAAGCAAGGTAAATTAATTAGCTATGATTCAGTATTTTATTTTCAGTAGTGGCACTGTATAGGATTAGATATCCATTGGGTTGGGCTCCCATAGTCGGTCCCTAGGTTTAGATAACCTAGTAAACCTTGCTAAATTCGGGATTTGTAACCCCGGGTTTAGTGAGGATGCGCGCATAGCATGTACAGTTACCGGGCCCATTAGCAGTATGATTATGTATTTTAATCTATTATATTATATTTTTTCAAAACTCACAAAGATCAGTTATGTTAGTTGAGTTTGAATTCAGTTCCAGACTAGTTTAATTCATGTTCAGCTCAGTTTTCCTTATTGTTACACATGATAGTTATGGTTAGCTTCGTATGCCATGCTTTGGTGTTCATGTTCAGCTTTTATTACACATGTTTAGATGATAGTATGCCATGACTAGCTTTTATTTCTATGTATGATAACATGCCATGTTTCAGTCTAATCAGTGCACTTTCAAACAGCATGTTTTAAAAGCATATTGCATCGAATGCATGTTTTAGTGAGGTAGATGGTTTCTTACTAAGCGAAAGCTTATAGATACTTTCTTTTTCCTTATACTGCAGATAAAGGTAAAGGAAAGATGGACTAGCGGAGGCTGGAGGACAATGCTACGAGGATGTGTGTGGGCAGGAACTTGGAATAAAAGATCTTAGGGATCTAACAAGCTTTATTTATGTATTAGAACTTTCAGCAAAAATTAGTTAACTGTTAGAACCTTATTATTCTACACATAGTACATTTGCATGCCGTGAATTAGTGAATCATGCATGATATCATGTTTAAAATGTTAGCTAATACATGTTAAAAATGTTTCTAGCTGTTATAGACTTGATGTGTATGAGTTGGGCACGAAATAGTGCTGAAATCAGGGGTTCTGATTTGAAATCAGAAACCCAGATCGATCTACAGATCGATCAGAATTGGGTTGTGCCAGCTGACCGATCCAGAGGTGAACAGAGAGCACGGAAGCTCACCGATCGGTCAACCGACCGATCGGTCTACCGACCGATCAGTGTACTCCTGGATCGGTCGATAGACCGATCCAGCCGCATACAGAAGCAAGATAGCTTGTGGATCGGTCAGCCGACCGATCCAGAGTTTTCTCCGTACCGGTATCAAGCTGGATCGATCACTGGATCAATCCGACAGCCCAATCAATTCATGGATCGATTGAAATGTCTGATTACAGCTAGCAGGACATCCGAGAGGCATAGATTATCTTCCCTAGCATGTGTACAACTCCTAGGTACACCTAGAATATTAAGTTCAGATTTTACAGTAATCAGTTTAGTAAAATTTTAATCAATCCAGATTTCCGCAATAGTAATTTAGCATAGCATAATGTAGCGATCGACCTCACAGCCTAGTCAGTAGAAGACGGGTCGTTACATTCATGGCATCATCAAGTTATAGCAGCATCGAGAATACGAGATCTCAACCTGTAACATGCAGAGACTGCGGACAAATAACATCGGTGTGCATTTCTAAGTCAACCAAGAATCCTGGAAGACACTATTATAGGTGTCGGCAACATGGATGGCAAAAGTGGGTGACGACCGATACTAGTTCATCTGGGAAAATTAAAAGTGAAGAGAATGCTTCTCATGGACATAATCCGACAATAATCAATATACCAAAATTCATTTGGATATCAGTGTTGGTGAACTTGATTCTCTTAGCCGTAATCTTAATTGTGTTGTTAGTTCATCTGGTTAGTTAGTGTTATGTCATGTTGATGTTGTAATTAAATGGTTAAATGTTTGTAATTCTGAACACAAACTTTGTTTGTTAGTTATATTATTAAACACTGTTCGAATAGAAATTTTTTAGTGTTTATTTGGAATGTTTAATTGGTATTGTGTTGATTCATCTAAGGACTCAAAAAAAATTTCGACAGAGAAATTGATGAGGCTCAACTATTATCTAATTTGGAAGAATTTCATTGCCTCTGATCTGTAACTATTATTTTGATTCAAAATTTGAATTTCTAGTTATTGATCTATTACATATACTTAATTATTGTTTTAAATTTCATTTTCCTTCCTCTCCCTATAATAGTGTCAGTGTTGTGCATTAAATTTATCCATTTAATACTTAAGCATTGGCATGATGCCTGCAAATTAAAAAGCTCACAGCAGATGGTTAACGAATCACATTATCGTGGATCGATCAGCAGATCGATCCACATTCTTTTTGACCGATCAGGCCTGATCGGTCCAGGAAGGCTCTGATCGGTCTGTGGACCGATCAGGCTATAGGTGGATCGGTCCACAGACTGATCCCCCTATCCTTTCTCCCGTTGCCTCCTGATCGGTCTACAGACCTATCAGTAATTCCCGTTGCCTCCTGATCGGTCTACAGAGCTATCAGTAATTCCCGTTGCCTTCTGATCGGTCTACAGACCGATCAATAATTCTCGGTGAGTTCACTGATCGGTTACTGATCGGTCACCAGACCAATCAGATAATCATAGTATCACTGGATCGGTCAACGGACCGATCCAATGCCTATGTAGGTTTAGCGCTTCCCACCCTAAACCCTACAGCCTTCCTGGTCTAGAGAACAAGCTACCGAGCCCTCTCTGACCTATTTTGGAGAACGAGCTACCAAGCCCTCTCCGACTTCGTCTGGTCCAGAGAACGAGCTACCGAGCCCTCTCCGACTTCGCGTGACAAGTTTCCATACTTGGACTTTTCCCTTCCACCTGATCAACCTTGACTTCGTCTGGTCCAGAGAACGAGCTACTGAGCCCTCTCCGACTTCGCGTGCCAAGTTTCCCTTCCACCTGATCAACCTTGATCAGTAATCAATCTGAGTTTAATTAATATCTGATACAAATTTAAATCAATGTCAACAACAGCTAGGTTAGACTGTATCTTAATTATTGTTTTAAATTTCATTTTCCTTCCTCTCCCTATAATAGTGTCAGTGTTGTGCATTAAATTTGTGCATTGAATTGAGGGAGTCAGAGTTTGTATATGCATTGCATTGGCTGCATTGGCTGCATTGAATTTCATCTCTGTCATACATATTGTCCATCACAGCCTGCGTGACCACTACAAATTCTCAGTGAATCACTTCTTATGTAGTGGCTAGAAGAAAGAAACACTCAAAAATTGGCTGAATACAAATTCAACAATACATCAACAATTGACTCTTGATTCACAAACTGGCATACATCACAAATCTTGTATTCAAGAAATAACATAAGTGAAGAAAGAACAGAAACAGTGCACAATGGCTTTGATGGTTCTTGATTAACAAACTGGCATACAAATTAAACAACAGAAATTAAACAACAGATTGGTTCTTGATTCACAAACTGGCATACATCAAAAATATGTATTCAAAGGCATAGAAAGCATGAAACTGCAAAACAGAGAGTTGAGGCTTGTGCTGAGGCTTGAAACCACAAGGGTGTGCATTCTGTAGTTTTTCGGCTATCTCCTTTTGAATGGCTCCTGCTCACGAACACAAACACAAGAAAGATTTAGAAAATTCAATAAACCAATAGCTTACCAAGGTGATATCAATAGTCGATTAAAGAAAATGAACCCACACTAGTATCGAAACACAACCCATTTTACCAAGGTGATATCAGTTTTGTCTACAGATTTTTTTTTACTACAGATAAGGAATTCAAATGATGATGGCATTAATTGTACTGAAGGTGTGTTTAACAATAAACTAGAAGAATACAAAATAATGTTAGAAGATAAGTTATAATTACCTGTGAGTTACAGCAAAAATGAATCATGTGGTCCAGCCAGTAAGAAACTTGTTTAGGCTACTCATAGCTGCAAGATAGATTATAAACAAACTTTAAACTATCTAAAACCACATGAATATACTTGTACAAAACCATAACACAATTATTTTAGGTAACTATTATATGCATCACATACCTTCTTTTGGGCCTTTGCAATTGATTTCTTCACTATTTGTTCAACCTTAGATTGCTTCCTCTTTATGGGTGGACGACCTTTGGTTCTTACTTTCAATGGAGAGTGTATCACTTTTGCCCCAGATGTAGATGCTTCTTCAAGTTGTTCAACCATTGATTGCCCATTCTCCATAGCAATAATAAGTTTTTCCTTAGTGTCTTTCATGATTTTCACCAAAACAGAACAAATGTCGTCATTTTCAGCTCCAAGTTGTTGAACCTCTTGCATCAATGGGGTGAGAGTATTATACCGAAGTCTTTTTCCATCACAACCATAATCATCATATATGTTACTGATGCTTTGATACCCACGTTTAATATCTTTGCGCCATCGGTCCATAATATAACGCATAGGAACCTCAATAACCTTCATTCTCATTAACACTTTGATCACATGCCTACATAAAATTCCCCGGAACTCAAACAAACGGCACACACACTTCAATTGACAATCTAACTCGGTATAATGTACCCTAAAGGAAACTTCTCTTCCAGGATGTCCATTATTTCCCAACATATTTTCTACTACTTCAAATATTAAAGTTGTCCCTTCTTCCCTCAACAAAGAGGCATCGCAAAACATCAACCCTCTTATTTCATCTTGGAACAACTTAAATATATTGTTAGTGTAGGCGTTTTGGAATTGTCTTTCAATAGAATGACCAAGAATAACTGGCATGATGGAATTAAAAGAAACAAAATCCAATTTTTTTCATTCTCAATATTCTTCTTCAATGCACTATTATATTGTTCAACAAATTGCTTCAAAGATGTTTTAGAATGAACATAGTCATCAAAAAATGCATTCATACTTTCACTTCTTTGAGTTGTGGACATACCAGCCCAAAAGTGATCTTTAACATATACCGGTACCCATCTATTCCGTTCCTCATATAAAGATTTCAACCAATCATTGTTCTCCAGCTTAAACTCCTCAATCATTTTTAACCAATTCTCATCACATTCATCAACTGTAAGAGAGTTATAAACAATGGTCTTCAATTGTTTCTTTATCATTTTGTATTGAGCATGACCGCCTAACTTCACTGGTAGTTTTTTCATAATATGCCAAAGACATAGACGATGATGAGAATTCGGAAATACCTCTTCAATTGCGATTGCCATTACACGACATTGGTATGTGATTATAGCCTTTGGAGCACATCTGTGCATACATGTCAACCACGAGTTGAACAACCATGTGAATGTTGCTGAGTCTTCACTTGATATTAATCCACATCCCAACAGAATAGATTGCCCATGATGATTCACCCCAACAAATGGAGCAAAAGGCATGTCATAACTATTAGTCAAATAAGTTGTATCAAAAGTCACGACATCACAAAAATAATCATACGTAGCCCTACATCTTGCATCTGCCCAAAAAATATTCTTTATTCGAGATTCACCGTCTAAATCCAACACATAAAAAAAGTTTGGGTTCCTACTTTGCATGCGGCAAAAATAATTACTCAAAGCTTCAGCATCTCCTTCCCCTAGCCTCAACCTTCTAGCTTCTGAAATATAATTTCTACATTTTCTCTCATCAAATGATAAATTCTCATAACCTCCAGCCTCAACTACACAAGAGTGAAAACTTTTGCTTAAAGTAATTCCAGCTTGATCATTTAATTCCAATTTTCTCTTCGTAGAAGAATCCAATACTTTATTACATCTAAAATGTCGTGACTTTCCAGGGCTCAAGAGATGATTATGTTCAAGGTCTACACTAGTTATCACAAAGTTTCCATCATTTCGAACAGCTACATTAATCTTAGCTTTGCAATTTGTCTTACTAGAAGGTTGAGGATGTAAAACATTTTTAGCTTGAGATACTTTCTTATGATTTTTTGCACATCCAATAGAAAAATATTTTTGTTTTCCATCATCTCCATTCCTACCACCTAATTTTGAAATACCAAAACCAGCATTGGTAGCATAGGAATTATAAAAAGTATGAACTTCTTCTTCAGAAGAAAATATAATTCCAATCTTAGGTAGCTTGACTTTTTCGACGGTAGATGGAGATGGGTCGATGTTATCCTTCATCTCATTTGAATCAAATTTTCCTTCTTCCATGATAATTTCTTCACCTACATTTATTAAGAGAAAAGTAGTATGCAACTTAGAAACTGAACATACAACTTAGGAGGGATCATCTTAATAGCACTGCACATACATCTTAGCAGAGATCTAAGAAATAGCACTGCACATACATCTTAGCAGAGATCTAAGAAATAGCACTCCACATAAGAACTCTACTGCATTATTATGTTATACAAGCAAATAACAAAAGTTGATGTACATCCAAGATCATCAGTTTCTTTCTACTAACAAAATAATTTCTTTTGGTTCATATTGTTCTAAAGGATCATGTTGTGTTTCCCACCCATAAAGAACAGGAATTGAGGCTTACCAAGTTACATTAGAATAGCATTCTTGAATTCCTATGAAATAGCACTAGAAATATGAACTATCCATTTCTAGTGCCTCTGTTGAGGATCTGATACTCTAAGGACGTTGAACCACTAAGATCATATGCAAGAGGATCTGATACTCTTGAAATTTATGCAAGTAAGACCTTTTATTTGTTATTCTACATATCCTTTTTACTATATTGATTGTCTGATTCTTGTCCTAAATATTCCGTTGAGTGCCACCGATTAACTAAGATTCATTTGCTTGCTAGTTGCTTGGATAATCCCTCAAGATTTGGTTACCACGAATTGAAGAAAGAAAAGATGTAGAAGAAGAAGTTGATTACCTCAAAGAGTACTCAAAACTACTGCTCTTTGTTGCTACTGCTTCTTCGAACGCTGAGGGAGACGAGCCTCGCTGAGGAAGAACAGTTGTTGCTTCAGCGAAGAGGAAGAAGGGGCTGCGGCGCTTTAGAAGAAGTTAGGGCAGCGGAGGGAGAAGAGAAAACGGCAGGGGAGGGTGTCGTTGCTGCTTCAGCGAGGGGGAAGAAGGGGCAAAACTTGTTCGAAGGAGTTGGGGCTGGGGAGGGTGCCATTGCTGCTTCAGCGAGGGGGAAGAAGGGGCTGCGGCGCTTTCGAAGGAGTTGGGGCTGGGGAGGGTGCCGTTGCTGCTTCAGCGAGGAAGGAGAAGGGGCTGCGGCGATTTTGAAGAAGTTAGGGCTGGGGAGGGAGAAGAGAAAACGGCAGGGGAGGGCTTGTTAGGGCACGCGAGGAACAAGTTTTGGCCCGAGTGGATTTCATTCGCGTCGCGGAGAGAGAGCGCTGAGGTGGAGATGGCCACGAGGGCTGCCAACAGTATCGCGGATATGTGTCGCGGCGAGTTGTCGCGGCAAATATCATTCCTCATAAAATATATACATTATTTATTAAAAATAGAAGCATCAAATGTTGCAGGGATTTCGCATAAAATAATCAAGTGGCTATCGCGGTCGGCTCTGCTCCTCTAATTGGAAAAAAGCACGCGTTGCAACGCCCAGCCGCACCAACGCTTCTTCCGCTTCCCTAGCGAGCCAAGGATCGCCTGCCATGGCGACGCTGGAGCGGCGGGAACTCGGAAACACCGGCTTTAAGCTCAGTTGTGTCGGATTCGGCGCCTCCCCTCTCGGCAAAGTTTTCGGCGACGTTTCCCATGAAGACGCCCTCGCCGCCGTCCGCCTCGCTCTCCAGAGTGGCATCAACTTCTTTGATACTTCCCCGTTAGCCTCGCTATCTCCCTCTTTGAAAAAAGGCGCCGCTTTTATCTCTTATCCGTGTCGGATCTCTCCTTTTTTTGCTAGGTTTTATGGGGGTACCCTCTCGGAGACGGTGCTAGGTAACTGCCTCAGCGAGTTGAAGGTGCCACGCGAGGAGTTCATTGTCTCCACCAAGTGTGGACGCTACAAGGACGGATTCGATTTCAGCGCGCAGAGGGTGACTAGGAGCATCGATGAGAGCCTTGCCAGATTGAAGTTGGATTACGTCGATATCCTCCACTGTCATGACATCGAATTCGGGTCGCTTGATCAGGTTCTATCCATTGATTACTTCTTCTCTGTCACTCAACCCTAATTGGCTTTTTGCAGTCCTTGTTGATTGTTGACATCCATGTCTAAGAAAATGTCCGAACTTTATATATTATTTCATTCTGAACTAAAACTATGTCTGAATTTCCTGCCCCCGAATGCTTGTTTTTGCTTTGTTTGATGTTGGAAATTTGTTTGATATGCTTAAATTTGCAGATTGTCAATGAGACAATTCCAGCATTGCAGAAGATAAAAGAGTCAGGAAAGGCCAGATTTATTGGGATAACTGGTCTGCCATTAGGGATATTCACATATGTTCTTGATCGTGTTCCACCGGGTTCAGTTGATGTTGTTCTTTCATATTGTCATTATGGTATTAACGATTCAACCTTGGTTGATTTGCTGCCATATCTCAAAAGCAAGGGTGTTGGGGTAATCACTGCCTCACCTCTAGCGATGGGCCTTCTTACAGACGTCGGTCCACCAGAGTGGCATCCTGCACCATCAGAGCTCAAGGTAATTGTTCTCTCATCATTTTTTTAAGAGTGACTTTATATGCTGTTTATGGTGTTAACATTTATATATCTTGATTCTGGGATGATATACATACAGAATACCTGCTAATATTAAGTTAAACTCAATCATAATCCCTTTAACAAACTTACACTGATACTAGGGAGGCACTTGACACCACATGAGTGAAAATATAACTTGTTTGGCCATGTGAGTTGCATTTCCTGAGGCCTATAATTGTGCTTGGAAATTACAGTAATTCGACTGTCTGAACTCTTACCCGCTGACCATGATTCAGGCTTTAAGATTTATACCAAAACCTGGTAGCCCGCCCCTTTTGGTGATGCACACTTCTCGGTCTGCTGACCGTTTCATCCAGCATCCTTACTACAAGCTCAATCCCAGTTTCATAGGCACATCTCTCAGTTTAGGTCCAATTTGGCTGGCTCACTCCAGCCACACTCAACTCCAGGAGCTATAGTTTAGTCTAATAAGAAGGTTCCATTTTATTGGCATTTCCTATGTCTTTTGCTTTCCCACAAGTTGAAGATCTCGAATAGACAAATAGAAGATAAGTAAAAAATTTCAGAAGAATAATGTTCAACCAAGTTAATTAGTAGCACTCAAATTCTTTTCCGTTGGTGTACAATCCAGTTGCTATGTATAAGAAAAGTAGGTACTCTTTGTGTTTAAATTTTTGACGTTTGAGATATTAAATTGCTTGTATCTAAATTTGAAGATATGCATAAGAATCATTTGTGGTTTGCTAATAGTTTTATCCCTCTTAATCTAATATAGAAGAATATGACTTAGTTTCAGAATCATTTATGGTTTGCTAATAGACTTTATTCTTGTTACATTGCTTCGAGTTCCCTTTTTGTTAATATCCAGAAATTTTTAAAAAATAATTTTGACATGTATTTTTCTAGTCTGCCTGCAAAGCTGCAGCTGCTCACTGTAAGGAGAAAGGGAAAAACATTTCAAAGATAGCTCTACAATACAGTTTGATGAATAAAGAAATTGCTACTGTGCTGGTTGGTATGAATTCTTCCAAGCAGGTACTAAACTCAACTCGAACACATAAATTTGCCTTTTCGCCTTCCCCATGCTTGCTCTTCATGCTTCCATTTTCTTGATTAACCAATCTTAAATAGTTGGGGACTCGTGTTCTTAAGATATAAATTAAACTAGCACAGGAATGCATTATCTGTTAATTACTATAACTTCTGTAAGTTTTCATTACTTCCAAAGATCAAAATTCTTGGTAAAGCATTTCAATTGTTCTGCAGGTCGAGGAAAATCTTGCTGCTGCAGTAGAATTGTCAAGCCTGGGAATCGACGAGGATCTTTTGCATGAAGTGGAAGCTGTTTTACAGCCGGTTAAAAACCTGACATGGCCGAGTGGGATTCAACAAAAGCCAAATCCTGCATGAAACCTTGAAAAGCTTATGATGCCAAATCACGCATCAGTGCTGCTGCTGCTGCTGCTGCTGGATCTGCATGAGTGCAGCAGCAATTCTAATTTATTTTGAGAGTCAAAGCACAATAAAAATTAAAATAAAATCTTAGCAGATAATCTGTGAGATTGTTGTTGCCCTGCCTGGTGGACCGCTACAAGGGAGTTCGCAAGACTTGTTTTTTAGTTGTTCTTGATTGGGAGGACATTTTTAGCCAATAAATCTCGGATTTGGTTGGTAATCACTTGGTACTACTAATCCATTTTGATTGGCACTACTATCAGATAAATTTTGGTTGGTAAGCTCTGATTTTTTTTTTTTCCGAATCGTAATGGACATCTCTTTTTTACTTTTTAATCAAAAGAGCGTTCTTTGTCCCTCTTCAATCTATATTTAATCTCTTATCCTTCGTTCTTTCTTCTTATTATTTTTTTTTTTGAAATCATGAATAGATGGGGTATGCTATAATAATTATGATTTTATAATTGTTATTAAATCGTGGCTGTTATAATACATATTTAAAAATATTTACATTGTATCGAGTATGGGTTATATGAATTTAACAAACTAAAACTTCAGTTTCTAAAACTTATTTAGTAAACCATAGAGATAAAATCAATATTACATATTTAAAGAAAAAATTCATATGATCATAAATAAATTTTAAAATAATTTAAATCAATCAAGAAAATATATAAAATTTAAATATAAATCCGATCAAAATTATAAAATCCATAAATAAAACTATAATCAAATTTATTCATAAAATCATAACTATTATAACTAAGATGACAAAAGGCGAATATACTCATCCTCAAAGTTTCCCTCAATCCGTCTTAGGATCAACACAGAGAAGATTACTAACTTTTAGAGATAAATAGATAAATTTTTTATAAATTTATCTTAGTTAGGAATCGAACTATAAATATTTAACATAGCTCCAGAAAAAAAAATAAATATAATATTAAGTGAGATGATAGAAGCATTTTTATACAAAGTATGCTTAGACTTTTCTTACGTAACGCCAACATGGCCGCCCTCTGCTCCCAGTTCGGATTCTCTGTCCCTAAATTTTTTGTCCCTGTGTCCTCTGTCGATCGGACGGACTAGATTATATCTCAAGGTATCATGACATCCTTAAGATGTGTAGTATTCTCGTGATATACAAGACATTTTTGAAATATAATCTGATCCATCCGATCGACAAAGAGACACGAAAACATAAAAATGTAAGGACAGAGTATCCGATCCAATCCAGAGCACCAATCGACGCCGCTCTGTTTTTCTCCGATCCTGCGGACTACGCTGCTGCTTTGTGACTGCCTTTTGGCTCGCTGCACGCGTTGTATTTGACTGCGCGTCATTTCGTCGAACACATAAAGCTGCTGCTTGTTTACGCTCCAGTCTCAGTTCTTCCGTGACAGGAAGGAGAGGGAGGCCATGGAGTCGGCCGGCGACGGCTGCGCGCCGGAGGTGCAACTCCCGGAGCAGCGGCCGACGACGTCGCCGTGCAGGAAGAAGAAGGAGCCGGACGCCGGGTTCCTGGATGACGTGAAGGACCACTTGGACCAGTTCGTGAGCACATCCATGGACCAGCACAGGATCTGCCTCAAGAAGACCATTCGAGGAATGAGCGACTACGTTAAGCTTAGGAAGCAGAGAAAGGTATGGCCTGCCTTTTGCTTGATGCATATCTTCGTTGGCTTCATGGTGTTGGTGAATCCATCTCAGGCTGCTGCTGCTGCTTCTGATTCTTCTTCTTCCTCCTCATCGAACCTTGTGACCGAGAGCAATTCTGGTTCTAAAAATGCAGAGGTGGCATCGCGACAAGATTAAATTCTGTCTAAAGGATAGTTTGAAGTTGTTAATTTGGTTGGGAGAACTCATTCTAGGAGGAGGAGTTACTGATTCCTTTCTTGCGATCTGTATGTCTGAAATAGATAGAAACATGTTCTAAGGTCAGTGTTCAATCAATATTATGAATGAAATTCTGAACTACTGCACTGGTTTGTGTGTATTAACCGGCCTCCCATCTCAATAAAAGGAGGTTTATGTAGTGCCAGATGAGATTCAAATCTTAAATCTATTGATTATCTATTTGAAAGCCTAACCATTACACCATTGTCGCAGAACTGAACGGAGCTCTCTTGCTTTATGAGAAAACATTGAAGTGAAGGGCATTGTGTGGATTGAGACGTTGAGAATTTCGTCCTGGCTAAGGGTTATTTTTTTTTTTTGCTGCATATGTTAAAAACGGTGTCGATGACATCCATTTTGATTTTTTTTTTTCAAAACGGGACTACAATTTCATGTACAATTACTCAACTGTTCTTTGATATAATATTTTATTTCTGACACACACATCTTCTGTTTAAAACTTGAAATGAATTGTAGCAATTATAAAATCATAATTACTATATAATTATAATAATAATAATTTTGTAGATGCTACAGTATAAAAAAAAATTAAAATTAATCGAAATCTTCTAAAAGAATTTAAACAATATTTTTTTTAAACTAAAAATTGAGCTGTTATTAGTTCCACCCCATGATCAATTGTAGATCTTTGAACGAACATCGATTTGATATATTGAATACCCCGTGATTCAATCCAACTTTTTGATATATTGAACACCCCGTGATTCAATCCAAGTTAAAAGTTGTGATGTTTCAAAGTTTATGATTTATCAGTTATAAAATCGTAATGGTTGGATAGCTAACAGTTACGGTTTCATAGCTATTATATATTAGTAACAACGGTTTCGTATTTATTACAACGTAAATATTAATACCTAAATTTTAAAAAATTATAACTTTTGATTCATATTAAATCATGAGACATCTAATATATCAAATCGAAACTCGTTTAAAAATTTATAACTAATTACGGGATGAAACTAGTAACAACCTTATTTTAAACTTAACAAATATCATTTAACAATTTGTCTTAAATTTTATTTTGGGGGTATAGAAAAATGTTTGTATTATTTTATAACGCTGGAACGCCCATTTAATTGAAAAAATCAAAACACGGTTCAGTAAACTGGACCTTTTGTCTTGGTTAAAAACAGAGAAAAAGGTGAACCTAATATAGAATTAATCGAATTTATTTAAAAAATAATAAAATATTATATAAAATTAATATTAATTAATCGAATGCTACTGTACAAATACATCAGGATTTAAAAATTTTCGAAGCTATTTTTAATTTGATTGATAAATAAAGATAATAACTAATGTAAAAATATTTAACGGAGAGCATTTAGAATAATTATTTTTTTATTTTGCTTTTTAAAAATTATCTTTGAGAAGAATAAAAAAGGCAACTGCAACCAAAAGGTCGTTTTGGTCATTTCACTCGGGATCGGTCCAACGTTTGCGATGCGGTTCAACGTTTGTCGGCGGCCGCCCCTTGTTTTTTTGAAGACAACAAATTTTCCACGCCGGTTCAACCCATCTCGTCTCCTTCGATCGCTCGCTCCGGCCCTCGATCCCCTTCCTTCTCTCAGAGTTTCTTTCTCTGGGTCTTCACCATTTTTTATTAACAAGTTTCTCTTTAGCCTTTTCAGTTTCCTTTGCTGCTCTCCATCGTTAAGAACATATAAACCAATCCAATAGTACTCTGCTATCCTAGTTCATCCATAGCACCACAAAGTGTATGCTTATGGCCATACTCGATTCAGCGAACTCCTCCAGTTTATCCAGCCATGGCATCAAGCTTCTTGCAGGATGTGAGGGGCCGCGTCGATGAGTTTATTCATGCTTTCAATGGAGGACAAGACTTGCCTCGAGAAGTTCATCATTCCAAGAGTGATTTTAGTGCCAAATCGGCCAGAGGCAGCGTGAACGGCAGTACTAATCGCTCAAAACTAACAGAAAGTGCTATACTTTTTCTGAAGAATTTTATTTCAATCGCATAACAAAGACAGGTTTTCCGAACAAACCTGAACGAGATACTAGAGTTTACGATATCAAAAGATTAGAATTAAGGATAATCCAACATCAAACACCCACTGAAATAAACTAGACCGATAATAAGAAACCTACGGAGCTCAATCCATCGAAGCCACAGCGGCATCGAATCAAGTTCAATTCCCCCAATAGCCATCGGAAGCGTTGCCCTTGGGGTAGCGGGACTCGCCGTCGCCGTAGCCACGGTCACGCCCGTACCCACCGCCGCCGTAGCCTCCCCCTCCCCCACCTCGGCTGTAACCGCCCCCTTCACGACGGCCACCGTATCCATTCCCTCCGCCACCGAATCCACCGCCGCCGCTACGGAAACCTCCGCCTCCGCCACCGCCTCCGCCGCTCCGACGGTTCTGGGCTTCGTTGACAGTGATGTTCCTACCGTCGAGGGCCTGCCCGTTCATCCCCTCTATGGCATCCCGCATCGCCTTCTCCTCGCGGAAAGTCACGAATCCAAAGCCCCTTGATCTCCCCGTCTCCCGGTCATTGATGATCTGGAAAAAAAAAAAAGGAAAAGCAATCAGATCCGCGAGATAGGAAGAAATAAATCAAACAAATCCATGGAAGCCCAGATCTAAGAGGGGGTATAGAGTAGATCGTAACCTTGGATTCCACAATCTCGCCATAGGCGCTGAATGCATGCTCGAGGGAGGAGTCGTCTGTAACCCAAGCAAGGCCGCCGACAAAACAACGGTATTCACCATCGGAAGCCGCCATGGAGAAAGACGAGAACGGATCCGAACCCTAAAACGGCGAACGGGGAAGGAGAAGCCAACCCACCCTAAAAGAACACAAAAACCCTAGCCGCCCCGACATTCCATTTATATAGTGCGTCAGCGATCCCCTCACCTCCAGGTCGGGATACCTCTGCCATGTAATCGGCGATACGGTCACCGTTGTGGCTTTACCGCAGAAGTGTGCATATGATTATAAATAACAAATTTATTTATTATGTATAATAGAGTAAATATTAAAACTTAAATAAATAAATTATTTTTATTTATTATGTATTATAGAGTAAACATTAAAATTTAAATAAATAAATTATTTTTTATTTATTAATCGTAAAAAAATTCTACTCTAGTCACGTCCTCCTGTGCTTTGGATTTGTGACTAAGCAGGTCGGATCGATCAGAATGTGGATGTCATAGCAAAGTAACAACGGAGATAACAGTAGCACGAGATAGAAGAAGGAGGAGGAGATGATCATCGTGGCTACTAGACACTCACCAACAGTGGCTTGTTCAGGACTTTTAGATAATCGATCTGCTTTAATCAAAGTCGTCTTAAAATTTCCTGAGGCTAAAAAGAAATTTAGACCTTTATTAATATTTTTTTAAAAAATAATTTTTTATTTATTATTTTTTATTCAGACTTGGGACCGATGATAATGACGAATTTAATTTTTTTTAATAGATTAGATTTAAAATTTTATACCGTGTAATTTTAATTTAATGATATTTCAAAGTTGGACTATTACCGATATAAATATATAAGAAAATTTTTGATCCTGTCCGAGCGCTGAGTCGATGGACACTGGGGATGTGACACTCTCCGCTGTCTTTGACTGGTGATGTGGATCTCCGGCGAACCTGCAAAGAAGCCAAGCCGGGAGGGGTTCCCCGGCGACGACTCTCCGACGCTCAAGTCAGGCAGTGAAGAAGAAGAAAAGCAAAGTAATGCTACTGTGGCTATAGTGATGAGAATCGCATACCTCCGTCGAAGTCTGGGGGTCCTTATATAGGACCCCAGGGAGGTGTGGGCACGCTTCTCGATGCATGCACGTTTCCCTAAACATACCTCAGTATGGTTGTGTTAGAAAAGTATGTCTGACGCTATTCCACAATCGTCCGAGCATATCCTTGACATGACGATGGAAACTTCCACCATACGATGCTCTCTCCGCTCCGGCCGTTGACCATGCTATTTGTCGGCGGCAGGTGTCTCGAGGATGATGTTACCAGCTGCCCCTTTTGCCCCTTTGCGCATCTTGTCTGTTCCCGGGCCGAGCGGACTAGCCGCTCGATGCTCATGGCCTCCGGGAATGCGCATACCTCTGACCAAGCGGCGAAGCCCTGGTCATGTGCTCGGATGGGATTGCACCTTATTGTCCCTTGGCTCTGCCGAGCGGTCTGTCCGCTTGACCCAGAGACTCTTTTACCTTGAGCATCGGAAACCCGACCCTTGGCCGGGCTGTCTTTCGTCCGGCCTGGGAGACCCCTGGCCGGATGTTCGGTCGGCCGGATGATCGGTCGGTCCTCTGTCCGCTCGGCACGACCTTGGGGTTGACCCTCTTGACAATTGGCCTCCACGTGTCGTTGACCTCCCGCTAACGAGGGTCCCCCCGTCCGTACCACCGGATCACATGCATCCCCCTCAAGTCTAGTCGAAGGAGGCACTAAGTCCGATTGACTGGACTATGAGTTTGGCTAAGCGACAACCATCCTGCCACTCCCGAAAGTGTACCTCCGCTCGGCCACTATGGGGTCGAATAGCGCCGGTCGTCTAATTGCCGAGGGCTGCCCCGTTGGCCTGTCGATGGCTTGTGATGATGTCCGCGGGATCTTCTCGGGATGCGTGCAAATCTCCGCCATTATGGTTGAGCACGCGGGTTCTGCCTCGTGATGGGGCTCATTAAATGCCCTCCTCTAACCGAGGGCCACGTGGCGCTGTTGACATCATCGTACGGCCGCTGTCTTACGCCCGATGCGACGTTCACCGGTTTGAAATAGACGGTTGGATGAGGGCCTCGGGTTATGTGACCTGCATCTGACGGCTCGGACGGGTCGAGCCCATCCTTATAAAGCTCTCGTCGCCTTCTTTCCCTGCACTTTCGCCGTCGCGTGCTCAGAAGCCCCTTCCTGCGCTCCTTGCTCCGGTGACCTAGTCCCTCGGCACTCCGGCGACATTTCGCCCTCTTCTTTCGATCCTCGTCTTTTCTGTAAGGTTATCTGCCTTTCTTCCTTCGGTTCTCGTGTTTTCTTTGCGTTCCTCGCCGCGTTCTTGCCTTTCGGTCATTGTTCCGTTAGTCTTCCCTGAGTCTTTGCGTTCTCTTCCGATCCCTGCCTTTTCTACTGTTCCGGCGATGGCTAACTCTTCGCAGTCCGCGGACCTCGCTCTCGGCCCATGGTATACTACCATGGAGTCGCGGTTCGATCGGCGTGATGTCGAGAGCCTGATAAATGCTTTTGATATCCCTTCTGATTTCGAACTGATTTTACCCTCGCCTTCCGCTCGGCCGCACAAACCGCCGTGCGGCGCTATTTGTTTCTTCCACGACCAATTTACAGCCGGTCTGCGGTTTCCTCTTCATCCCTTCATCGCCGAAGTTTGCGATTTCTTCGCCATTCCGCTCGCCCAGTTGGTTCCCAACACTTTTCGCCTTCTGTGCGGAGTTGTGGTATTATTTAAGATACACAACATTCCCCTCCGCCCGGAAGTCTTCTATTATTTCTACTATCCCAAGCAGTCCGAGCCGGACACTTATCTGTTTCAGGCTCGGCCTAGTTTGATCTTTTTTGATAAACTGTCTTCTTCCAACAAACATTGGAAAGAGAACTTCTTCTTTCTTCGTCTTCCCGGGCGGCTCCCTTTCCGTACTAAATGGCAGGTCGGACCACCCACTTCCCCCGAGCTGAAGAAGTATAAAACCCGACCGGACTACCTTCAAGCCGTGAATATGCTAGCCGGTCTGAAGCTCGACATCAATAAGCTCCTTCCTGAAGGAGTGATGCATATATTCGGTTTGAGTCCGAACCGGACCCCGCTCCCGAGCAGTTTTGGTAAGAACTTCGCTTGTACATTTGCCTTGAGTTCTAACTGATTTCCTTCTCCTTTTCTTGCAGCGAACATCGTAATGGAGTCTGTGATGTTCGAGATTTTGAAGAGGAAAGCGGTCGCGCTCGAGGCGGTAGCGACCAAGGAAATGGAGCAGTTGGGCATTGCTCCGGTCGGCTCTCACGAGGGTGAGAGCGAGGCAAATGCAGGGGAGTCGGCCGCTTAGGCTTCACCTGCGGAAGCGACAGGTGGTGCAACTTCCAGCAAGGACTCTTCCGTTCGGGAGGATGACTCTGAGCCGGACGACGAACTCCCTCTCAACCAGAAGAGACGCCGGGTGGAGGTTCCCCTCCGTTCGGCCACCTCCGCAGTGCAAGCGTCTGAGCGGACGAGCACAGCATCTCCCCGCGGCAAAGCGCAATCGGTCGAGGCACTCTCCTTCGACCGGACCCCCTCCCAACTGGATCCGCTTGCAGACCCCATCGAAGCGGTGCCGGTCAGCTCTCTTCCTCCTGTACCCCGCGAGTCCACCGCTCGGGCATTCTGTCCACAATGTCCAGCCCCACCTCCGATCCTTCGGCGTCCGCTCACACGACTCCGGGCCGGCGCCGCACTATTAGGGCCACCCTGCATCTCCCCACTGAGGCGTTTATGGACGAGTCAGATCAGCCGACAGCTCCTGAACACATGATCACTATCAAGGGGCCCCTTGGTGAGAAATGGGCGGACGCCCGGGCCCGTGTCGCTATTATGCCGGTCAGCAAACTGGCTGACAGCCACATGCAGCAGGCCACAGGGGTAAGCTTCACTCCTGTTCTTTTATGTAGTCTTCCCGGTTGGCATTTTAACATTCCTGTGTATATCAGAGATGGGTGGAAGACATTGTTGTCGCCAGCCGCTTGGCCTTGGAGAAGGAGGAGCTGAAGAGACTGAAGAGTCCGGGCGGCCCGTCTTCTTCTCAAGGTCCTTCCTATGCCGAGCTGCAGAAGGAGCTCGCAAAGACAAAGGGCCTGCTGGAGACCGAGCGGAAGAAGACGGCTGACAAGGCATACATGCTGGCCCAACTCGAACAGCAGGTCAAAACTTATGATCGCAAGATAGAGCTCGCAACCACTCGGAAAAATACCGCTATCGCCGATCTGGAAGCGAAGAACGTGGAGGCCCGAGCTTTGGAGCAGCGTGTGAAGGAGTTGGCGGATCTGCTGGACTGCGAGAAGAAGGGTCGTTCGGTCGAGGTGGCGGCTCTCAAGGATGATTTGAAGGTCGTGCAAGAGGCTCTCAACGCTTCCCGTGCTACCTTTACGGAGTACCAGGGGGCCGAGCCGAGCCGCTTTGCTGCGATGAGGCAGTCCTACATCTGCTCGGTCGACTTTGTCCAGAAGGTGTGCGATCGGCTCATCCTTGCATTCGAGTTGGCTATCACTGCCACTGCGGACCACCTGAAGGCGCAAGGTCACTTGCCGGAGTCTTTCGTCATTCCCGGTTGGGAACATGCAGCTCTTCTCTCCACCATACCGAAGAGCGTTTTTGACTATCTTGAATGAAGTGTCCTTGGCATTTTTGTATTTCTGCCGCTCGGTCGGCCAACTTTTATTTTAATTGCTACTTTTGAATGTAATTTTTGAATACAACTTTTGTTCTGTTAGCTTGTTTTCCCCTGTTTGTCATTGGTAACCTTATGGCCCGAGCAGAATCTAAGCCAAAAATGCTTTTATTCATTGGTCCCTTCTGGGATTTAGGATAGTCGTTCGCCTGCCCTTAAGTGTCGGGCTTTGATGCGGTCGTACAACGACCTTCCGGGTGGAGTGCTTATGGTCGCCACTTCGACCCTAGAGTTTAACGTCGCCGCTCGACGATCTTCCGGCCGGGTGATTTATAGTCGCCGGTTCGACTCTAGAGTTTAACGTCGCCGCTCGACGGTCTTCAAGTCGGGAGGTTTATAGTCACCGGTTCGACTCTAGAGTTTAACGTCACCGCTCAACGGTATTCCGGCCGGGTGGTTTATAGTCGCCGATTCGACTCTAGAGTTTAACGTCTCCGCTCGACGGTCTTCCGACCGGGTAGTTTATAGTCGCCGGTTCGACTCTAGAGTTTAACGTCGCCGCTCGACGGTCTTCTGACCGGGTCGTTTATAGTCGCCGATCTGACTCTAGAGTTTAACGTCGCCGCTCGATGGTCTTCAGGGCAGGGTGTTTATAGTCTCCGGTCCGACTCTAGAGTTTAATGTCACCGCTCGACGGTCTTCCGGCCGGGTGGTTTATAGTCGCTGGTTCGACTCTAGAGTTTAACGTCGCCGCTCGACGATCTTCCGGCGGGGTGGTTTATAGTCGCCGGTTCGACTCTAGAGTTTAACGTCGCCGCTCGACGGTCTTCCTGCCGGGTGGTTTATAGTCGCCGGTTCGACTCTAGAGTTTAACGTCGCCGCTCGACGGTCTTCCGACTGGGTGGTTTATAGTCGTCAGTTCGACTCTAGAGTTTAACGTCGCCGCTCGACGGTCTTCAAGCCCAGGGGTTTATACTCGCCGGTTCGACTCTAGAGTTTAATGTCGCCGCTTAACGGTCTTCAGGCCGGGGGGTTTATAGTCGCCGATCCGACTCTAGAGTTTAATGTCGTCGCTCGACGGTCTTCCGGCCGGGTGGTTTATAGTCGCCGGTTCAACTCTAGAGTTTAACGTCATCGCTCGACGGTCTTCCGCCCGAGTGGTTTATAGTCGCCGCTCGACGGTCTTCCGGCCGGGTGGTTTATAGTCACTGGTTCGACTCTAGAGTTTAACGTCGCGGCTCGACAGTCTTCCTGCCGGGTGGTTTATAGTCGCCGGTCCGACTCTAGAGTTTAACGTCGCCGCTCGACGGTCTTCAGGGAATTTTGTTGTTCGGCAACAAGTGCTCATATCCTTTGTCTTTTTTGATTTTTACTCCTACAGCCAAAGGATACAAACGAACGAGGCATACATGGAATAGATTACACTGGCACACCTTTTACCCTGCTCGATACGGCTGGAGATGGTTTGTGCTCCATGGTCGCTCTAGCCGCCGTCTATCCTCATCTTCCAGGTAGTATGCACCCAATCGGAGCTTCTCGACGACTCTGAAGGGCCTCGTCCAGGGAGCTGCCATCTTACTCACATCCCCGACCGACTTCACCTTCTTCCACACTAGGTCGCCGACCTGGAATGCTCTGGGAATTACACGCCTGTTGTAATTCTGCTTCATTCTTTGCCGGTACGCCATCAGCCGGACGACTGCTTTAGCTCGTGCTTCGTCAACTAGGTCCAACTCCAGCTATCTCCGCTCGGCATTGTCCCCATCGTAGTTCTGGATCCGATCAAACTCGACTCCGATCTCGACTGGGACGACCGCTTCGCCCCCATATACTAAGTGGAATAGTGTTACCCCCGTTCCCTCCTTTAGGGTTGTGCGAATGGCCCATAGCACGCCGGACAACTCGTCCACCCAGCTTCCTCCCATGTGATCGAGCCGAACCTGAAGTATTCACAGGATCTCCCGATTGGCTACCTCGGCTTGACCATTGCTTTGAGGATACGCTACGGAAGTGAAGTGTTGTTCGATGCCGTATCCCTTGAACCATTCTCCGAGCTCCTGACCAACGAATTGTCGCCCGTTATCTGAAATGAGCCGTCGAGGAATGCCAAACTGACAGATTATATGTTGCCAAATGAACTTCTTGACTATCTGCTCGGTTATCTTGGCCAGTGGTTCGACTTCGACCCACTTCGAGAAATAGTCGATCGCCACTAATAAAAACCTCCGCTGCCCGGTCGCCATGGGGAAAGGTCCTACTATATCCATACTCCACTAGTCGAACGGGCAGGACACAGTAGACGCCTTCATCTTTTTCATTGGCCTATGGGAGAAGCTGTGGAACTTCTGACAGGAAAGGCAGGTAGCGACGGTCCGAGCGACGTCTTCCTGTAGAGTTGGCCAGAAGTATCCGGCCAGCAGGATCTTCCTAGCCAATGATCGGCCGCCCGGATGGCCTCCGCAAGATCCTTAATGAACTTCCTGGAGAATATATTCTGCGTCCTCTGGACTGACACACTTCAGCAGTGGGCGGGAGAATGCCTTTTTGTAAAGCTGGTCCCCAATGAGCGTAAATCGGCCGGCTCTCCTCCTCAGAAGCTGGGCTTCCTCTCGATCGGACGGCGTGGCCTTCGAACGTAAGAATTCTATTATAACTGTTCTCCAATCGCTCGGGAATGTAAGGCCTTCCATCCGGTCGATGTGCGCCACCAAGGACACCTGCTCCATTGGCTGTTGGATGACGATCGACGATATTGAGCTAGCGAGCTTGGCTAATTCATCCGCTGATTGGTTCTCGGCTCGGGGGATCTTCTGTATGACAACCTCGGTGAAGTTAGTTCTGAGCTTTTCAAAGGCCTCCATGTAGAGTCGGAGCCTTGCGCTGTTTATCTCGAAGGACCCCGAGAGTTGCTGAGCGACCAATTGGGAGTCAGAGTACAGCATCACCCGGTGGGCTCCCACATGCCGCGCGGGTTATTTGTTGTTATGAGGCCCGATAATCCGGTGGGCTATGAGGGCCTCATATTCCGTCTTGTTATTTGTTGCCCGATAATCTAGACGGATGGATAGGTGCATCCGCTCTTCTTGAGGAGAAAGTAGTAAAATACCTATTCCGCTCCCGATCCGAGTGGACGATCCGTCCACGAATACCTTCCACCAAGCCTCGGGCTCGAGATTCTATACCTCAATTACAAAATTTGCCAAGGATTGCGCCTTGATCGCCGAGCGGGGTTGATACTAGATGTCGAATTCACTGAGCTTCGTCATCCACTTAATGAGCCGCCCGGACGCCTCAGGGTTTAGGAGTACTCTTCCCAGCGGGTTGTTTATCATAACGATGATAGTATGCGCCAAGAAATAATGAAGGAGCCTCCGTGCGACCAGGACTAGGGCGAACGCAAGCTTCTCGAGACCAGTATAACGGGACTCAACATCTTTTAAGATGTGGCTCAAGAAATACATCGGCTGCTCCTCCCCGCCTCCCTTTACCAGTGTCAAGCCGACAGCATGCTCGGTTGATGACAGGTATATGCGGAGCGGCTCGCCCATGTTTGGTTTAGCCAGTACAGGTAGTGAGTTGAGATAGGCTTTTAGCTCTTCGAACGTCCTGTCGCACTCCTGATCCCACTGGAACTTGGTGGATCGGCGCAGGATCTTGAAAAATGGCAAGCTCCGGTCAGCTGTCTTAGAGATGAATCTTGACAATGCCGTTATCCGGCCGGTGAGACGTTGCACTTCCCTCAGATTCCTGGGAGGCGGCATGTCTTGCAATGCTTTTACCTTGCTAGGGTTCGTCTCTATGCCCCGCTCGGTCACGATATATCCCAAGAAGTGCCCGTCTTTTGCCCCGAACAGACATTTTTGGGGTTTCAGCTTGACTCCATACCTCCTCAATGTTCGGAAGGTTTCCTCTATGTCTGTACAAAGATCGGTCGCTCGGAGTGACTTGATTAGTATATCATCCACGTAGACTTCCAGGTTGCGCCCGATCTGCTCCCGGAATATTTTGTTCACAGTCGTTGGTAGGTAGCCCCAGCGTTCTTGAGTCCGAACGGCATCACGTTGTAGCAGTAGGTGTCGTCCGCAGTAACGAAGCTCACTTTGTCCTGATCCTCCCGAGCGAGCGGTACTTGGTGGTAGCCCTGATATGCATCCAGCATGCATATCAGCTCGCACCCCGAGGTAGAGTTTACCAGCTGATCGATCCGGGGCAGAGGGTAAAAATCCTTTGGGCATGCCTTGTTTAGATCCCGTAAGTTGATGCAGACTCTCCATTTGTTCCCTGCCTTGGAGACCAGCACCACATTGGCGAGCCAACTTGGGAATTGCACCTCCCGTATGTGGCCGGCCTCCAGTAGTTTCTCAACTTCAGCTCGGATGATGACATTCTGTTCAGCGCTGAAGTCCCTCTTCCTCTGCTTCACCAGCCGAGCGTCCGGTCGGACGTGGAGTTCATGCTGCGCTACGCTCGGCGAAACTCCTGGCAGTTCATGAGTTGACCAAGCGAAGACGTCGCAGTTTCGCTGGAGACATCCGATCAGCTCCTCCTTCTAGCCTGCCTCCAGGTCGGATGCTATAAAAGTCGTGGCTTTCGGTCGGGTAGGGTGGATCTGTACCTCCTCCTTTTCTTCATAAACTAAAGAAGGTGGCTTTTCGGTTATAGCATTTACCTCGACTCGTGGCACTTTTTGAGTGGATTTAGCCTCGGCTCGGACCATCTCTACGTAGCATCGTCGGGCTGCCAGTTGATCCCCTCGGACTTCTCCCACCTGGTCTTCCACAGGGAACTTGACTTTCTGGCAGAAGGTCGAGACGACTGCTCGGAACTCGTTGAGTGTCGGTCGCCCCAAGATCACATTATATGCGGAAGGAGCATCGACCACAATGAAGTTGGCGGTCCGCGTTCTTCTAAGCGGCTCCTCTCCCAGCGAGATAGCCAGCCGGACCTGTCCGACCAACAAAACTTCATTACCGGTGAACCCGTAGAGGGGGGTTGTCATCGGCAACAACTCGGCTCGGTCGATTTGCAATTGGTCGAATGCCTTCCGAAAGATTATGTTGACCGAGCTGCCTGTATCAATAAAGATGCAGTGAATAGTGTAGTTAGCTATTACCGCTCGGATGATGAGGGTGTCATCATGAGGAACTTCGACTCCCTCGAGGTCCCCAGGCCCAAAGCTGATCTCGGGCCCGTTCGCCCGCTCCTGACTCCAGCCAATTCCATGGATCGTGAGCCGCCTTGCATGTGCCTTCCGCGCCTTGTTAGAGTCACCTCCGGTGGGTCCACCAGCGATGATGTTAATTTCTCCTCGGGACACGTTGCTTCTATTCTCTTCCTCCTGAGCGGATGGCCTGGGATGCTCGTGCGATGCTCGAGATTGAGTCTTGGGCTGCTGATGATGTTGTCGCTCGGGGGATCCTCTCTCTGTACGCCGACCAGGGCTCTGGTGTCGATGTCGTCGATTCGGCGAAGGCGATCGACGGCGATAGCTCCTTGGCGTAGGATGAGCGATTGGGGGGAGGCTCCGACAGTCGCGGGTGTTGTGAGTTGCTGACTGATGGAGTGAACAAAACATGGGAGTCCATACCTTCCTCCTGGGCTTAGGCCGATCGGCTGCTACTTGTTGAACGACATGCGGCCTTGCTTGCTGATGAGGTCGGGCGACTTCTGCGCGGGGTCCCCTCGGTGGTTGATAATTAGAAGGCGGCTTCCGCTCGGCATGAGCCGGTGGCTCGGCCGGTGCTTCCTTTTCCCTCGCCATCTGAGCTTCCTTCACGTTGATGTACTCGTTGGCCTTGTTCAACATGTGGTCGTAGCTGCGAGGCGGCTTTCTAACGAGCGACCGGAAGAAATCACCGTCCACAAGCCCCTGTGTGAACGCGTTCATCATAGTTTCTGAAGTGACCGTCGGAATATCCATGGCCACCTGGTTGAAACGCTGGATGTAAGCTCGGAGCGACTCCTTCGAGCCTTGTTTGATGGCGAACAGACTGACGCTGGTCTTCTGGTAGCGCCTGCTGCTCGCGAAGTGATGGAGGAAGGTCGTGCGGAACTCTTTGAAGCTCGTGATGGATCCGTTCAGTAGCCTCCAGAACCATCATTGCGCCGATCCAGAAAGGGTGGTGAGGAACACTCGACACTTCACACCATCTGTATATTGATGCAAAGTGGCTGTGTTGTCGAACTTACCCAGATGGTCGTCCGGGTTAGTGGTCCCGTTGTATTCCCTGATCGCCGGGGGCGCGTAATGGCTTGGTAGTGGATCGCGCAGGAAGGCCTCAGAGAATTGTCTATTGACCCACTCGGGGAACGAGTCTGTCCGTGGCGCCTTGCCCTTCCTTGCGTCGCAGAGGGGCGCCTCATCGGACGAAGAGCCCCGGTCAAGGTTGGCTTGCGCGACTTTCGAGGGCGTTTGGAATAAAGCCCGATGGAACGGTATCGGGGCGGGCGGGGCTTCCACCTGAGTGCCGGTCGGCCCTTTGTTCTGACCCCATATTGAGAGCTGCTCCGGCCGGTCGTCTGGTGTCGCCCGACCGCCTGATGCCGACGTTGCCTGTTGTGCTATCCGATCGGCTTGAGCCTTTTACTGTTGCTCGACTATCTTGGCTGCCCGCGCTTGGATGAGCGCGTCTAGTTCTTCGGGAGAGAGTTGTTAGGACCAAAAGTAGCTAGAGGGGGGGTGAATAGCTCGTTGCTCGACGTTGCTTGTTTCTTCTAAGATGTGCAGCGGAAAATACAGAAACAAATCACACAACGCTAACACGGTTGGTTTACTTGGTATCCACCTCACAAGAGGTGACTAGTCCAAGGATCCACACCACGCACGCACCCTCCACTATGAAAACACTCCTTTTCGGTAACTACCGAGGGCGGAGAAGCCCTATAAGACTCTCAGTACAAGAAGAAAGGAAAGGGAAACAAAATACAAGCACAAAGCTTACAATGAGTACATAAAACCCTAACCCTAGCTTCTCTTCTTGCCTTTGATCCGCCTCTTGACTTGGAAAGCTTCCAAGATCCTTCAAGAACTGGCGATCTGATCTTTGAGAGCGCTGTGGAGGAGTTGGCGAGAGATTTGGAGTGAATCGGTGAAGAGATGCCGAAGGAAATGAACGCCTGCGGCTTAAATCGACGCTAACGGTCGAATCCCGATCGATTGGAATGCTCCCAATCGATCGGGGAGGCTTTGGATCGATCCACGGATCGATCCAGAGCGCCTCTGTGCTCTGGAAAAACTTCTGGATCGATCCATGGATCGATCCAGCGCTTATCGCGCGAAGCAGCAGCGTCCCAATCGATCCACTGATCGATTGGGACCTCTGGATCGATCCACGGATCGATCCAAAGGGGTTCTGTTCTCGGTGACTCACCGGATCGATCCACGGATCGATCCAAACCTGCTGGATCAATCCACGGATCAATCCAAACCTGCTGGATCAATCGGCTGATCAATCCAGATCTTGGTTTTTGCCCAAAACCAAGCCCAAAGCCCCCTAAACCAACATCTAGTCAACCATGACTTGTTGGTACATAAGACCTAGCATTCGGTCACCCTTGACCAGCTAGGACTCTCTCACCAAGTGTCTGGTCAATCCCTTTGACCCACTTGGACTTTTCTCTTCTTGCCAAGTATCCGGTCACTCCCTAAGACCTACTTGGACTTTTCTTTCTCGTGCCAAGTATCCGGTCAATCCCTTTGACCTACTTGGACTCTCACCAGATGTCTGGTCAACCTTGACCCATCTGGATTTCTCTTGCCTGGCTTCACTCACCAGGACTTTACCAATTGCCTAGCTTCACTCACTAGGTCTTTCACCTGGCTTCACTCACCAGGATTTTTCTCCTGCCTAGCTTCACTCACTAGGACTTCCCAATTGCCTAGCTTCACTCACTAGGTCTTTCACCTGGCTTCACTCACCAGGATTTTCCTCCTGCCTAACATACCAGTTAGGACTTCCCAGTCAAGTATCCGGTCATCCTTGACCTACTTGACTCTTCTTCAATCAACATTGCATTGTCAAACATCGAAACCCAAACCAAGACTCAAGCTTGGTCAACCAGGTCAACCTTGACCTGAGGGATGTTGCACCAACAATCTCCCCCTTTTTGATGTTTGACAATACCAACACTATCACTTACAATACCACATGTAAGTTAGGCTAATCCCATAGCCTAAACCTTCTTCATGCCACTAGGTAATGAATACATAAGTTAAGCCCTTCATTCTCCCCCTAAGAGGGCACACTCCCTCTAGGTAACGAAAGCCTAACTTACACCCATTCACAGGTCCTTTCATTCTCCCCCTATTGGCACACATCAACCCATCTTTGGGCACACATCAACCCATGCCCCAATTTTGGTTACACATCAACAAATCCATTTGTTGACGACTCTCCCCCTGAAGAGTTGTTCATCGTTGTTCACAATATCACTCGTTGTGATCAACACGATAATGAAGGTCTCATACCCTTCATTTATCCTTAACTTCTCCCTCAATGTAGACAAATACCCAACCTTGAGCATTTTCTAACCACTTGAGTTCCCACTTGAAATAATGAGGATATCCACTCCCAATTTCAAGTTCAAAAACTCATCCATGAGCATTTTCTTTAAAGAAGGTTAACCACCTTCCAAGGTTCATGAAAAATAATTTTTCATGTCTTTAAAGAGTCCCTCCCCCTAAAGACATGGTGGTAACTTCTGTCATTGCACCAACAATGACTTGGAATCCCTAAACCTTTAGGAAACCCAAATTTAGAAGTTTTGAGGTTCAAATGTTCAAAATTTGAAACAAACCTCAACCTAAACTTCAACTTAGCCTCCCTTAACCAATCTATCCTTGTTTTCAACACGAAAACACCCTTTTTATGTACACAAATGTGTATTGAGGGGTTTGGAATGGTTACGTAGACTAAAACAGGTTCAAAATGCTGAAATCAGGCCTTCCTAGCTAAAATCAGCACCTTGGATCGATTGGAGTTGGGTTCCAATCGATTGAACCTTTCTGAATCGATCCACTGATCGATTCAGACTACCTGGATCGATCGGCTGATCGATCCAGCGAGCTTCTGCTCGCGGGAGACTTGCCTTCTGAATCGATCCACGGATCGATTCGGGCACTCCAATCGATCCATGGATCGATCGGAGCTCTGATAGTTGCTGAAATTCCATTTCAGTCAACTTCAGAAACCCCTAGAAAATTCTACAAAAATCCAAAAATCATGAAATTTCGTGTAGACATTATTTAGGGCATACTTAATCATGGAAAAATAGCTTTCTATGAAAATACATCATATTTTCAAAGATTGACACAAAGTTGAAAACTTGTAAAAACTTTAGTGTTTTCTTCAAGTTTGTGTCTAACTATTCAATGGTGATTACTATCAAAAGATAGCCTTCACCAAGGTTTTCCAAAAACATTTTAAAAACATTTTCAAAACCAATATCCCATCATGTTCCTTGGGCATAATGCACATGACTTGTACATTAGCTTTCCCAATGATGGGAAAACACATAACTATGTGTTTTGATGAACCTAAAACTCAAAAGAATGCACTAAATCAACATCTTGAGTTTTGTTCATCTACCTAACATCTCACTTGTATCTAATGTACACTAAAACACGTACAAGTCACCTTATAGTCCTTGTGAGATGTGAGATTTTGGTTTTGCCCTAATCTAGGGATCATGCATATCTATCTAGGCATTCTAGAGATATTAGATATCCACCTAGGATGTCACTTGTCAATAATTGTTGTTAAATGTCATTCGTCCTTAATTACAAGGAATTAAACTTAATGCATGATTATGTTATGGCATACATCAAAAGAAAATAATTTTCAAAAGAAAATATCCTATTACTACATGATGTATGAATGTTATGACATGATATTTTTGGATTTTTCATAATAAAACAATGAATTCAAAAATAGACATGATGTCATGGCATATGATGGGCAAACAATCATGGCAAGGTTTAGCATAAATAAAATATACCTAGATTACCTATCCAAATATCCTTAATCACTTAGCTAAACTCAAAATATACCACTTGTTTTAACTTAAAACGATACCACTTGTTTTAATTTAAAACATTAAACCTAGATTGCCCTAAATGCTTCAAAGAAATGCCAAAGCCTAAATTGACATTTCTTATTTCTCTTGATTTGTTTATGCCACTTAAAAATTAAACATATCCTCAAATGTTGGCATATTTCATTTTCCCACAAGAGTAGCACTAAGAAAATACCAAAGTCCCAACTTGGTATTTCTTATATTTTTCTAATTTGTGCCATTTTAAGATAAAATCAATTTTTCCACCAATAGACACATGTTACTCTTTCAAGGAGTAAATAATAATTCCATTTCATTTTCAAAGGTTAACAAAACCTTGAAAATGCTCCTTGAGTGTCAATTTCCTCAAAGTTGGGTTAACTACCCTTCTAATCGGAGTTGACACTCTTCAACCCATTTATGGGGTAGAGAAAATGCTCCTAGAAACCCAACACCTATTGGTGCTCCTTGGATGCTCTAGGTACTCACTAGGGATAACTTCCCTAGATACCTTCCTAGTGACCTTGTTGGGCTTCTTAGAAGCCTTGGTCACATTTTCTAGGTCAACTCTAGGGATAGCCTCCCTTGTGACCTTGTTAGTGACTTTCTTAGTCACTTTGGTTGCAAAGATACTTCTAGGGATATCTTCCCTTGTATCTTTGATTTGACCTCTAGACTTAGGGTTTGTTCCATAGCTATATGGAACCCTATGATAACTAGGCACATCCCTTTTAGCTTTGGGTTTGTATCCCAAACCTCTATGGCCATTGGATGGCTTTTGTACCCCTAAACCTAGGTTATGCTCATTTTGCCCTTTTAGGATATTTTCCATCCTTTTTAGGGTCTTTTCCATTTTATCAAGTCTTGATCTCAAGACTTGATTTTCTATCATTAAATCCTTAGATTTTGATTTTTCATTACACCCATGAGCATTTTTGTTTTTGGGCTTGTATCTATTATCCTTAGTGTTCTTGCCCAAGTGTCCATCTACCTTCCTAACCTTAGGTTGAGTAGTTTTGGCATGTAGGGCCACATGCTTTTCCTTAAAGCCCTCATGCTTCCTATTCTTATGGTAAATCGCATTAAAATGATAAAAATTAGAACTATCATGCTTTTTACCATAATGTAAAGGGGTAGGCTCAATAAAAGATACCTTCTTCTTTACCTTGGAGGCTTCCCCTTGACTAGTGCCTCCTTGAGCCTTGACCACCTTCTTCCCCTTGGGGCATTGACTTCGGTAATGCCCCTTTTGATTGCAAGAGAAGCATATAATATGCTCCTTGCTCTTCTTTGTATTGGGGATGATCTCCTTGGGCTTCACCTTGCCTTTTTGTATCACTTGGCCCTTCTTCTTGGCCAATTTAGGGCACTTGCTCTTGTAGTGCCCATGTTCCCTACACTCAAAGCATATAATATGATTTTTATTATTAATTGAAATATTTATACCTTTGCTTGTAGGGGTGGCATCTTTTCCTTTGGATCCGGAGGTAGAAGCTTCCTCTTGATCGGACCTTGATTCTCCTCCATTTGATTTTTCTTGACTTGTGGAGGTAGAATCTTCTTCCTCCTCTTCGTCTCTTGACCCGGATGTAGAAACTTCTCCTTCTTCTTGATCCGGCGTCACCAAGGATTGCTCCCCCTCAATCCTAGAGGTGGAGGCTTCATCATCTTGAATATGAAACAAGGAGTATGCTCCCTCCTTGTTCCCTTCGTTGCATTCCCTTGAGGATGAAGCTTCTTGGATTTCCTCTTCTTCGGAGGTTGAGCATCTCTCAACCTCGGAGTCCTCCTCTTGGTCTTGCTCCAAAGAGTCACCCTCTCTGGATACTTCTTGCTCTTGTACAGTGGAGGGGATCTCTTCATGAAGCTTGGCTAATTTGCTCCATAATTCCTTTGCATCTTCAAATTCTCCAATTTTGCAAAGGATGGTGCTTGGCAATAAATTGACCAAAAGCTTGGTCACTTTGTCATTTGCATCGCACCTTTGGACTTGCTCCGAGCTCCATTTGCTTTTCTTGAGAAGCTTGCCCTTGGAGTTTGTTGGAGCTTCAAATCCTTCCATTAGAGCAAACCATTGCTCTATCTCCATCATAAGAAAGTTTTCGATTCTTGATTTCCAAGAATCGAAGCTCGTGGAAGTGTACGGTGGAGCCACCCTTGTGTCAAATCCAAGTCCATCTTGGAATTGCATCTTGAAGTTGAGCTTCTTGAAATCTTTGACTTTTGATGAATTTGCTTCAACTTCTTCACCCTCTAGCTTTTCTTGTTATGCTTGACCCTTCCGGTGATGATTCCGGTGAAGAGCGGCCTTGCTCTGATACCACTTGTTATGACCAAAAGTAGCTAGAGGGGGGGGGGGGGGGGAATAGCTCGTTGCTCGACGTTGCTTGTTTCTTCTAAGATGTGCAGCGGAAAATACAGAAACAAATCACACAACGCTAACACGGTTGGTTTACTTGGTATCCACCTCACAAGAGGTGACTAGTCCAAGGATCCACACCACGCACGCACCCTCCACTATGAAAACACTCCTTTTCGGTAACTACCGAGGGCGGAGAAGCCCTACAAGACTCTCAGTACAAGAAGAAAGGAAAGGGAAACAAAATACAAGCGCAAAGCTTACAATGAGTACAGAAAACCCTAACCCTAGCTTCTCTTCTTGCCTTTGATCCGCCTCTTGACTTGGAAAGCTTCTAAGATCCTTCAAGAACTGGCGATCTGATCTTTGAGAGCGCTGTGGAGGAGTTGGCGAGAGATCTGGAGTGAATCGGTGAAGAGATGCCGAAGGAAATGAACGCCTGCGGCTTAAATCAACGCTAACGGTCGAATCCCGATCGATTGGAATGCTCCCAATCGATCGGGGAGGCTTTGGATCGATCCACGGATCGATCCAGAGCGCCTCTGTGCTCTGGAAAAACTTCTGGATCGATCCATGGATCGATCCAGCGCTTATCGCGCGAAGCAGCAGCGTCCCAATCGATCCACTGATCGATTGGGACCTCTGGATCGATCCACGGATCGATCCAAAGGGGTTCTGTTCTCGGTGACTCACCGGATCGATCGGTGGATCGATCCAGATCTTCTGGATCGATCCACGGATCGATCTAAACCTGCTGGATCAATCCACGGATCAATCCAAACCTGCTGGATCAATCGGCTGATCAATCCAGATCTTGGTTTTTGCCCAAAACCAAGCCCAAAGCCCCCTAAACCAACATCTAGTCAACCATGACTTGTTGGTACATAAGACCTAGCATTCGGTCACCCTTGACCAGCTAGGACTCTCTCACCAAGTGTCTGGTCAATCCCTTTGACCCACTTGGACTTTTCTCTTCTTGCCAAGTATCCGGTCACTCCCTAAGACCTACTTGGACTTTTCTTTCTCGTGCCAAGTATCCGGTCAATCCCTTTGACCTACTTGGACTCTCACCAGATGTCTGGTCAACCTTGACCCATCTGGATTTCTCTTGCCTGGCTTCACTCACCAGGACTTTACCAATTGCCTAGCTTCACTCACTAGGTCTTTCACCTGGCTTCACTCACCAGGATTTTTCTCCTGCCTAGCTTCACTCACTAGGACTTCCCAATTGCCTAGCTTCACTCACTAGGTCTTTCACCTGGCTTCACTCACCAGGATTTTCCTCCTGCCTAACATACCAGTTAGGACTTCCCAGTCAAGTATCCGGTCATCCTTGACCTACTTGACTCTTCTTCAATCAACCTTGCATTGTCAAACATCGAAACCCAAACCAAGACTCAAGCTTGGTCAACCAGGTCAACCTTGACCTGAGGGATGTTGCACCAACCTGTTGTGCTATCCGATCGGCTTGAGCCTTTTACTGTTGCTCGACTATCTTGGCTGCCCGCGCTTGGATGAGCGCGTCTAGTTCTTCGGGAGAGAGTGTCACCATGAGTTGGCGTCCAGCTTCTTCCATCGTCTCTGCTCGGATTCAGGAACGTTCCCACAGACGACGCCAATTTGATCCTGTCCGAGCGCTGAGTCGATGGACACTGGGGACGTGGCACTCTCCGCTGTCTTCGACTGGTGATGTGGATCTCCGGTAAACCTGCAAAGAAGCCGAGCCGGGAGGGGTTTCCCGGCGACGACCCTCCGACGCTCAAGTCATGCAGTGAAGAAGAAGAGGAGCAAAGTAACGCTACTGTGGTTACAGTGATGAGAATCACATACCTCCGTCGAAGTCTGGGGGTCCTTATATAGGACCACAGGGAGGCGCGGGCACGCTTCTCGATGCATGCACGCTTCCCCAAACATACCTCAGTAGGGTTGTGTCAGAAAAGCATGTCTGATGCCATTCCACAATCGTCCGAGCATATCCCCGACGTGACGATGAAAACTTCCACCGTACGATGCTCTGTCCGCTCCGGTAGCCGACCATGCAGTTTGTCGGCGGCAGGTGTCTCGAGGATGATGTTATCAGCTTTCCCTTTTGTCCTTTTGCGCCTCTTGTCTGTTCCAGGGCCGAGCGGACTGGCCGCTCGGCGCTCATGGCCTCCGGGAATGCGCATTCCTCGGACCAGGCGGGGAAGCCCTGCTCATGTGCTCGGATGGGATTGCACCTTATTATCCCGTGGCTTTGTCGAGCAGCCTGTCTGCTCGGCCCAGAGACTCTTTTACCTTGAGCATCGGAAACCCGACCCCTGGTCGGGCTGTCTTTCGTCCGGCCTGAGATACCCCTGGCCGGATGTTTGGTCGGCTGGATGATCGGTCGGCCCTCTGTCTGCTCGGCACGACCTTGGGGTTGACCCTCTTGACCATTGACCTCCACGTATCATTGACCTCCCGCTAACGAGGGTCACCCGTCCATACCACCGGATCAATTCTCATACAATTGCTAATAATATAGGTTTGGGTTCATAGTCCATTCGTTCTATAATTTATCATTTATACAAAATAAAAAAGAATATTTTGAGAAAAAGAAAAGAGCGAAAAAATACCACCGAGTGAGATAGGAGAAGGATGTCTTCTTATAGAATCAATGATAAGGGAGGAAAAAATACATGGAGCACTAATGAGAGAATGAATAGATGATCAACTAATTATAAAATGAGATGACAAAAAGATATTGGGTGTAAGGTCTTATATAGTTATATTGTAGCTCTAGATATGATTTTCGGACTAGAGAATATAATAATTATAATTAATATGTAATTAAATGTAATTGTAAATTAGTTAAAGAGCACTATAGAAATTGAAAGAAACAAAATCTGAAACAAAATAGTTGCATTGAAAGCCAGTAATGTAAAATACGGTAACAAAATAATAATTAAATAATAAGATATTTGAGAAAATAATCTTATTGGACTTTTAAAAAATATTTTGGGATTTAATCGGAGCTCGTATGATTATGTTAAGGGGATAGATTATTTGGTCAAGGAAAAACATGTTTAAGCTATCCTATTTAAACGAGGAAATATTTAATTTCTCTATTTATTTTATTTTTCTTTTTCTTTTCCTTCGTTTCTCTCGTGCCCTAAGCCCGATGCTGCCTCTCCCTCACGCTGATTCTCCTACCTGATCCCTAATATCCGTCGAACACTTGCTCTCGATTCTTTTCTTCTCCCCTTCGATCCAATCGTCTCCTCCTCCTCCCTCACGATCTCGCTACTGTCGGCCACCGTAGCCAACCACGTTGCCCGGCAGACATCGCCCGATGTCGTGCCACCCGACCTCTGACGTCGACGCCACAAGGGAGTTAATCGTGCCAACGCCATTTGACCCACCGTCGGCCGAGTCTCCCTCCTCCCTCTCCCTCTTGAGGCGTGGAGTCTTTCCCCCCCTCTTCTTCGTGATTCGTCGTCGCCCTCTTGCGGTCTCGATCCATCGCGCTGATCGTTGTCCCTCCTTAGTTCTTGATCGTGCCCTAGAGCCATCGCCAATGCATTGCTCTCTTCGAGTCGCTGCCGTGTGAGCAGATCTCCGACCAAGAAGGGGGATCCTGACCCTAGCCTTGACCTCCCTAGTTGCTGAAGATTATTGTGGTGCTGCCCACTTTTGGTGTCGATCCCAGCTCACTATCACCGCTTGATGCCGCTGTGAACCACCGTGGTGACTTCACTGTATCAAAGAAGGTGAAGGTGTTGATTTTAGGCATCTGATTGTGTTGGACTAGCCGTGATTGGGGAGGGGCTCTTTTCTCTACACGAACACATTGTTAGGCATCGGATTAAGGTAAGCTATGATGAGTATTGGTTTGGTACACTATTGATTTATTCTTGCATTTGATCTGTTCGTTAAAAGGTTGGTTGGATTGTTAGGCTAATAGGTGATGGAGGTGTGAGCAGTAGTGGGTATCGCCAATGATTTCCAGCTGTGGAGTATACTCTGATCATGAACCACCAGCGATCATTATCAGAATTTGGTAAGTATTAAGGTTGAAGTTATTTCTAGGAGTAAAATGGTGGAATTGTTGTTAGATGGTTAACTAAGTATTAGATGGATTATGTGGGTTGGATTAGTGTGTTGATTAGTGAGATTTGGATTGATTATGCTGGTAATAAATCTTCATTGAGGGAAAATGATTGAGAATGCTTAAACTATTTGGTTATGTATTAGAGATTCATTTATGAGTTGGTTTCTCTAGTTTGGTTAATTTGGACGATAGCATGATCATTATCAGAATGTTAGAAGGGTTAAACCTAATCTAATGAAGGCTATGGATTTAGTTAAACCTAACTGGATTAATGAGATTGGTTAACTGTCAAATATGGGGCTAATAATTGAAATGGAATTAATATATAGATTCCTAATCAGATTAGGTTAAGTTAACTATTTAGTTCATGATGGATTTAGTTAACTAGTTCATTCTTGGCTAGTTATATCATACACTATGTGATCGCAGGACTGGGGTTCAAGACGAGCGTCTTGACATGAGACTACTTGACACGGTCTACGTATAAAGACGAATACTTCTTACTTTGAATCTCTTTAGTTCTTTGGAACTTGGTGCATGAGCTATATTTTTTTGGATAAAGACTATTTTACCTTGACTCCACTCGTAAATATTTCCTGTGCTTGATACTTCCACTCATATCTTTGAGATATGCATTTCTATATCCATATAGTCTCTTGATGTCATCTATGATATTTAGCAGATATTAGATATCAACCTTGTATGTTTTGATTGTTGTTTATTTATGTACCGTATTGAGCATGCTGGCTTCATGTAGCATACCTGATTCTCGTTTATATGTATATGATGACTATTATATTTTGCGCATCATATCATTGCATGCATGTTAATGATAAATTCTCCCTTGCGGTCGAGAGAGTCGTTGACTAGGGTCGCACGCTCGGCCACTCGAGAGAATGGTAGTTGGAGTAGATGTTGCTTGTCCTGTCATGTCCCCACTTGCTCACTTATGAGTAGAGAAAGCTGGAGTTGCGAGCAACAGGGACCCCCGATGCAGATGTAGCCAGTTAACTACTATGCAACTGTCCACTCGGCCACTCGAGAGAATGGTACTTGGAGTGTTGTACAATTTGTCACTGACTCGACCTCTCGACCATACAGGGGTCGTGGTGCGAGGGGTGGGCGGGAGTGACCATTAGTGCATATGCTTTTATTATTATTATACCTGCCTATGTTGTTGATTTCTTATGTTTACAGTTATTTGTTTTTTCATGTCATACATTTATACTTGTTGAGCTATATATGTATTGATCGCATGTTGTTCAACTCCGGTTTACTTATTGATAGAATGTTTTTACCTCATATGATACCTTGGTAGTGATGAACAGTTCAGTAGTCGATTGGTATTACTCCTGATCTTCTATTACCTAGCTTAGGATATGGTTTCAGGTATGAGCATATATTACGGTTTTATTTTAGTATCTGCTATTCCTCTTATGAGACTGTATATCTTTGGCTCAATCTCTATTTGTATATTATGTTCATGCACTATCTTTCCTTTACCTGCTGAGTCCCAGCACTCACCACCCCACAAATTGGTTTTTCTTTCGCCAGGTAGCAGGTAGATGAATCAAGGATGCTTGGAGAGTCCTGACTGCCGGTCTCACATTCGAAGACTACATCGGGTTTCGTTTATCCTTTATTCATATTTTGTATTTGGTGTTATATTAATTCGATTATCTTTTGGAGTTTATTATGTGGAGTTGAATTTTGTGTTGTTGTGGTTGTTGTATAAAGCCTAGTCGGCTAGCAGTGTGTTGTTTTAGTTCATATGAGCTTTCTTTATCGTTTTTCTACTATGTTAGTTTATAGTGCAGCCGAGTGGACTGCTTAATATATATATATATATATATATATATATATATATATATATATATATATATATATATAACTGCGTGGTTGTGTTTATTTTGTTCCAGCCAAGTGGATTGAGTATATAACTACGTGGTTGTCTATATATTCCAGCCGTGTGGGCTGATGGTTATATTGTATGAATATTCTTGTATATATGCTTCATATTGTCACCATTACAGGGGAGATGTTGTCGAAATTTTATCGGTAGGGAGGCGCTCCAAATTAATTATTATTGAAACTCATTAAAATTAAGACAAGTGTTGTAGCAACGAGTCCCAAGTCGTATTTTTCCAAGGATAACTAGTAAGTGTGTACATATCTAGAATTGATTCAAATTGAATTATTATATCAACAAAATCAAAGAATAAGATCAAATAAGGTTCATTCTCATCTAAACATGATCCATTTCCTTCTCATCAAATAAACATCAATTAAATTCATATTCTTATTCATCATTCAATCATATAATGCAATTCTCGCATCTTCAATCAACAATCACTGTAACAAAAGATACATAACTTAAACAAGAGTTTTCTACATTCAAGTCTTGAAATTAAGCTCAACTTGCATGAACTGAAATAACATACATTCATAATCACACTCAAATTCAACACTTAACTCAACCACCAGGTCTTCACTTCTCACTAACAATCAACTATATACCACTAAGGTAAATAATGAAAAGTTAAAGTGATTCATTCACCAATCAAGCTCATTAACAGCCACCTCAGCATCCAAGGAATCAAACAAATATTTCCTAAATTCATGAATTGAAACTAACTCTAACTTATAGAAACCGAAACTAAGAATTTCAAGTAAAAATAAAATTGCAAACTAAACTAGCAGCTAACATTACTATAATTGCAGAAACCTTAAGGAATCAGAGTTTCAAATCAGAAATCAGATCTAGTGTTTCAAGTAAGAAAATCAAAACAGAATTGCATAAGAAAAACTTAAACAAATCAAGATAACAAAGTAAAGGATCAGATCTGAGGATCTGAGCAAGATTTGAGAACAAATTAAAGACAAAGATAAAAAAAATCAAAACCCTAGCATTCCATAAACCCAATCCCGAACTCAACTCCTCCAATATGCTGTAAAACAGAGCAACCTCTGGGAAACACCCTTTGGGCAACCAACTACAATTAACCAAGCTTCCTTCTATTACCAGGGAATGCTCATAGCTCCTGGAGACCTCCCTCGAAGCTCACATTCGACTGATAAACTCACCATCCAAAAAAACAGAGGAAAATTCTGTAATTTTGCAATCCAGATCAACTGGCCAAATCGACCCAGGTTTGCTGTGGTATGGAAATCGAAAAAGGGCCAGTAGCTCCCGAAGACCTCCCTTGAAGCTCTGGTGGAAGCGAACAACGCCGATCTGGAACCTCCCTCGATCGGGTTTGCGGCGATGAAACAGAACCCAATCACGAACTGGAGACCTCCCTCGATCACTCTCTGAACGCTGGAAAGTGAACGTCGGCCGCTTAGGATCTCCGTCGTTGTAGAAGAAGAAGCTCGGATCTAGTTTGTGGAAAGGGAACTCAGCCGTGAGGAAGAGGAAGACGAAGCTACTGTGGAAATGTCACGAAGCCGAGCCTAATCTGCACTGTAGCTTCTCGCGGTATTTAAATCCTCCTCAAAACTGATCCAACGGTCCAGAACTCTTGGAGCTTGATCAATGGTAGAAAATCGCCTAAAATATGATCCAAAAGTACTGATCTTCATCTACGGTCCAGATCTACTCCTCATTAAGTTGGATGAGCCCGATCTTCAACGGATGGCCCAGACCTGCTTGATCTTCAATGGACGGTCCAAAACACTCCAAGGCTTGATCGCTTCGTTTAGCCCTATATTTGAGCCCAGATGTGGCCTGATCTGATCTGGTCCATGACCCTTTTGATGTCTACAAAATAATAAACAAATATTAGCATCAAATACCATGAAAATAAGCTAATTTACAATTAAGTCCAAGATCACATGCAATTATGAAATATGATGTAAATGTGAAATTAAGCTATGAATAGACCACTAAAAACATGCATTATGAATCAAAATAATATAGCAAAATCATGGTTATCAATGGTTATATTGTATGAATATTCTTGTATATATGTTTCATATTGTCACCGTTGCAGGGGAGATGCTGTCGAAATTTTATCGGTAGGGACTCCTCTGGGGCGTGACAAGTAAAATCTGAAGTAAAATCTAAAGAGCACTAGATCAAAGCAAGCCAAATATGGAGTAAAATATGCATGCATGCCTAATATAGCCCGAGAAGTATAGCTATTAAATGTAAATATTAGGTATTAAATCTATTTTTTTAAATAATAATGGATCCTAATAAAATTAGGGCCCTAGACATAAGTCTTAATGACTTATGCCTTGAGTCGGGTCTGACTTAATTAATTGTTGCTGCTACTTATTTTAGAGTTTGAAAATACTTCTTTAATTGGTGAATAAGATGAACCCCTATTGCAAATTAGTCAAAACATTGAAGGAATAGATCAAGACTCATCGGATCATCTTTTTGACTTTTTGCTAAGTCAGCCTCTATCGAACATGTTACATGTCTCTTGGGGGAACCACTTTATTCAGGTAACTTTTAATGGGTTGGCTTTGTGCGCGTGACTCTATATCTAGTGTGAGACCTTAGTGAGCTGATTTTGTTGAAAGAGACTAATAAGTGGTTAGAAGAGAGCCAAGGCACACCTTGACGTGACGAATCTGACGTTAGACAAATGAATAGAGAAAAGAACGGAACAGGAAAATTGTAGTGTCAACCAATAGAGAAAAGAATGGAGCAGGAAATTGCAATGTCAACCTACTCCTTTCATAGAGTGCTATCTTATATAGACAAGAAAATAAAGAGCCCCTTCATTTAGGAAAGGTCTTGCCCTTCTTCTTTATTTGGTATCATCATTCCATGTCATTGTATAAGTCGTTGTATTTATAACCGATCTTGTTTGAAAGCGGTGGAGATGACACGTTGGCAGATGATTCTATCGTTGACTGAAAGAAGACTCTAGGATGGAGAAGAGACGCCACCTGACACTGCTTCCCACGCACACTGCAAAGAGAACAAAAGAGAGCGTTAGAGCAAAAACCAAGGAGGGGGTCTCTGGCCCAGATACTCTGACGCTCAAGTTCAGTATCATAGCTGAACAAAAAGTGGAGAAGAAGATGAACATTAGATGCATGCGTATTCTAACGTTGTGAAGTATACCTGGCCAACGGAGAGGACTCCTTTTTATACTAACCCTCAGAACCTCGTAATTATAAGGTGTCAAAGAATGTCTGATATCAGAATATATTAAGTAATGGAATGTGTACAACCATCCTTCAAGGAAGGTTCTGTTTTATGCACATGAACCGTCTTTTACAATCCTTGTATTAATGAGCCGACTGAGAATGTCAGATGTCAGAATATGCTGAGTAATGTTAGGCAACAGAAGTTGTGCAGACATCCTTAAAGGAATGTTATGTTTCATATATATGCCTTGGTGGAGGAATATTCTCTATCAAATAGCTATTATTCTCTGATAGGTTATTATAACTCCGTGATAATGTTGTCTCCTATAGGTATTCTAATCAGCCTAGAGGCCGACTGACTATATGTTGGGAGACTGACAAGAGAAGTGGGGAACAAAGTCTCTTAAGTCAGATCGACTCTTTGGCAGACCGTCCATATGCTGAGAGTTGCCTTAACACTGAGAGATGGGGAACTATACCCTATAAGTCCGACCGGCTCTTTGGTCGATTAACCATATGTCGGGAGTTGTATTGTAGAATTAGGGAGTTGGGCCCTATATGCCTGACTGTTGTAGGAACCGACCGAGTTTATTCTATGTGTATTAACACTGAGTGGGGCACTAGACCCTTAAGTCCGATCGAAACTTTAGGTCGACCGACCGTATACTGAAATTTGTATCGTAAGAATGAGGAGCTAAGTCCCTTAAGTTCGAATGGATGTGAGATCGATTGACCGTATTCTGAGAGACTTGTCTATAAGATATAAATAACTATGCCCCATAGCCCCGGTTGGGTTAAAGTTCGCCTGGATTTGTACTGGGAGCCTCACTTCTGAAAGGTGGTTCATCCGAATACGTACACCCTTACTTTGTCCGACATCTCACATTTACTTTAACTGTTACATCATCTTGACCATCAATTTCATATTACCTCTGGGTCCACTCACAACACATCGTATCAGTAATCAACACACCCTTCCCGACAATGCCCCTTATTATCGACAAAGATAATTGACAAGCCTTTTGATCCAATGTCCTTTTCGCAACTGATGCATCCTTGCTTTTCCATACTTGAACCAACTTTACTAAATTGGTGGACCAAAACTTGAACTAACTTGATCGAAGCTTTGCTGAACTTGGAAAAGTTATTGTAATTGACCTAATCCGAGATCATCGTAACCCACCCCGACTCAACTCGGGTGCAATCGAGATCCTATGTGACTTGGAATCTATGTTGATCGGATCAAGGATATATCATGTGGAATCTATATTGATTGAGTCAAGAATTTACCACGTGCAACCCTTACTTAATCCCACATCAATAATATAATTATAAGTGAATGTGCTCAACATCAACTATACAAGAAGAGTAACACCCTTTAGGATAAAAGTTCAAACTCCAAGAGTCTACCACAACACAAATTACATAAGAGGAAAATCATAGGCTCATGCAATATAGTTACAAACCTTAGTCAAGAGTATAGATTGACCCTTAAGAGTGAAGCCACAACCTCAACATAAAAGTTGAACCATAAGCAAAATTTAAAGTCACATTAATTTATTTAATTTGAAAATTCCATCTAATTTCCATATTACATGAATTTTAAACACTACATCACATTATATTTAAAGATTAAATAATTTTAATTTGAAATCAGAGCAACAATCCATTGTCGTCTAGTCCGGTTAGGATACCTGGCTTTCACCCAGGCGACCCGGGTTCAAATCCCGGCAATGGAATTGTTTTTCTTTGTTTTCCTATAAAAGTCCAAACTCTTGCTTACCAGAATTTGTTCTCGAAACACATAATTCTTGTAATAATAAAATTGTTTTGTCAAAGAACTTTAAAAGTTTTGTTTAAATTCTATCCTGTTACAAGTCCTTATGGTTTTACCCGAATAACCGTTTTTTTTACAAAATAGTCCTCGCGATAAAACTTGTTTCCTTTTCGGAACTCAATCGGGACGTAAATCCCTTGAAGAAGTGGACGCTATCGATGCAAATAATCTGATAAGGCAGCGAAGAGAACTCATCAGCCATCGTCCCCAAAACCAAACCCTCATCACCGTCGGCTGCTGAGGAGGAGGCGGCGACGACAGCGGCGAAGAATCGAGCAAGGTGATGACTTTCTGCTTCTCTCCAGCAGCTCCTTCCTTTGCCCAACTCCACTCCTCCTCTTCCTTCCCTCTACCTCTCGCTTCCTCGCCCTCATGCAGGAGTAAAAGGAAAAGCTTCATTCCGTCCCACCCCCTTTCCTTTCCCCACTTCCTTCATCTCCATCGGCATCTCCACAAGCCACTCAGTGTCTCCCTAGAAGACCACCATATCTCCTCTCCTCCTTCTCCTCCATCTTCGCATCCATCGCCCTTCAAGAACTCCATCTGGGTCAACCCCAACAGCCCTCGCGCCTCCCGCCTCCGCCAGCGCTCCTCCGATTCCCGCTACGCCCGCCTTGCCCTCCTCGCTGCCTCCCTAGACTCCTCCGACCCTACCGACCCTTCCATCTCCGCCGTCCTTGCCTCCTTCGGCAGCGCAGCAACCGTGCAGGACGCCGTCATCGTCCTTAACAGCATGTCCAACTCCCATAATGCCGTTCTTGCTCTTCGTTGGTTCCAGCGCAAGATCGGCAGGGAGGTAGTTCTCTACAACGTCACGCTTAAGGTTCTTAGAAAGTCCAAGGACTTGGTGGTCGCGGAGGGCCTCTGGGGGGAGATGCTGGAAAAAGGAATTAAGCCGGATAACGTGACATTCACAACTATGATAAGCTGTGCCAGGTTCTGCAACAAGCCCGAAAAAGCAGTCGAGTGGTTTGAGAAAATGCCCGAGTTTGGATGCCACCCAGATGATATCACCTACTCGGCCATGATTGATGCTTATGGTCGGTTGAATAATGTGGAGATGGCTCTTGAATTGTACGACCGTGCTCGTGCAGAAAAGTGGCGGCTTGATCCTGTGACTTTTGCGACTGTGATTAGGGTATATGGCATTTCAGGTAATTTTGATGGGGCGCTGAATGTGTACGAAGAGATGAAGGCCCTTGGTGCTAAGCCTAATTTGGTTATTTACAATACGTTGTTGGATGCCATGGGCAGGGCCAGAAGACCATGGCAAGTCAAGACTATTTACCGTGAAATGTGTAGCAAGGGGTTGGCTCCTAACAGAGCAACATACTCAGCTCTTCTGCGAGCATATGCTAAAGCTAGATATGCTGAAGATGCGCTTGACGTGTATAGGCAGATGAGGAAGGAAATGGAGCTTGATATAATCTTGTACAACATGCTTTTGTCAATGTGCGCTGATGTTGGTTCAGTTGATGAAGCAGTGAAAATTTTTAATGAAATGAAGGAGTTATCAAATGCCTGCAAACCAGATAGTTGGAGTTACTCGGCTATGATAACTGCATACTCGTGCAGTGGAAAAGTTTCTGAGGCTGAAAGCATGTTGAATGAGATGTCAGAAGCTGGGTATCAGCCAAATATTTTTGTGCTTACATCTCTAATCCAGTGCTATGGCAAAGCTGGAAGAACTGATAGCATTGTTAAAGCATTTGACAAACTTCTAGGTTGGGGGATCAAACCTGATGATAGGTTATGTGGCTGTCTCCTGAATGTGGTAGCTCAGACGGCAACAGAAGAACTTGGGAAGATTATTGGTTGTATTGAAAGAGGAAATACTCAGCTGGGTTCTTTAGTAAATTTGCTGGTTGACGAGGCTTGTGACAATGATACAGTTAGACAAGAAGCTGTAGTACTCTTCCATAACGTGAGTAGCGAAGTAAAAAGAGCTTATAGTAATTGTTTGATAGATCTCTGTGTAAACCTCAACCATTTGGAAAGAGCGTGTGTGCTTCTCGACCTGGCAATTCAACTTGAGATATATACAGATCTTCAATCTCGATCTGCTACACAGTGGTCCTTATATGTGAAGGGTCTCTCACATGGAGCTGCTCTAACTGCATTACATGTTTGGATGAATGATCTAGCCAAATCCTTACAGAATGGAGAAAACTTGCCTCCATTACTTGGTATCTTCACAGGGCATGGAAAACATAAATATTCAGAAAAAGGGTTAGCATCTGTTTTCCAGTCTCACTTGAGAGAAATCTGTGCACCATTTCATGAAGCACCAGACAAGGCTGGATGGTTTCTAACCACACAACTTGCGGCTGAATCATGGTTGGAGTCAAGAAACTCATCTTACAAAGTTGCTGCTTAGGATACACGGGTAGGTAAATGAATACTCGAAATGATATTTCTGTTATTGTTTTTCCTTGATTTTGTAGTCAATGAGATGTTAGTGCTGATTTCTAATGCATGCAAAATTGCTAATAAATACTTCCTGTTTCAATAAATTCTTTTGCTTGATTCTGTTGTCCTTGACTTTCGAGTAGCAGTTACACACTTTGATGAACTTGAGATACTCATTATGTTGTTTTGAGAGACCCACATGTAGATCATTCAAAGGACTGTGCCTTGACTTTGCATAATTGTATTTCTCGTATATATATTTTTAAAACTTTTAAATATAACTGTTAAATTGTAATATATCTAATTTAATCATCAAACATCATTGAAAACTTCATATGTAAAATGCTTAAAATGTAAACAATTATTTTTTTTTTATAAAAAAACTATTCTGCCTACAACTGGTGCTGCCTTTCTCTGGCCTATGCCTTGGGTCCATAGTGTGTAGTCATTATGTCATGCTTTGCATATATACATATATTTATAGATATATGCACACCAATCATGGCCAATGTGAACCATAACTTTCCGCTTATATATTGGTAGGCCTGTTTGACATCCTATTAAGTGACGAAGATCTTTGGAAGAAGCCTTGCACCCTCACCTCACCTTGCAGAGATGGAGAAGAGAACAATGCATTTTAAATTGGGGAAACAAAAGTTTGTAATTGGTTGTACATGAGGTCGAGGAAACCTCACTGTTGAGGATTGTTGACCTGTTCTGTATGCTATTCCCAGCAGAATGATATGTTCTTTGCCAAATGACACATAATGATTCTTCAAATAAAGATCCTGTTGACAACTAAAAGAAGGTGAGAATGGAGATCACTGCAAAATTGACAGAGGTGTAGTGCGGATCTTCCAACAGATGACTCAACCTTGCTTCATGCATCTCCATTTTATGTTTGTGGATATCCCATCTTCAACTCTAAAGCACCCTTGCTTTGTCTATTCTTTTGCAACTTTATCAATTTTTTCTACTAGCTCATATATCTTAACTTATAATCTGGTGGTCTGTTTCTGAAATTTGATTCAGGATCTTTACTTAAACATCCCTCATGTGATTTCTGTAAGTGTTCCATAGCTGAAAGCGCCCCTACTTATGTTATATTGTATGGTAATTATAGATTTGATGGGTGTTATTTTCCCAGGCATATTAATTATCAAATGATTGGCATGCATCCACTACGAGCTCAAATGCTATCTCCGTCACGACTTGGATAAATTATTTCCTTATACTGCTCATGATCTGATCTGTTTTCACTTCTATTTTAATATTCTAACTCACACAAGCCAACAATAATTGTTTTCTATTTTCTTGCTTCAAATGTTTGGCATCCTATATTCATACGCTCAGTATGCCTTTTGTAAGTGCTTCACACAATTTTTTATTAGTAATGTTCAATGATAATTATGTGCCCATGAAGTGCTTATTGCTTTAGAATTTTCCTCCTCTAAAGCAGTCTGTTAAAATATTTCCTACCCATATGAGAAGACTAGAACAGTATCGGCTATGTTGGAGCATGTAACTAATGGGATAACTAAATTCTGCAACATAGCCGATACAGATTTTTTTTTTCACAATAGATAACTGCAAAAGCAGAGCTAGTCTCCTTTTTTATCCATTTTTACATGTTTGTCTAAATCTGATCAATTCCATCAAAGCATGAGTAGTGATCTTTGTTCATTTTGCAATAGTTGGATGCATTTAGGCTTATTGATGAACAGTGTAGTTTAAACTTAGCACTCTTTTCAAGTGCAGTATTACAAGTAATTTTCTGCCAAAATTTCCAAATTAAAGTTGTTATCAATCAATTCAAGTTTAACTTATTAACTTGTTTTAGGCTAGTATTAACTTCATCTTTATTTCATTGTTCCAGCAAAAGATACATATGGCTGGCCCTACCGTCTATGAAGACGATTCACCAATTTTCCTTTCTATTACTTTACTTCAAATACAAAATTCAACATGCTCGGAACTCAACTGTATGTTATACACAATAAAAAGATTAAAAATAGAGAAGGGAAGGGACAATCTTCTCTATTATGATGTTGAAATTGTACATTAGAATCACCAGATACAGCACACTATTAGATGTCATGTTCAAATTCTAAGCTCTGAATTCATATGATGCTTCAAATCACTTTGGAAACCTGCAGAACTAACCATCATGTTTTTAGTAGTGAAGCAAGATTAAATAACACACATTCACAACCTTAGTTTATTGATGATCTCGACTTTGGCATGTACTTATGAGAAAATAGAGAGAAACATTACCATTTAGATCTAAATTTATATCAGTGTGCTTAAGTGAATGTAAAAGATGGAAAAAGTGAGCTACACACCCTCTGAAATCAAGTGAGCTACACCCCTGATTCAGATGTCAATATTATGCTTGTTGTTCTCTAACTTGATCATTTCCTTTTCTCGTGCATTTCTCCTTTTCTTCTTGGATTCCACTTCTACAGCCTTCGTTAGCACATCAACCTTCCTTAGGAGAAACTGAAATAAAAGAAATTATTTTCATTAAGCAAGAGCACTTATGCATTAAACCAAGTAGAATGAACTGTTCTATATAAACCTTGATTTCCTCATCTTTCATGATCAATACATTATCCTTGTCCTTGTGAGATTCTCTCAAGTTTATAACTTTTTTTTGCAGTTTGTCATAAAGAAACCCAGACACCATATCTTCGTAGCCATTTTCTTGGTTCTCATTTTGTGACTTGCTGTCTCCACATTTTTTTTCATTAACCTCATGGTTGACCTGGTTTCTTCCCGTCATAACATCATCTGCATACCTATTGGACCTGACATTTGTTTCTGCATTTTCCTTCCCAGCGTCATTGAATGACCTGCTTCTCAAAGCTAGTGAATTTTTTTTCACAACATTTGAGTTTAAGCTCACCATTCCTCTGGCATTATCAACATCTCCAGAATTTAAGTTAGGCTTCTGCAATACAGTGTCATTGTTGGGTGCATGAGAAACCTTTTTGAGGTCCTTGGGCGATGCCAATTCACACTTCTTCCTCTCACAAAGGTCTCTTGTCTTTTCTGGAAGACTTGAATGCTTCATGCACTGTTCCAACGTCTTCAGCCTCAAGCTTAGTTTCTCCTGTGATATGGTAGGTTGGAACTTATAAAATACTGATTATTGTCAATTTAGACTAGAACTGATTGATAAGTTTTTTACCTTAAGTTGAGTCTCTGCCTTTAATGTTCTTCCTGCTAAAGTTAACTTATCCTTTAACCTCTGTATCTCCCCCTACAATTGTGCATGCTAAGAGCTATCAGGGGAAATCATATTATTACCAAAATTTTGTGTTAGCAATGGAAGCGCACACATGTTAGGAACTATGTTGTTGCAATTGGACAGGAAACTGTTCATAGATAGTTTCTGAATAGAACTTATTAAGAATATAAGATAATTGCCATAGAAATTAGCAAACCTGCAAAATTCTCCTCTCTTCCAACCACTGCTTGACAGGTATGACTTTGTCTCCATCATCCTTCCACTCATTTGCTGCTGCTGTAGCTATCCTACTTGCTGAAACTTTAACTCTTGCCAGTTCTCTCTCAACCATCCTTTTCTCCTCCTATACATTTATTGATCCTGTAAAAATTTAGCCTCCAGTGGAGAACTACAGAGAGCCAAATTGCAATACTTAATGTACTTAAACCTACATTTATCTCAGAGATCTTGCGCTGATAGTCCCTTATCGCATTGGCACTTGCACCACCAGCTAGAATATTTTCCTCAAGCTCATGAATTGTTTTCATAAGTTTTTCCACTTCAACAACTTTCTTTTTGTAAGTTTTCTCCAGAATTTTGTTTTCTTCCTGCAGAAAAATATCATTGAGCCCGGTTCGATGCTTGGTTAATTTGCAAAAGTAATAATTTAAAGATAGGAAATATGCCTGGCAGATCTCTATTTGCCTTTTCAATTCGAGATTTTTGTTTTTCATGACTTCTACATTCCTTGCTTGTTCAAGTGCATTATGCAGAAGACTTTCCGCTTCCACTAGTGCTGCCTCTTTAGACTTTGTCAATCTTTCCAATGCTTTTATATCCTCTTGAAGCATTACAATCTGCATGTGATTAGTATGTAAAAATCCATAATCGGGTCATGCTTCTGGAATTATAATGTTCAGAATATTGAAAAACCTACAATTTCCTCCCGAATGCAGTGTGTTAAAGAATGGTACCTCATTTCTGTATTGTTTGATGTCTGACTGAAGTGGTGCTATGAGAACCTCGATAGGGGTGAGTTCCTCATCCTTTTGATTCGCATATACCCTTCTTAAAATTGCTTCTGCAGAAATTTGTGCTGCCAACGCCTCTTTTGTCTCGTTGGTTAGTTTTTTGATGTCAAGATTCTGCAATGTAACAGATGATGGGTTTGTCAGCCAGCCAAGACACTAATCACTCTTCAAGATTTTTGTATGTAAAATGTAGTGATTGAGGAAACCTTCTGTTCAAGCTGTTTCTCAGTGATCCCTAGTTTTTCATCCCTTTTCTTCAGTTGGTTGCTTAACTAGAGAACATGAAATAGAAAAGGTTAGTACAAACTCAAAAAAGGTTGGTTGTGGTTATCAATTGTCTTGTTTTCTTATTCTCTACTTGCCTCCATAATGGCCTTATCCTTCAAGATTTCAGTTCCCTTCAAGGCTTTTATTTCATTTTTAGCAAGTCCCAACTCCCTTTCCTTCTCTGCAGGTTAAGCTCAGAATTTAGTCAAGTCGGTTCAAATGAATTTATGCAATCAAACTCAATTGCTTCATTGATGTTATTGTAGGACCCAACTTTCAGATAATGCCAAATGATCTTGCAGAAACTAAAGTAATTTCTGTTGTTTACAATAAGAAAAGGACAAAAATAGTCCAGAAGTAGGACCCCCTGTTCCGACAATAGCATAACGGAGACTTGGTTAGTAATGGGATCCATGAAATTGATGCTAACTAGAACTGTTGGAAAGAAAATGATTGGTAGTCAATCCACTTCCTTTTATCCTTTGTTCTGCTTTGATGTTATTGAAACTGAATCATTCGGATGAGAAACAAGTGGACGGGAACTCATGCAGATACTTTTCTTTCATACAGGTAAGCCCAACTATTGTGACAAATGAGTAAAATTCTGAGCCAGTCTGAATTTTACTTCAAAAACTCTGTTATTAAGAAGGCAATTATGATTATCAAAAATTACATTGGATTTCATCCAGAAAGAATAAAAGTTGGCATCATTTGTTGTAGGTTGAAGCCAGCTGAGTTGATCTTAGGCTTCCTGAGGATTCTAGCAAGTAACCTAGAACCTAAACTTTTATGAATCATATATTTATGTTGAAGGTAGTATGCGAATATGTGGGGACTGCCATTTTATCTCTAATAAAAGCTTTCTCTGTGTCATCATTGGAAATCGATATTTAGAATTTATCCTGTCAAACTCAGACCCCACTAGTTTGATCTTTATATTCATTCTTAAGCTTAGGAAATTTGGCACTTTCTATGAGTATGAACTAAACTCTTTCCGCAGCAAGGCAATTTTCCGAGTTCAAGAAATCCAAAATGGACTTAGAAAAATGAGCTGTGTAATTTGTATTTCAGAATGCCCATATTCTTCAATGAGAACTGGACCTTTTGAGCAGGAAATCATGTTTGAGCAACTTGGCTAAGATCTAGAAGTAGAAGAGTAATTCATGAAGGAAAAAAGTTTGAAGGACAAACGTACCCAAAATACTATTTTGTAGCCTGTTGAGCTCAATTATTACAGGGTCAGAAGGACTCGCAAAGAGTTCCTTGGCTCCTGCTGCATCACCCAAGCCGCCCATTGTACAGCACACTTCACTTCTTCAAACAGATCTTTATCCCCTTTTTTTACTTCCAGAGAAGACCGCCGTGCCAAAAACTGGAGGATTCGAGGCAATTTATGATGGAGGTTATCTTGAGAGACAGCCATTCTCCAGGAGGAAATCCACCGTAAAGAAGAAGAGAGACAATGGACAGAATTGACACATCCAGAGAATGAGCAGCTGAAAACGGCAACAACTCAGCCTGATTGATAACTATCATTTTGTAGGTACATCTCCTCCATCACCATTTGTTATTTTCTTTTATCACTAAAAAATAGCTTTTAGCGTGTGGATTTGACAACATGCCCCACAAGATGATACAGTCTTCCAAGACAACGGTTTTGTATGGGCATACTTTTGTTGCTGATAGATATTAATCAGAGTTTGCGTTAAAAACAAAGGAAAAACCAAGTATCGATCTCTCGTAAGAGAATTAAGTGGACACACCAATACATAGAGTGTGTTCGATTTGCATCATACTTGTTATATTCTTTTTCTTGTTAATCAAATTATAAATGTGTGAATGTTGCAAGAAAAGGCAGAAAAAGAAGTTTCAGCAGAATTATGTAGTCGGCACTGTTTCTTTTCTTGCCAGTTGCGGATTCATTGAACCACTAAGCATTGTTTTATCAGGGTGGTTTGTTCAATCAAAGTCAGTAGCCAACAAGCCATGTTCCCCTGTTCGCACGTAGCAGAGCAAATAAACCCGGGTACGATTAAGGTTGAAGTGACTTTAAAAAGATTTTTTTGATACAGAAAAAAAGGCTCAGTTCTTAGCTTTGAAGAATTATTTTCCCTTTGTGTTTTTTTCCCATTGATTTTATTCTTTTGTTCTTAAAGGAGGATAAATGCTTGATCACTATCCAAAGCAACATTACTGTCTTCTGCTCCTTGAATCCACATTGCATTTGAGAGCCACACTTTTTCCAACTAAAATTAGATTGTGATATGAAGATTATCCAATAATTCAGTGGTTCTTTTATATATATATATATATCATAATCTGTGTAGTAGGTGAACACGCGGTTCAGAAAAAAACTTAATTAATGGATCATGGGATTCATGTGAAATGTCCTTTTGTTTATTATTATCATTGCTTCTTTGGATTCACAATTACACTCTTTGATTGTGTTCTTGAACAGGTCAAAATGAGACATCTGAAAGAAAAGCTTACAACATGTGATCCCTTAGTCAAAATGACCTGTGGCCCTTCGATTTGGACCAGGAACAACTATGGAAGTGTGTGGATTACAAGGTTGGTGAGAAGATGACACAAAGTGGATGCTTTATTAATTTTTGTTTTATGAATTAAGATCAAATATGAAATAGATAATCCTATTGGACTTGATTGTTCTATAATTATTTGTGTTTATTTGTTTTTCTTCTACGGTAAAAGAAATGGCAGCCTTTATTCTCTACTTTTGCAAATCTTTACTGAAATGTAGTTATTATGATTATGATTATGATTCATGTGTAAAATAAAGTAGCTCCTATGGGTTGGCGTTGATTCAATACATTTTGGTCCATTTCCAAGTTCCAACTCGTGTAAAATGATTATGATTCATGTGTAAAATACAGTAAGATGGAGAGTGTTCTTCAAAACAATATTGACGAAGAGAACAATAGAGAAGTATATTTGCAAATCTTTACTGAAATGTAGTTTATTTAGATTTCTATATTTGACTGCAAAAATATTGTAACTAATAAATAGATAATCTTCGTAACAATAAAATGTCCTTTTATGAAATAATGTATTTAAGGATCAGTCTCAGTTTCGTGGGCTATATTTTTTTTTTTATTTTTTTTGTGACAATAGTATAATGCTAGAGTGTCTTTTCGGTTTTTCAAGCATATCTAAGTGTTAAGTTTTAGTTTTGGTAAATTAATAAATGAATTTATCTTAATGAGTACTTGATTTAAGAATACTAAGTTAATGGATTATTTGTTTTTATAACTTTTTAATTTATTTTAATGGTAAAAATTGTTATAGGATTGAGCTAATCATTTCAGAATTAATCAACATGAATTAGATAGATGAGATTGTTGGTGTCAACAATGAAAAAAAAAATTTAATTCGCCTAGTTCGCATGACCACCCTAGATTTTCCTATATATTTGGCTTGACTAGTTTTCGTCTAATTAGTTTGAATCATTTGGATTGTTGACTTGGTTGACGTGATTCAGTCATTCTAATAATTCATTATTAAAAAAACTGAATTATTCATAATTATTTTTTGGTAGCATATGGGCTTTGTGGCTCGAAAGCCCAAGCCCAAGCCCAAGCCCAATTTTCATTTGTTCTTGGTTAATTTAATAATTTGACTTTCCAAAGAAAATCAACTCGATAAATATGCCAGATTTTGTAAAGCATAGTCTAATTTATTTATTTTTTTAAACAAAAATTTAATATCTTTTGCAAAGTCAAACTTAATCATGAGTCACGTAAATAAGAAAAAACTACCTACAATAAAATTAATATGATTTAAAGGGTGTAATTAAAAGATGCTAAATTTTTAGATTGATCGTCGAGTGTGCTTTCTGATTTATCCTGATGACCGATGATAATTCTTTATGGAACTAAATTGATCACCTCCGGAATAATCAATAAGGTTAACTGATATTATTAATTTTTTTTTGTATTAATAAGAATTTTGTGCACCAGATTATTTTATTTTTTAACTTACTCTCTAATTTCTCTCTTTCTTTGTCTTAGTTGTAGAGATGATCATGGTAAAAAAAGGATCGTCTTAGTTGTAGAGATGATCATGGTAAAAAAAGGATCGTGAAAATGAATAAGAAGGAAAACAAAAGACAATTCACTTATTTGAAAAATGGAAATACTTATAAAAAGAAAAAAAAACAAATTAAATAAACAACGTTATTAGGCTTCACAATTAAATAAACAATATTATTAGGCTTCACATCCCAAGTTTTTATATATGGTAAAAGATAGATTCATTTACTTTTAATATCTCCATTAATGTATTTTTAGATAATAAAGAAAATAAATTATAGATGACTACAAATAATATAAATGGTCAAGACGCAGGAGTGGACAGCTCGACTGCGCCATTCACATCCCAAGTTCTCAATTGCAGTAGTAGTGGTTGGCAACACGATATCATCTTCAATATTAATTTCGTAAAAAAGTTCTTAAAATATTAACAAAGTTAAGAAAAATTAAATAAATAATTAAAAGCAAGTTTTAATTGTTGCCATATTTAGTTGCGTGATGTGTCATCCGTTGAAGTGTTCAAGCTACGAGTTTGATTCTAAATGAAAACGTGCTATTATTTAACACAAACCTCGATATATTTTAGAAAAAATATTGAAAAGAGATTTGATAAAAAATACTCTTAGTTATATGAATAATTCACATCGTGTATTTTCATGATTTTAAAATATTTTAAAAGTCATTTAAACACGAATAGATATTTGAAGACGAAATAAAATTCTCCTGTAAATATATTATTCTCTTTTATAAACGCAGCTCTGGAATAACGACGGCTTCTACCGTTATTATACGTAGAATTTAATAAAATTGAATGAGTCAGGTACATCAATTTATTCCGCATACATTAATCGTACGTATTCGTACGCCGAAAGAGCGCTTTTTTAACCTGCGCCGCTTCCTTCACCGTGGCGTCCGACGGCTGATCGCCAAAGATCGCGTTTTTCTCCCTGCGCAGCGCAGCTCGCGAGAGAGCGAGAGAGCGAGAGGGCGGACGGGAGAGGCGAGCGACGCTTCCGAGTTCCGACCAAACACTGCGCAGATGGGTATGCGTTCGCTCTGCCCTCGTTGGATCGTTGTTTCTCGTTTCTTGTTGGGAATTTGGTTTCCCTTCGTGGCCTCGACCGATCCCTTTGTTATGGCTTGACTTCCAGCCAGTTCTGGTTGGATTCGAGTTGCTCGCGCTGCAGGATTTTTTTTTCTCCCTTTCCCCTGAAAATTTTCTGTCTGGATTCCTATTTGTTTGAGTTTCCTGCGGGTTTTGTTTTTCCGCTTGTTTGTTCGCTTTTTCCCTTAGTATAAGCCTGTTTTGTTGCGATTTTGCGTCGAATGCGTGCTTCCTTGATGGAAAAGAAGGAGCTTTTGAACTGGCCGTGCAGATTTACGCGCGGATTAGGCTACTAATTTCTCGAAATTGTAACTTCTTATGTAGATGGAGATTCGAGTTCTTCCTGGGACAGTGACGATGAATATGAGAAATTCATCCGAAGAATGAACCCTCCACGGTATGTAAATTCTCTTACATCTAGTTGTCGCTTTTGAATCTGGAATTTTCTGATCCTTTCTTTCTCTTGTTAGGGTTGTTATCGATAATAATTCTTGCCCAAATGCTACGGTTATTAAGGTAATCTATGATCTTCTGATACCCTGCTGGTTTCTCCTTGAATGAACCTTGGTGTTTGTGATTTATGATATCTTGGTTTTGTTCTTTGCAATTGGCATAGGTCGATAGTGCAAATAAATATGGAATCCTTTTGGAAGTTGTTCAGGTCCTTATAGACCTTAATCTCATTATCAAGAAAGCTTATATCTCATCTGATGGAGGGTGGTTCATGGATGGTATTTCATTGGTTTAACAGCTCCTCTAGCTTCCTGATTCTTTTGTGATTTATGCTAATTGGATTTGTTCTTCTTGGACTGTTGCAGTTTTTAAAGTGACAGATACAGATGGTAAAAAAATTGAGACTCAAAAACAACTGGAAAATATAAAGGACTGCATCAGAAAAGTATACTTTTTGCTCCATCTTCATGTTTTCTCTTATTGTGGTATGTGCCCAGCAGCTGACATGGTCTAATGCCTTGTTATTGTAGTCGATAGGGGAAGGTTCTTTTGAACCATCACGAAGTAGATCTGTAGATTTCATGCCTTCGTCCTCTGATCACACGTCAATTGAGCTAACTGGGGCAGATCGCCCTGGCCTGCTCTCTGAAGTTAGTTCAGTTCTCACTGATCTAAAATGCAATGTGGTGAGTGCCGAGGTGTGGACGCACAACGCTAGAGCTGCAGCAGTGATGCAGGTGACCGATGAGGAGACAGGTTCTGCTATTACTGACCCCCAAAGGCTCTCTAAAATCAAACAGCTCCTTTGCAATGTTCTAAATGGAAACAACAGGCATAGGAGAGCCAAGACTGCGGTTTCAATGGGTATCACCCACAAAGAGAGGAGGCTGCATCAAATGATGTTTGATGATAGGGATTATGAGAAGTCAGATGAGGACAATGAGAATGAGCATTGCCGACCAAAGGTTACTGTCATTAACTGGTTTGACAAGGATTGCTCTGTTGTCACAGTGCAATGTAAGGATAGGCCAAAGCTTCTTTTCGATACAGTTTGCACTTTGACGGATATGCAGTATGTGGTTTTCCATGGAAGCGTCGACGCAGAGGGCCCAAAAGCTTATCAGGTATCTTCTGTTAAGGCTTTACTTTGTGTTTAGTACTCACACACACACAAAAAAGACTTTGATGAAACAGTGTGATACTGATTGTTATATGTTCCTATCATTATGAAGGAGTACTGCATTAGACATATAGATGGTTCCGTGGTTAACTCAGAAGCTGAGCGTCAGCGAGTTGTTCAGTGCCTTGAAGCAGCCATAGAGAGGAGAGTGTCTGAGGTGCAACTGATTTACTCTAATATGCAGTTTAAGTTTCACATACCATTTGATTATAGTTGTGTTTAGAATTACACGCATCTATGTTGCTGGCCCATGTTTCAGCATATGACATCCTATATCACCTAGTGACATTTTCATGATACTTTGTCATCCTCCTTGCTCATTTTCCTTCTTCTATTTGATACTTCCAGGGTCTTAAGTTGGAGTTGTCTACAAGCGATCGAATGGGTCTGTTATCTGATGTCACGAGAATATTCCGTGAGCATGGCCTGACAGTCACAAGAGCTGAAGTGTCTACAAGAGATGGTAAAGCTATCAACACATTTTACGTCCGCGATGTTGCTGGTAATTCAGTTGACCCAAAGACCTTGGATGACATACGATCCGAGATAGGGCAAACAGTGCTACAAGTGAAAGGCAATTCTGATGAACTTAAATCTCCACAAGAGTCTTCTACCCGATTGCTCTTTGGTGGCTTATTCAGGTCAAAATCACTTTATAATCTTGGATTAATTAGGTCTTACACTTAGGTTTGTTTGTTCGTCCACTCGTGTACATAATTGTTTGCCGTTGCTTCATCGTGCAAAATACGCCCACTTTGGTATAAGGAATACAAAGGGAACAAAATGAAGCACTCGTTGTAAAAATGTTACAGCTGGGTGCTTGGATCAGCTTGTCGATCCATATCATGTACATACGAATGTTAATATCAATGCATAACCAAAGTTCATTTCTGAATTCTCTTCGTATGGATCAAATTGTCTCACATTGTAAACTACATATCTTGTTAACTGTGAAATTTGACAAGTTTGTTGCAGCGAAGTATGTGAGTTTGTTAATCTTAGTCTCTCCAAGTTACATTCGAGTCTGTCTAGATGCATTCATCTTGTTCTTTCTTCCTACTTTCCATTGATATCCAAGTTTCCTTGATAATCACAATCAAAGAAACTGTTTCTGACTCAAACCCCAGTTCCCCACATGCAATCTCGCCATGGATAATGCAATATCCAGGAATTGCTTCTCAAAATCCAGAGCTAGATCTTGACCACACCACGAGCTATTGGAAGACAAGTGGAGTCCAATGACTACTCACATCACAAAGAATAATTGGTGGCGTGGGGTGTGACGCTGTAAACAATATGCAAGCCAACCAAGCTGGAGCCAATCAAAAGAGGAGAAGGTGATGGCTTTTGATCTTGATTCAGCCCAGCTGAGCACATTATCGTGTGTCTTGTTCTTTTCCTAGGTGTGTCCCATAATGACATGAACTCTATCTCATATAACTACTCTTTTATCTCAAACACTCAGCGAAGCAACTGAAGAACAGAGGTCCCATTGGGTCCTACGTCTCCTTGTCTCCTCTGCAATCACTCACTTTTCTTCTAGATAACAAGGTGAATCAAGTACTCAGGCTTCACATGCCTGATGTCCTCTGAGTCAGTCTTCATTCACATGAGATGATGATGCATACCAACTGACACCTATTATTGAAGGCTTAGTAGTTTTTTTTACCAACAGACTTTTTCAGGAATCTCCATGAAATAATAACAGGTCTAGAGGGAAAGGGAATGAAGGGAATCATCTGATGCAAGCAGTGTCAGTCTAATGCTGCACTGCAACTGCTTCATACTCTTGTTGTTTCCTATCATCTCCATTAACAGCAACAAGGAGGATTATCCAAAATATCTCTGTTTTTTTTTTTTCATGCTTCAATTCTTATGATAATCTATTTGAATTGAATGACAAAAACAATTCAAAGAATTTGACTTATTATGGCTCGTGCAAGTCCTTTTTCACCACATACTCTTAAGTTGAAGCTGAGTTAGATAAAACTGAAGAATTTGTGTAAATGGAATGTGATGCTGAGGTATTTCCTCAGTGCCACGTGATCAAGAAAATCAATAATCTACCCAAGGGCGGTCCTGAGAAAAACTACTCCCGGGGTAAAATTATAGATTTGGCCATTTGGACCCTCCCTTTTGCATTAACTTAAAAAATCAAATATATATTAAAACAATTAATTATATATCATAATCAAAGTAAATCAAAATATGTAATTAAAGAAACTATATTTTAGAGAACATGTAATGATTTTTTGAAATAACTTATTCAACAATTAATATTATTTAAAATATACTCTTCTTGTATTTTTTGAAGCAAAGTCATCAATTATATCGTCATTTGAGATATCCTCCAATATGTCCTTTTCCATGCAAAGGATCGCTAAGTCATTCAATCTCTCTTGACTCATTGTAGTTCTCAAATAAGATTTCAATAATTTTAACTTTGAAAAGCTCCTTTCAACTGATGCTACAATCACAGGAATAGTCAGTAAAATTTGATAAGCAACCACGACCATAGGAAAAATATCCATTTTCAATGCAAACTCTAAAATTTTAATGGCCGTCCAAGATTTATTTGTGTCATATGCTTCCAGAGGTAACATCTCTTGCAACATTTGTAATTCCAAAAGTAGATCATATGCATCAATATCAGACAGATCATTCTTTTTTAGAGCAGATTCAAGATTCACACAACATTTTCTCAAATCATCTTCATCCAATGTCATTAACTGTTCTCCATTGAACAAGAATCCAAATATCTCTTTAAAAGTATTCAATTGTTCAAACCTACTCCTCAACTCCATAAGAGCAATATCTACCACAACAAGAAAATAATCAGTCCTAAAGCATTCTTCAGCTTTTTGCGGTTCTCTTTCAGCATTAGCAATCTCATCAAATTATCTTTTTCTAGAAGTTTGTCGTCGTTCAGGAAATACAGGATCAACTCCTATATTGGAAGCAATTTCTTTAGCAGAATTTATGGCTGATGCAAATCCTTTTTCCCTATAATTCTCAAAAAAAGAAACAAGCCCTTTCAATTGTTTCACTGCAACATCAATTTGCATCGTTTCAGATTGTAAGGATTTACTGACAAAGTTTATGTTGTAGAGAATATCATACCAAATTACCAAGCTTAACAAAAATTCAAAGCTATTAAGTTCATGTGTTGCTAACAATCTAGCATCCCTTGATAATCTTGCATCATCAGTTAAATCAGCTACCTTAAGTAAAGCTTCTCTGATTTGCCCAACTTGTGATTTAATGGCTTTGACACTTTCGATATGACTTTCCCACCTCGTGACGCACAATGACTTAAGTGTCAAATTATCCAAATAATCAAGTAAAATACTCTAACGTTTTGTAGAATTGGAGAACCCTGTATACATGCATTGACATGCTTCAAAAAAAGATTTTTCTTTGACACAAGATTTTGCCATATCACAAATCACCAAATTAAGACAATGACTACCACATGGCATGTAAAAGGCTAAATTTTAAGTTAAAATAATTAAAATAAAAATTTTAAGTTAAAATAAAATAATTTTATAATAATTTTAAAATAATTTTTAAGTTAAGATAATTTTAAAATGATTTTTAAGTTAAAATATTTGTTTAAAAAAATAATTTTTTTTAAAGTTAAAATAATTTTACAATAATTTTAAAATAATGTTTTAAGTTAAAATCATTTATTTTTTTAAAATAATTTTTAAGTTAAAATAATTTTTAAGTTAAAATAATTTTTAAGCTAAAATAATTTTTAAGTTAAAATAATTTTAACATATTTAAAAAAAAAACTAATTTTTAAGTTAAAATAAAATTTTAAGTTAAAATAAATTTTTAAGTTAAAATAAGTTTTAAGTTAAACTAATTTTTTAAGTTAAAATAATTTTTTTAAGTTAAAATAATTTTTTAAGTTAAAATAATTTTTAAATTAAAAAAATTTTAACATAATTTTTTTAAAAAAATAATTTTTAAGTTAAAATAATTTTAAAATAATTTTTAACTTAAAATAATTTTTTAGGTTAAAATAAATTTAAAAATAATTTTTAAGTTCAAATAATTTTTAAATTTTTTTTGGTTAAAATAATTTTTTTAAAGTTAAAATAACTTTTTAAGTTAAAATAACTTTTTAAGTTAAAATAATTTTTTAAGTTAAAATAATTTTAACATAATTTGTTTTTTGAAAAAATAAGTTTTAAGTTAAAATAAATTTTTAAGTTAAACTAATTTTTTAAGTTAAAATAATTTGAAATTGAATTTTGAATTTAATATAATTTAATTTGGTTTAATTTAGTTTAGTTTAATTTAATTTAATTTCATTTAATTTCATTTCATTTAATTTTGATCCTTAGTCATCTTACCCGATCTAAGTTTTCAATCAGGAAATCGCATAATTTTTGTGAGATGAAGTTAAGTTCAATGTTTAGGGTTTGGTTTAACTTTGTGTTAGATTCAGGTTTAGCTTTAAGCTCAACAAACAGACATTCTTTGGATAAACTTCTAGGCTATGGTGAGTCACCTGGACATCATTATAGTAACCATGCCTTCGAAGTTTTCCAAATAGTCCTATCCACGGAACTTAGTACAAAACCTTGGTCTAACTAGTTAGGATCCATAAGGGGTAGCTTCAGTTAGTTCCACTCAGCCAAATACATCAAGTCGAAATCATATCTTCCTAGATATGCATAGATTGAGTTTCCCTAACATACTATCATCTAAAACTATACCAGTACCGTATGTCAAGTTAAACTTAGTCTCTTTTTAAGCTAATCATAATTACCCTACAGGGTAGACTATTTTTGGAGGTGCCAACTAACTTGGAGTGTAACGCCCCGGCCCGGGCGGACCCCACCTGGACCGAACCGGGAACGCCACCAGAATTGCTCATCGGGTTGACGACTAACTCCATAGACCACCGAAGGTCCTTTCAACGTGCTTTGTCCTCACTCGCACACACCCTGGAAAACTTCCCAGGAGGTCACCCATCCTCAGATTTCTCCAAGTCAAGCACGCTTAACTTTGGAGTTCTTAAGTTTAGGCTTCCGAAAAGGAATGTGCACCTTGGTAATATGGATAGTATAACCTTTTTAAGCCATACTTAACCAGAATCTCAGAACCGGGGTATTACAATCACCTCCACTTAAAGACACAACGTCCTCCCTTGCTAGGTGGTGCCCTTGGTGCTCCTGCCATAGGCACACTCATGGTCGAAAGGTCGCTCTGATACTATCTGTAACGCCCCGCCCCGGGCGGGCCATGAACTCGGGACCTCTCGCACCCCAAGTAAGAATCATACCACTAGACCAAACACCCAATCGCAAGGTCGCTCTGATACCATCTGTAACGCCCCGGCCCGGGCGGGCCCCACCCGGACCGAACCGGGAACACCACCAGAATTGCTCATCAGGTTGACGACTAGCTCCATAAACCACCGGAGGTCCTTTCAGTGTACTTTGTCCTCACTCGCACACACCCTGGAAAACTTCCCAAGAGGTCACCCATCCTCAGATTTCTCCAAGTCAAGCACGCTTAACTTTGGAGTTCTTAAGTTTGGGCTTCCGGAAAAGAAGGTGCACTTTGGTGATATGGATAATACCATCTAACTTTTTTAAGTCATACTTAACCAGAATCTCAGAACCGAGGTATTACAATCACCCCCACTTAAAGACACAATGCCCTCCCTCGCTAGGTGGTGCCCTTGGTGCTCCTACCACAGGCGCACTCACGGTCGCAAGGTCGCTCTGATACCATCTGTAACGCCTTGGCCTGGGCAGGCCCCACCCGGATCGAACCGGGAATGCCACCAGAATTGCCCATCGGGTTGACGACTAGCTCCACCTTGGTGATATGGATAATATCATCTAACCTTTTTAAGTCATACTTTACCAGAATCTCAGAACCGGGGTATTACAATCACCCCCACTTAAAGACACAACGTCCTCCCTCACTAGTGTTGGTGCAACATCCCTCAGGTCAAGGTTGACCAAGCTGAGTCTTGGTTTGAGTTTAGATGTTTGACAATAAGAAATTGATTGAAGAAGAGTCAAGTAGGTCAAGGTTGACCGGATACTTGACTGGGAAGTCCTAACTGGGATGTTAGGTAGAATGGAAGTCCTGGTGAGTGAAGCAAGGCAGAAGGAAAGTTCTAGTGAGTGAAGCTAGGCAGATTGAAAACCCTAGTGAGTGAAGCTAGGTGAAAGTCCTGGTGAGTGAAGCCAGGCAAGGGAAAATCCAGATGGATCAAGGATGATCGGACATCTGGTGTTGGGAAGTCCAAGTAGGTCAAAGGATTGACTGGATACTTGGCACGAGGAAATACAGATAGGTCAAAGGGATTGACCAGACATCTGGTGGAAGTTCAAGTAGGTCAAGGGAGTGACCAGATACTTGGCACGAATAGAAAAGTCCAAGTAGGTCAAAGGGATTGACCAGACACTTGGTGGGAAATCCTAGCAGGTCAAAGGAGTGACCAGATGCTAGGCATGATGTACCAACAGGTCAAGGTTGACCGGATGTTGGTTTGGTAGGCTTGGGACTTGGTTTTGGGCAAAAACCAAGTACTGGGTCGATCAGTGGATCGATCCAGGCCTTTTCTAGCGAACAAAGAGCCTCTGGATCGATCCGTGGATCGATCCAGATGTCCCAATCGATCAGTGAATCGATTGGGACGCTGCTGCTTCGCGCGATAAGCGCTGGATCGATCCGTGGATCGATCCAGGCGTTTTTCCAGAGCACAGAGGCGCTCTGGATCGATCCGTGGATCGATCCAAAACCTCCCCGATCGATTGGGAACATTCGAATCGATCGAGATCCGACCGTTAGCGTCGATAAAGGCCGCAGGCGCACGATTCCTTCGGCATCTCTTCACCGATTCACTCCAGATCTCTCGCCAGCTCCCCCACAGCACTCACAAAGCTCAGATCGCCAGTTCTTGAAGGATCTTGGAAGTTCTCCAAGTCAAGAGGCAGATCAAAGCCAAGAAGAGAAGCTAGGGTTAGGGTTTATACTCATTGTAAGCTTGTAAGCTTGTATTTCTTGTATCCTTTCCCTCTCTTCTTGTATTGAGTCTTGTAGGGCTTCTCCGCCCTTGGTAGTTACCATAAAGGAGAGTTTTACTTAGTGGAGGGTGTGTGTGTTGGTGTGGATCCTTGGATTAGTCACCTCTTGTGAGGTGGATACCAAGTAAACCAACCGAGTTAGCGTTGTGTGATTGTTTTTCTGTATTTCCGCTGCACACCCTTGAAGAAACAAGCAACGCCGAGCAACGAGCGAACGCGACGAGCTATTCACCCCCCCCTCTAGCTACTTTTGGTCCTAACAAGTGGTATCAGAGCAAGGTTGCTCTTCACCGGAATCATCGCCGGAAGGGTCAAGCATAACAAGAAAAGCTAGAGGGTGAAGAAGTTGAAGCAAATTCATCAAAAGTCAAAGATTTCAAGAAGCTCAACTTCAAGATGCAATTCCAAGATGGACTTGGATTTGACACAAGGGTGGCTCCACCGTACACTTCCATGAGCTTCGATTCTTGGAAATCAAGAATCGAAAACTTTCTTATGATGGAGATAGAGCAATGGTTTGCTCTAATGGAAGGATTTAAAGCTCCAACAAACTCCAAGGGCAAGCCTCTCAAGAAAAGCAAATGGAGCTCGGAGCAAGTCCAAAGGTGCGATGCAAATGACAAAGTGACCAAGCTTTTGGTTAATTTATTACCAAGCACCATCCTTTGCAAAATTGGAGAATTTGAAGATGCAAAGGAATTATGGAGTAAATTGGCCAAGCTTCATGAAGAGATCCTCTCCACTGTACAAGAGCAAGAAGTATCCAGAGAGGGTGACTCTTTGGAGCAAGACCAAGAGGAGGACTCCGAGGTTGAGAGATGCTCAACCTCCGAAGAAGAGGAAATCCAAGAAGCTTCATCCTCAAGGGAATGCAACGAAGGGAACAAGGAGGGAGCATACTCCTTGTTTCATATTCAAGATGATGAAGCCTCCACCTCTAGGATTGAGGGGGAGCAATCCTTGGTGACGCCGGATCAAGAAGAAGGAGAAGCATCTACATCCGGGTCAAGAGACGAAGAGGAGGAAGAAGATTCTACCTCCACAAGTCAAGAAAAATCAAATGGAGGAGAATCAAGGTCCGATCAAGAGGAAGCTTCTACCTCCGGATCCAAAGGAAAAGATGCCACCCCTACAAGCAAAGGTATAAATATTTCAATTAATAATAAAAATCATATTATATGCTTTGAGTGTAGGGAACATGGGCACTACAAGAGCAAGTGCCCTAAATTGGCCAAGAAGAAGGGCCAAGTGGCACAAAAAGGCAAGGTGAAGCCCAAGGAAATCATCCCCAACACAAAGAAGAGCAAGGAGCATATTATATGCTTCTCTTGCAATCAAAAGGGGCATTACCGAAGTCAATACCCCAAGGGGAAGAAGGTGGTCAAGGCTCAAGGAGGCACTAGTCAAGGGAGAGCCTCCAAGGTAAAGAAGAAGGTATCTTTTATTGAGCCTACCCCTTTACATTATGGTAAAAAGCATGATAATTCTAATTTTTATCATTTTAATGCAATTTACCATAAGAATAGGAAGCATGAGGGCTTTAAGGAAAAACATGTGGCCCTACATGCCAAAACTACCCAACCTAAGGTTAGGAAGGTAGATGGACACTTGGGCAAGAACACTAAGGATAATAGATACAAGCCCAAAAACAAAAATGCTCATTGGTGTAATGAAAAATCAAAATCTAAGGATTTAATGATAGAAAATCAAGTCTTGAGATCAAGACTTGATAAAATGGAAAAGACCCTAAAAAGGATGGAAAATATCCTAAAAGGGCAAAATGAGCATAACCTAGGTTTAGGGGTACAAAAGCCATCCAATGGCCATAGAGGTTTGGGATACAAACCCAAAGCTAAAAAGGATGTGCCTAGTTATCATAGGGTTCCATATAGCTATGGAACAAACCCTAAGTCTAGAGGTCAAGTCAAAGATACAAGGGAAGATATCCCTAGAAGTGTCTTTGCAACCAAAGTGACTAAGACTTCTAAGAAGTCTAAGAAAGTCACTAACAAGGTCACAAGGGAGGCTATCCCTAGAGTTGACCTAGAAAATGTGACCAAGGCTTCTAAGAAGCCCAACAAGGTCACTAGGAAGGTATCTAGGGAAGTTATCCCTAGTGAGTACCTAGAGCATCCAAGGAGCACCAATAGGTGTTGGGTTCCTAGGAGCATTTTCTCTACCCCATAAATGGGTTAGAGAGTGTCAACTCCGATTAGAAGGGTAGTTAACCCAACTTTGAGGAAATTGACACTCAAGGAGCATTTTCAAGGTTTTGTTAACCTTTGAAAATGAAATGGAATTATTATTTACTCCTTGAAAGAGTAAAATGTGCCTAATGGTGGAAGAATTGATTTTAATCTTAAATGGCACATATTGGGAAATTCAGAAGAACTACCAAGTTGGGATTTTGGTATGTTCTTAGGAAATTTAAGGCGGTCCGGGCCTTAATTTAAAGGTGCTACTCTTGTGGAAAAATGAAATATGCCAACATTTGAGGATATGCTTATTTTCAATTGGCATACATTAATCAAGGGAATTAGAAATGCCAATTTAGGCTTTGTCACTTTCTTGAAGCACTTTAGGGCAATCTAGGTTTAAGTTGTAAGTTTAGCTAAGATTTTAAGGATACTTAGATAGTTAATCTAGGTATATTTTATTTATGCTAAATCTTGCCATGATTGTTTGCCCATCATATGCCATGACATCATGTTTATTTTTGCATTCATGTTTTATTATGAAAAAACCAAAAATACCATGTCATGACATTCATACATCATGTAGTTATAGGAATCTTTCTTTTGAAAGTTATTTTCTTTTGATGTATGCCATAACATAATCATGCATTAAGTTTAATTCTTTGTAATTAAGGACAAATGACATTTAACAACACTAATTAACAAGTGACATCCTAGGTGGATGTCTAATATCTCTAAAATGCCTAGATAGATATGCATGATCCCTAGTTTAGGGCAAAAACAAAATCTACATCTCACAAAGACTATAAGGTGACTTGTATGTATTTTAGTGCACATTAGATACAAGTGAGATGTTAGGATGATGAACAAAGCTCAAGATGTTGATTTAGTGCATTCTTTTGAGTTTTTAGGTTCATCAAAACACATAGTTATGTGTTTTCCCATCATTGGGAAAGCTAATGTACAAGTCATGTGCATTATGCCCAAGGAACATGATGGGATATTGGTTTTGAAAATGTTTTTAAAATGTTTTTGGAAAACCTTGGTGAGGGCTATCTTTTGATAGTAATCACCATTGAATAGTTAGACACAAACTTGAAGAAAACGCTAAAGTTTTAGCAAGTTTTCAAGCTTGTGTCAATCCTTAAAAAAAATGATGTATTTTCATAGAAAACTATTTTTCCATGATTAAGTATGCCCTAAATAATGTCTACACGAAATTTCATGATTTTTAGATTTTTGTAGAATATTCTAAGGGTCTCTGAAATTGACTGAAATGGAATTTCAGCAAATATCAGAGCTCCGATCGATCCATGGATCGATTGGAGTGCCTGAATCGATCCGTGGATCAATTCAGAAGGCAAGTCTCCCGCGAGCAGAAGCTCGCTGGATCGATCAGCCGATCGATCCAGGTAGTCTGAATCGATCAGTGGATCGATTCAGAAAGGTTCAATCGATTGGAACCCAACTCCAATCGATCCAAGTTGCTGATTTTGGCTGGGAAGGCCTGATTTCAGCATCTTTGAACCTCTTTGAGTCTAGGTAACCATTCCAAACCCCTAAAATACATTTGTATACATACAAAGGGTGTTTTCATGTGAAAACAAGGATGGATTGGTTAAGGAAGGCTTCATTGAAGTTTAGGTTGAGGTTTGTTTCAAATTTTGAGTATTTGAACCTCAAAACTTCTAAATTTGGGTTTCCTAAAGGTTTAGGGATTCCAAGTCATTGTTGGTGCAATGACAGAAGTTACCACCATGTCTTTAGGGGGAGGGACTCTTTAAAGACATGAAAAATTATTTTTCATGAACCTTGGAAGGTGGTTAACCTTTTTTAACGAAAATGCTCATGTATGAGCTTTTGAACTTGAAATGGGGAGTGGATATCCTCATTATTTCAGGTGGGAACTCAAGTGGTTAGAAAATGCTCAAGGTTGGGTATTTGTCTACATTGAGGGAGAAGTTAAGGATAAATGAAGGGTATGGGATCTTCATTATCGTGTTGATCACAACGAGTGATGTTGTAAACAACGATGATCAACTTATCAGGGGGAGAGTCGTCAACAAATGGATTTGTTGATGTGTACCCAAAATTGGGGCATGGGTTGATGTGTGCCCAAAGATGGGTTGATGTGTGCCAATAGGGGGAGAATGAAAGGACCTCTGAATGGGTGTAAGTTAGGCTTTCATTACCTAGAGGGAGTGTGCCCTCTTAGGGGGAGAATGAAGAGCTTAATTTATGTGTTCATTACCTAGTGGCATGAAGATTGAGGCTATAGGATTAGCCTAACTTACATGTGGTAGTGTAAGTGTTATTGTGGTATTGTCAAACATCAAAAAGGGGGAAATTGTTGGTGCAACATCCCTCAGGTCAAGGTTGACCTGGTTGACCAAGCTGAGTTTTGGTTTGAGTTTAGATGTTTGACAATAAGAAATTGATTGAAGAAGAGTCAAGTAGGTCAAGGTTGACCGGATACTTGACTGAGAAGTCCTAACTGGGATGTTAGGTAGAATGGAAGTCCTGGTGAGTGAAGCCAGGCAGAAGGTAAGTCCTAGTGAGTGAAGCTAGGCAGATTGAAAACCCTAGTGATGAAGCTAGGTGAAAGTCCTGGTGAGTGAAGCTAGGCAAGGGAAAATCCAGATGGATCAAGGATGATCGGACATCTGGTGTTGGGAAGTCCAAGTAGGTCAAAGGATTGACTGGATACTTGGCACGAGGAAATACAGATAGGTCAAAGGGATTGACCAGACATTTGGTGGAAGTCCAAGTAGGTCAAGGGAGTGACCAGATACTTGGCACGAATAGAAAAGTCTAAGTAGGTCAAAGGGATTGACCAGACACTTGGTGGGAAGTCCTAGCAGGTCAAAGGAGTGACCAGATGCTAGGCATGATGTACCAACAGGTCAAGGTTGACCGGATGTTGGTTTGGTAGGCTTGGGACTTGGTTTTGGGCAAAAACCAAGTACTGGATCGATCAGTGGATCGATCCAGGCCTTTTCTAGTGAACAGAGAGCTTCTGGATCGATCCGTGGATCGATCCAGATGTCCCAATCGATCAGTGAATCGATTGGGACGCTGCTGCTTCGCGCGATAAGCGCTGGATCGATCCGTGGATCGATCCAGGCTTTTTTCCAGAGCACAGAGGCGCTCTGGATCGATCCGTGGATCGATCCAAAGCCTCCCCGATCGATTGGTAACATTCGAATCGATCGGGATCCGACCGTTAGCGTCGATAAAGGCCGCAGGCGCACGATTCCTTCGGCATCTCTTCACCGATTCACTCCAGATCTCTCGCCAGCTCCTCCACAGCACTCACAAAGCTCAGATCGCCAGTTCTTGAAGGATCTTGGAAGTTCTCCAAGTCAAGAGGTAGATCAAAGCCAAGAAGAGAAGCTAGGGTTAGGGTTTATACTCATTGTAAGCTTGTAAGCTTGTATTTCTTGTATCCTTTCCCTCTCTTCTTGTATTGAGTCTTGTAGGGCTTCTCCGCCCTTGGTAGTTACCATAAAGGAGAGTTTTACTTAGTGGAGGGTGTGTGTGTTGGTGTGGATCCTTGGATTAGTCACCTCTTGTGAGGTGGATACCAAGTAAACCAACCGAGTTAGCGTTGTGTGATTGTTTCTTTGTATTTCCGCTGCACACCCTTGAAGAAACAAGCAACGCCGAGCAACGAGCGAACGCGACGAGCTATTCACCCCCCCCCCCCTCTAGCTACTTTTGGTCCTAACAACTAGGTGGTGCCCATGGTGCTCCTGCCACAAGCGCACTCACGGTCGCAAGGTCGCTCTGATACCATCTAAAACGCCCCGTCCCGGGCGGGCTCCACCCGGACCGAACTGGGAACGCCACCAGAATTGCCCATCGGGTTGACGACTAGCTCCACGACCACCGGAGGTCCTTTCAGGGTGTATGTGAGTGAGGACAAAGCACGCTGAAAGGACCTCCGGTGGTGTGTGGAGCTAGTCGTCAACCCGATGGACAATTCTGGTGGCGTTCCCGGTTCGGTCCGGGTGGGGCTCGCCCGAGCCGGGACATTACATGGAGCCTCCCCCTGAATTATTGATCTAGATTTAGGTTTTAGTTTTGGGTTTATGCCGATTACTTTTATAATTATAATATACTTTATTATAATCTTGATTTAAGTTGGTTTTATGGTTATTTCTATTATTTGATTTTGGTTTAGTTAATTTAATTTTATAGTTAGAATACTGAATTGGGGTTTTGGATTTTACATAATATATTTTATTTTTAGGTATATAATATTGATTAATTCCTACTTGCATGGTTAGACACGCTTTCGGAACTCAAGCTTTGGTTTGCTTTTTATTTTGAGATATAAGTGAAATAATGATTTATTTGTTGAGCTAAACTTGTATCCAAGTCCAGATTTATTGTATACTCCTTTTTGATTATTTAATATTAGGTCCAAATTTTTGGATCTAGTTGTGAACTTGTCTAATAACCCCTTAAGTTTATTAATTTCAATTTTTAGCATTGAATTTTCCTCCTCAAGTTTTACGACTTGATTTGGATTTGATTTTTCAATTTGTTCCTTGAGTTGTTGGTTTTCTTCAAGAAGTAGTTTATGTTGATTTTCTTGTTCAGTTAATTTTCTATTTAAACATGCAATTACTTTTAAAAACTTTTTGTTTAAATTAAAATTTACCTCCTCACAACCTTTGGAAACGAGTACGGACTCGTGACTCGATTCGGGTTCGGACCCATCTTTTGATTCGTCCTCCGATTCTGATTCGCGGGCCATCAGTGCGTGGTAGCTCCGGTGTTTCTTCTCTTCGGCTTCTGATTCTTCTGAAGATGACTCGTCCCACGTTGCTTTGAGTGCCTTCTTCTTAGTTGTCTTGGGTTTGTCGTTCTTTAGCTTCGAGCACTCGTTCTTGTAGTGACCCTTCTTATTGCATCCGAAGCAGGTCATATTCTTTGGTTTGGTAGTGGAGTTGATCTTCTATAGGTCTTTTCTACTGAAGTTCTTCTTTCTCCTGGTGAACATTTTTCTTACCAAGTACACCAGGCGTTCTTCGTCTTTTGAGTCTTGGTCTGACTCACCTTCAGATTCAAGAATGATTCTTGACTTTTCCTTGGAGGGACCTAAAAAAGAGCAACACCTTTCTCGGTTTTGGCGTTAGTTTGCTCATGTAGCTCAAGTTCACAAAACAGTTCATCTAATTTTAACTTTGAAAGATTCTTTGAAATCTTGTAGGCATCCATGATGGATGCCCACAATGTATTTCGAGGAAACGCGTTTAGGGCGTACCTTATTAAATCGCGGTTCTCCATTTGGTGGCCGATGGCATGAAGCCCATTGAGGATGTCTTTGATCCTCGCGTGGAGTTGACTCACAGATTCACCTTCCTACATCTTAATGTTAAATAATTTATTTAGAAAGAGATCTCGTTTGGTTACCTTAGCGTCGCTCGTTCCCTCGTGTGAGCTTGTCCCACAGTTCTTTCGCATTTTCATATAGGCCCACTTAGTTCAGCTCCTCCTTTGTTAGCCTGCATTGTAGTATGTTGAGTGTCTTGAAGTCGATCTGGGCTTTCTTCTTCATTTCCGGATTCCAATGTTTCGGGTCTATTGGATTTTTGGAGTTATCGACAGGCGCCTAGTAGCCTCTGGTGGCTCTAAACCGCTAGTCAAAGTCGGTCTTCAAGTAGACTTCCATTCCTTTCTTCCAGTATGGGAAGTCATCGCCACTGAATAGAGGAGGTCGGACGGTGCTGTAACCCTCAGTATAGGCCCTGAATCCTGCACACAAAGAGACAAAAAACAGATCCCAAGACTTGGTCTTGAATTTAGCAGTGTGGGAGAAAAAGAAATATTAAGACTGAATTAGTGTTGCACCAATTCAGATTGGTTTGCTACGATAAAATTGTTAGTTAGAGACCTAGAACCAATCATTTGATGATTGTATTATGGACTTGTTGTATCATATTCTTATATAAATAAATGCATTTATTTTTCGTTATTATACTTACTTGTATTGGTGCCAAATAAACTGAGTATAATAGCGTCCTTGAGTAGAAGGTTCTTACCTACATCAATCGGTTAGTTGAACCGATAGTGAGATGATATAGGGAACACTATTCTTAATCATTCCTAGTCGAGTATTAACATTCAGGGACAATGTTAATGCAATAAGACTAGCATGTAGGTCAACTCGATGACTTGATCTCACAAGTCATGGATATAGAGATATCAAGTTGACACATGAATATGCATTGGAGAATGTATACTGAATGACCCGCCATGAGAAAGTATCATGGATCGTTATATGAGTGTCATATACTTTCTCATGTGGCTATTAGTATGACTACTAGTCCTTGGACCTGAAATCACCATGGATTCCTACATAAGGAGTTATGTACTTTGGTTTTGTCAAACGTCACCCGTAACTGGGTGGACTATAAAGGCGATTACTGGTATGTAACGAATTATGCAGAGGGATGTGAGTGATGTAGATGGGATCTATCCCTCCTATATGACGGGAGCGACATCGATATTCTTGATAGAGTGAGACCACGAAGTGCATAGCCATGTCTAAATGAGTCAATATGAGATATTGAGTTCATTTGATTTAGTGAGTCTACTTGGAGATCAAGATTTAGATTGGTCAGAGGATGACACGGTCTATGCCTCACATTGATCAATCTAGATGTCTAGGATAGAAGGACACTTGTCATATATTGTGAGGAGTCACAATTAGTAGTCACAAGGTGATGTTGGATCTCAACATTCTTGTAACTTGGGTAGTAATGATGTGTTGCTAGATACCGCTCATTACTTATTCTTCTAAATGGGTTTAGGGGCATTGCCAACGTTACAAGAACCTATAGGGTCACACACTAAGGACAATTAGATAGAGATTAGGTTCATATGATGAACCAAGAGGATTAGATTCATGTGATGAATCAAATTGGATTAAGAGTAATCCTAATTGGGCTAATTGAGTTGGACTCAAGTTGATTCATGTGTTCAATGAGTCTAATTTAGATTATGACTCATTGAATCAATTTAATTAAATGAATTAGATTCATTATATTAAATTGGCTTGAATTAGATGGTTGGATTAGATCAACCATGAGAGAGATTAAATCAAGTTTGACTTGACTTGAGAGGAAGAGGAAGAGTCAAGTTTGACTTGACTATTTGCCACCTCATTTGTGAGTTGACATTAAGTGGCCAATAATGGTGTTACACATCATCATGTTTAGCACATGTGTGTGCCACCTCATGGAGGTTACAAATCTCTTTAATAGCCACATTAAATGAGAATGGGGGTTTCAATTCCCATTGTGGCCGACCACTTATGGTGTTTGAATGGAATTTTGATTTCATTCAAGGCTCATTCATTCCATCTTCTTCCTTGCTCTCTCTTCTTGCTCTCCCTCTCCTCCTCTTGTCGTGACTGATCAAGGGTGCTAGCACACCTTTGTTTAGTTTTTCTCCACCAATTTGTTCGTGTGGATACTTCTAGAGGGTTGTACACTTGACAATCTCGAGATCCGGCATCACTTGGAAGAGCGGGATACGCGAAGGGCTTCGCATCAAGGGTAATTCCTTCTCCTAGTTTAGAACTAGCATAAAACTCGTACTCGTAATTGATAGGATCCTTCGTACGGCTAGAGAGGGGGGGTGTGAATAGCCGACCCCAAATCGCTCTCGTTTCTTCCTACGATTAGGGTTAGCGCAGCGGAAAATACAACAAAGAAACGAAAGAGAAGAGAACCAAACCTTAACACAAGGATGTAACGAGGTTCGGAGATTAGGGCTCCTACTCCTCGGCGTGTCCGTAAGGTGGACGAGCCCTGTCAATCCGTCGGTGGATGAATCCCCGGAAACCCGGCTAATAAATACTCCTTATGGGTGGAGAAACCTCGCCACAGTCTTTTGCAACAGCAAACAAAGGAGTACAACAATAGAGACAACAAACAAGAACAACAGAAATTGTAAAACACTTGCTTGCCTCTTGTTGTCGACTGGAACCTTGATGAAGCAGCAGCTTCTCAGATTAAGAAGGACACACGAAGCTTCAGAAACGAAGAGCTCAAAGCTCAAGAGCACACCAGCTCGATGGCGAAGAAGAAGAAGAAGAGCCATGCGCGTGACCTCGACCCCTTTATACTGCGAAGAAGGCGGTGAAGAAACTAGCGTTGCGTCAGCTAGAACCTGATCGATGCGTGGACCGATCAGGAAGAAGCCTTTACATTGTCCGATCGGTCCATGGACCGATCGGGAACCTCTGATCGGTCGTGGGGACCGATCAGGCCTATCGATCGGTCCCCGGACCGATCCCAGCTCTCTCACAGAGAATCGATGCTGCGTCTCCGATCGGTCGTGGAGACCGATCAGATACACTGATCGGTCCACGGACCGATCGAGAACTCTTTCTTCGCTTTAATCGTTGCACGATCGGTGCGTGGACCGATCAGAACTCCTGATATCAGTGGAATCGATCGATCACCGACCGATCGGAAAACCGAGATATCCGGATCGGTCTGCAGACCGATCCAACTCCTAGGTTTAGATTGCCCTCTCTAACCTAGTTAGGAGAACGAGCTACGAGCCCTCTCCGACTCCATATGCCAAGCTTTACTCACTTGGACTTCTCAACACCGATGTCCGATCACCTTGATCCATCTGGATTTTCCTTGCCGCTTCACTCACGGGACTTTCCAACAGCCTACTCACCAGGATTTCCACCTGCCTAACATCCCAGTTAGGACTTTCTCGCTCACTTATCTTGGGACTTTTCAACCGCCTAACATCCCGTTAGGACTTTCCCACCTGCAGCTTCACTCACCGGGACTTTCCAATTGCCTAACATCCCGTTAGGACTTTCCCAGTGACTTCACTCACGGGACTTTCCAACCGCCTATCATCACTTAGAACTTTCCACTGCTGGCTTCACTCACGGGACTTTCCAAGTGCCTAACATCCAGTTAGGACTTTCCCTCGTGCCAAGCTCCCTTGACTTCTCGCCAAGTCTCCATACTTGGACTTCTCGTGCCAAGTCTCCATACTTGGACTTTTCCAAGTCTCCATACTTGGACTTTTCCAGTGCCAAGTCTCCATACTTGGACTTTTCGCGTGCCAAGCTCCCTGCTTGGACTTTTCCAGTGCCAAGTCTCCATACTTGGACTTTTCCAGTGCCAAGCTCCCTGCTTAGACTTTTCCGTTGCCAAGTCTCCATACTTGGACTTTTCGCGTGCCAAGCTCCCTGCTTGGACTTTTCCCGAATCAGGTCAACCAGGTCAACCTTGACCTAAGGTTGCACCTACAATCTCCCAAACACCTATTCTTGTCAAACATCAAGAATACAACTCTCTCACGAGTGTCAAACATCAACATGCAACTCAACTAGGTTAACCTTGACCTAAGGTTGCACCGACAATCTTCCCAAGTCAAACATCAAAATACAACTCGAGTCAAGTCACCTCGAGTCGGGTCAACCAGGTCAACCTTGACCTAAGGTTGCACCAACAGTAATGTTTTTCGAAAGTTTTACTTCGCACGGATCCGATGGCATGGGGGTTTCAGGGTTTCCGCGACGCGAAAAAATGATTTTCGCGGCCCGAAAAATCCAACAGTGGTATCAGAGCCACGTGCGAAGTCTTGTACGAGTTTAGTTTGCGTTTTTATGAAAAGTGTAGGTTCTGTAATTTTCTGTAAAATTAGGTTTTTATGATTTTTTTATGGGTATTTTTCTCGTAGAAGTGAAGCACAAGTGTTTAGACACTTGTAGGCTTCGGCTACCGAGAAGATTTTTCCGAAACGGCAAGGTTTCACCCCAAATCCTTTTGGGACAGCGGGCTAAGGCGCCGTAGGATCGCTAAGGAACACTCGCGATGGTTAGATCACGGGTAGGGGCGCTGCCCCTTGCCCGACAAGGGGATTCGTTCCGCGATTGCGCCCGAAAACCTGCTAAACGAAACCGCCAGAAATTTTACTCATAAAAATTGTAAAAATTATAGTAAAAATTACATAAAATTATAGAAAATACATAATTTAGAATTATGTATCATTCGTGGTAGTCATGGCCCAAAAGACCCAATTTGATTGAAATATTTATGTTGTAATTCATATTACGGCCTGTGCGCCATCATTTGTATTGTGTGTGCTGTATATTTGATACGCGACCTGCGCGTCGTGCCTTTCTCCATTTATTCTTGTTGTAAATTAGTTTAGACTTGAATGTAACTCGAGTTTCAAAATTGTAATGTACAAAATTGGAGCGGTGGAAGGTCCACTCGAGACAGAGTTACGAGGAGGGCGCGAGCAACACAAGGTGGTCAAAGGGAGGAGCTTGAGAAGTTGTTGACCTTAGGTTGACCATCCGATCTTCTCATTGGCTTGAGAAGATCGTAGTAGGGCCATGACTAATCACAAATAATTTAATTAATTGCTTGTGTGTATGTGATGCATAATTAGTAATTATTTAGTGTCTAACGATTAGATTAGATCTAAATCGTGTACAAGATGCACCCTCTCGATTAGATTAGATCTCAATCGCGTCAACTCAAATGTCTACCGTGCCGTGATACCTATCACTACCTCGATCACATGTGTTGTTGAATATGCCAAAGCAGAGCAACACATATTATCTTGGTTGGGTTCGGAGGGACAATATTGGTCCCGCCTATCAACGCATGGGAGAGTAGAGACTCAATTTGATTGAGTATAATTAGTTAAATCGAGTTTCACTGTAGACATTCTTCCAACGGTTGGAAAGATAGGACATAAATCACATTTATATTAATTCTTGGGCGTATTAGCCAAAGCTAACTCAAGTTTTAATATAACTGCGGATAATAATCCTATAAACAAGAGTTGCATAGAGATGTAATTGGTAAATCGTTACCTACCGATCATACTAAATCTTAGGCGTATTAGCCAAAGCTAACTCAAGGGTTAGTATGATGTGGATCTTGTCCCACATGAATTATAGAATTCAGTGGGAGCATCATTTAGTTAAAGGTCTAATTAAATGATTCAAAAAAAATATGATATTTATTTTCTGCATTTTTCTGTTGTAGATAACCATGACGTCGAATACTAACTCTTTCTCCCTACGTTCTGTCCTTGAGAAGGACAAGCTCAACGGAGCAAATTTCCTGGACCGGTACAGGAACTTGAGAATAGTTTGTTGGTGCAACCTTAGGTCAAGGTTGACCTGGTTGACCCAACTCGAGGTGACTTGACTCAAGTTGTATTTTGATGTTTGACTTGGGAAGATTGTCAGTGCAACCTTAGGTCAAGGTTGACCTAGTTGAGTTGTATGTTGATGTTTGACACTCGTGAGAGAGTTCTATTCTTGATGTGAGACAAGAATAGATGGTTGGAAGATTATTGGTGCAACCCTAGGTCAAGGATTGACCTGGTTGACCTGAAAAGTCCAAGTATGGAGACTTGGCACTGGAAAAGTCCGAGCAGGGGGCTTGGCACGCGAAAAGTCCAAGTATGGAGACTTGGCGCTGGAGAAGTCCAAGCAGGGAGCTTGGCACGGGAAAAGTCCAAGCAGGGAGCTTGGCAAAGTGGGAAAGTCCTAACTAGGATGTTAGGCAGTGTGGAAAGTCCTGGTGAGTGAAGCCAGGCAGTGGGAAAGTCATAACTGGGATGTTAGGCAGTTGAAAAGTCCTGGTGAGTGAAGCCAGGCAGTGAGAAAGTCCTAACTGGGATGTTAGACAGTGTGAAAACCCTAGTGAGTGAAGCTAGGTGAAAGTCCTGGTGAGTGAAGCCGGGCAAGGGAAAATCCAGATGGATCAAGGGTAATCGGACATCTGGTGATGGGAAGTCCAAGTAGGTCATAGGAGTGACCGGATACTTGGCACGAAGAGGAAAGTCCAAGTGGGTCAAAGGGATTGACCGGACACTTGGTGGGGAGTCTTAGCAGGTCAAGGGAGTGACCGGATGCTAAGCATGATGTACCAATAGGTCAAGGTTGACCGGATATTGGTTTGGAAGGTTTGGGATTTGGTTTGGGCAAAACCAAGCTGCGGATCGGTCTGCGAGATCGATCCGATCGTTGTGTCGATCGATCGATGACCGATCGGATGACAAACGAAGGTGATCATGGTTACGTGGGCTTCTGATCGGTGCGGGACCGATCGGCTTGAGGCTGATCGGTCCCGGGACCGATCAGGGGCGGATCGGTCCGGGGACCGATCAGATTTCCACGAGTTGGGCAACTTTCTGTTCGATCGATGCGGGGACCGATCGGCCGATCGGTCCCCACGGCCGTCAGAGGTTCCTGATCGGTCCATGGACCGATCGGGGGAACAAGCGAGCTTCTTCCGATCGGTCCACGATCGGGTTCTGACGCGGCTAGTTTCTTGTCTTCTTCGCGGTATAAAGGGGTAGCTGCTGCACAAGAACTTCTTCTCTTTTCCTTGAACTTCTGTTCTTCTGCTAAAGCTTCTGCTTCAACTGAGCTTTGATTGAGCTCGCCTCCGAAGCTTCGCGTGAGCTTCCGGTGGTCGACAAGCTGCTGCGTTTGGGTTGTGAAGTTGCTGCTTCACCTCCAGTCGACAAGAAAGCAAGCAATTGGTAGAGTGCTATTGTATTCATATTGTATTGCTTTTCTTACTGTACTTGTACTCTTTGTTTGCTGTTGCAAACGTTTGTGGCGAGGTTTCTCCACCCACAAGGAGTATATTGTATTAGCCGGTTCTCCGGGGACTCATCCACCGACGGGTTGACTGGACTCGTCCACCTTACGGACACGCCGAGGAGTAGGAGCCCTAATCTCCGAACCTCGTTACATCCTTGTGTTAAGGTTTGGTTTTCTTCTCTTTCGTTTCTTTGTATTTTCCGCTGCGCTAACACGTTTTGTAGAAAGAAACGACGATTTGGGGTCGGCTATTCACACCCCCCCTCTCTAGTCAAGTGGTATCAGAGCGAGGTCGCTCTTCATCGGATCAACACCCGTGGGAGCAAAGCTAGAGAATGGATCTCTATGGAGAAGACATCACCATTCCACCCTTCTACGAATGCGGCGACTTCGCGTATTGGAAGGTAAGGATGAAGTACTTTCTTATGACTAACATAATGAATTGGTTTTGTGTACAAGAAGGTTTTACTCCTCTGGTGGATAAGGAAGGAAAACCACTTGAGAAGAAGGAGTGGACAAGAGAACAAATTCACAAATCCGAAATCAACGAAGAGGTAACGAGAATAATTGAATTTTCATTGCCTACTAACATCTTGTGTAAGATAGGTTACAACAATGCCAAGGAATTATGGGATAACTTGGCCGAGTTCCATGAGGGAAGCTCAAATTCAAGCCATGAAGAGGAGCAAAGTGAGCCAAGTAGCTCACATCATGGAGGAGAAGATTTAGAAGTTGAGGGCCACTCAACATCTAAAGAAGAAGAGGAGGAGAGTTCCTCTTCAAGGTCGGAGCAAGAAGAAGAAGCTTCTACCTCCGGAAGGGATGAAGATGAGAGCGTTCATCCATCCTCAACCCTAGGTAACTCAAGCTTTTTAATTTCTAGCAAATTACACATAATGTGCTTCGAGTGTAGGGAATTTGGACACTACAAGAGCAAGTGTCCAAAGAGGGTTAGAAAGACTCCACCGACACCAAAGGTCAAGGAAGCCGGCATCCCAACACGCAAAGGCAAGAAGCACGTGGTGTGCTTTCAATGCAAGCAACGGGGACACTATAGGAGCCAATGTCTGAAGGGGAGGAAACCTCACAAGGACAAGGGATGCACATCGATAGGGGGAGCTAAGGCAAACCCTAAGGTATCTTTTAAGGCTCATTCGTGCAATTCTAGTAGGATGCATGCTAGTAGTCTTATTGCCATTGTCAATAATGATAAGCATGTTAACACTAGAAATCGATACATGTGCTTAGGAGCCAAGCATGTTAGCCTAGATAAGAACAATTCTAGAAATGCTAACCCTAGAATTAACTCATCTAAGGCTAAGGAAAATCTAGATAGAAATCCCAAATCATCTAGACACATGCCTAGAAATACCTCAAAGAAAAATGATAAATCAAAACTTGAGGTATTAGAGAAAGAAAATCAAGTCTTGAGGTCAAGACTTGACTCTCTAGAAAAGGCTCTTAAGGATTTGACTCTAGGGTCTAGGGGTCAAAAACCCAAGTCCAAGGACAAGAAAGGTTTGGGTCACAAACCTAAGTCCCAATTGGTCAAGCCCACTTATCATAATGTTTCATTCGATTATGGAACAAAACCTAGGGCTAGGAAGACCATTACCAAGTTCACAAGGGGAGTCACCCCTATAGTTGACCTTGATGAGACCCAAATGACCAAGGCTTTAAAGCCTAAGAGGCTCATTAGGAGGGTTGCTAGGGAAGTTATCCCTAGTGAATATTTAGTGAACCCAATGAGCTCTAATAGGTATTGGGTTCCTAGGAGCATCTTCTCTACCCCATAGATGGGTTAGAGAGTGTCAACTCCGATTAGAAGGGTAGTTAACCCAACTTTGAAGAAATTGACACTCAAGGAGCATTTTCAAGGTTTTGAGAACTTTTGAAAATGAAATGGAATTATCATTTACTCCTTTGAAGAGTTAAATGTGCCTAAAGATTGGAAATTTCATTTTTAATCTCAATTGGCACAATTTGGGAAAATCTAGAGAACTCTCGAGGAAAAATGAAACATGCCAAGTTTTGAGGATAAATTTGATCTTTAAGTGGCATGAATTAATCTAGAGTTCAAGAAGTGTCAAAATTAGGATTTTGGCATTTTAGGGCAATCAAGGGTTAAATTTTAGGTTAGCAAAGTGGTTAAGGATACTTAGATAGGTAATCTAGGTATATTTATTTATGCTAAATCTTGTCATGATTGTTTGCCCTCACATGTCATGACATCATGTTTAGTTTTATTATCATTTAAAATGTCATGATAATGCTTAGGCTAGTTTATATGTCATGCTTTATTTAAGTTTTCAAACTTTATGCCATGACATCATGACATTGGCACATGTTTTTACTTATGATATCATTATATGCCATGTCATCATCTCTTGCATTATAATCAATGAAATTGATTTAAGGATAAACATATAATTTGATATTGAGATCAAATTGGTGTTTAGAAAATGCATGAGAACTTAGCCTAAGTTGACCTTAATCCATATCTCACATCAAATTGACTTGAATGTGGTTTGATACACCTTAGATGTGTGTGAGATATTAGGATCATGAGTTAGGATCAAGGTGCATAGTCCTTGTACCTAGATGACCCTAATTCAAGAAATTAAGGATCATAGGGAAAGCTTGTGTACAAGTCATGTACATCTAGCCCTAAGATTATGGTCCTAAATTCAAATGGTTTTAAAAGCATTTTAAAATTGATTTGAAAAACCTTGATGAAGCTTTCCTAGTGATAGCATTCATCATTGAACATTGTGATACAAAGTTGAGTTAAACTTGAACTATTTCAAAGTTTTCGAACTTTGTATCAAGATTTGGAAATGGAAGTTATTTTCATAGAAAACTATTTTTCCTTGATAGTATATGTTACGAGGAATGTATCCTCAAAATTTTATGATTTTTAGCATTTTCTGTAATTTTCTGTGAGTTTCTGAACTTCTCCCGGGGATAAAATCAGAAATCTCTGATTTCAGAGGCTGGATCGGTCACCGGACCAATCCAGGGAAGGCCTGATCGGTCTGGTGACCGATCAGTGACGATCCAGTGCGATCATTGAAGCGTGGATCGGTCTGGGGACCGATCCAGGGGGCTTCTGATCGGTCTGAGGACCGATCAGTGCGTGCCAGTTTCTGATTTTCAGCAGGTGTCTGAAATTTCAGTTTTTGGGAGTGAGTTTCGGGTTTCTAAAGGTTTGAAACTCTCCAAGACATTGTTGGTGCAATGGTCAAGGGGGAGTTGACCTTTAGGGGGAGTTGACTTTTAGGGGGAGTTTTTACTCCTTAAGACTTTTGAGGATTAGTGATATGGGATTATCACTAAGTTGATTGTTGAGTTTAGTATCAAGGGGAAATTAAGAGTTTCAATGAAAGGTATGGGACTTTCATTAGGAAGAAACTCTTGACCTTGATACCCTCCTTTTTCTTTTTGATGTGTGTCAAAAAGGGGAGAGTGTTCATTGGAGAATTATTGGAGAACCCAAGTTAGGTTATCGGGTTAACCTAAGCTAGGGGAAGAATGTCAAGGAATGTTCGAGGAAGAACATTGGAATTCTTTTTGATGTGTGTCAAGAAGGGGGAGAATTATTGGAGAACCTAAGTTAGGTTATCGGGTTAATCTAACTTGATTATGGGTTTTGTCAAACATCAAAAAGGGGGAGATTATTGGTGCAACCTTAGGTCAAGGTTGACCTGGTTGACCCGACTCGAGGTGACTTGACTCGAGTTGTATTTTGATGTTTGACTTGGAAAGATTGTCAGTGCAACCTTAGGTCAAGGTTGACCTAGTTGAGTTGCATGTTGATGTTTGACACTCGTGAGAGAGTTCTATTCTTGATGTGAGACAAGAATAGATGGTTGGGAGATTATTGGTGCAACCCTAGGTCAAGGATTGACCTGGTTGACCTGAAAAGTCCAAGTATGGAGACTTGGCACTGGAAAAGTCCGAGCAGGGGGCTTGGCACGCGAAAAGTACAAGTATGGAGACTTGGCGCTGGAGAAGTCCAAGCAGGGAGCTTGGCACGGGAAAAGTCCAAGCAGGGAGCTTGGCAAAGTGGGAAAGTCCTAACTGGGATGTTAGGCAGTGTGGAAAGTCCTGGTGAGTGAAGCCAGGCAGTGGGAAAGTCATAACTGGGATGTTAGGCAGTTGGAAAGTCCTGGTGAGTGAAGCCAGGCAGTGAGAAAGTCCTAACTGGGATGTTAGGCAGTGTGAAAACCCTAGTGAGTGAAGCTAGGTGAAAGTCCTGGTGAGTGAAGCCGGGCAAGGGAAAATCCAGATGGATCAAGGGTAATCGGACATCTGGTGATGGGAAGTCCAAGTAGGTCATAGGAGTGACCGGATACTTGGCACGAAGAGGAAAGTCCAAGTGGGTCAAAGGGATTGACCGGACACTTGGTGGGGAGTCTTAGCAGGTCAAGGGAGTGACCGGATGCTAAGCATGATGTACCAATAGGTCAAGGTTGACCGGATATTGGTTTGGAAGGTTTGGGACTTGGTTTGGGCAAAAACCAAGCTCTGGATCGGTCTGCAGACCGATCCAGCGATACGTTTGTGTATCTGATCGATCTGGTGACCGATCAGATGACAAACAGAAGGTGATCATGGTTCTGTGGGCTTACTGATCGGTTTGGGGACCGATCATGACTGATCGGTCCCGGGACCGATCGACGCGTGGGATCGGTCCGGGACCGATCAGATTCCACACAGAGTTGGGCAACTCTCAGCGATCGACGATGGGACCGATCAAGATAGGCCCTGATCGGTCCCCACGACCGATCGAGGTTCCTGATCGGTCCATGGACCGATCGGGGAACCTCCTGATCGGTCCACGCCCTCAGCCGTTGCGACGCAACGGCTAGTTTCTTCGCTGTCTTCTTCGCAGGTATAAAGGGGTCGAGGGCTGCTGCTGCACAAGAACTTCTTCTCTTTTCCTTGAACTTCTGTTCTTCTGCTGCTAAAGCTTCTGCTTCAACTGAGCTTTGATTGAGCTCGCCTCCGAAGCTTCGCGTGAGCTTCCGGTGGTCGACAAGCTGCTGCGTTTGGGTTGTGAAGTTGCTGCTTCACCTCCAGTCGACAAGAAAGCAAGCAATTGGTAGAGTGCTATTGTATTCATATTGTATTGCTTTTCTTACTGTACTTGTACTCTTTGTTTGCTGTTGCAAACGTTTGTGGCGAGGTTTCTCCACCCACAAGGAGTATATTGTATTAGCCGGTTCTCCGGGGACTCATCCACCGACGGGTTGACTGGACTCGTCCACCTTACGGACACGCCGAGGAGTAGGAGCCCTAATCTCCGAACCTCGTTACATCCTTGTGTTAAGGTTTGGTTTTCTTCTCTTTCGTTTCTTTGTATTTTCCGCTGCGCTAACACGTTTTGTAGAAAGAAACGACGATTTGGGGTCGGCTATTCACACCCCCCTCTCTAGCCGAGTACGAATGATCCCAACATAGTTCTCACACAGGAATGTAAACTGTATATTCTGGAGCAGCCCATTCCGGAGGCTCCTCCTGCCAATGCCCCACGAGCTGACAAAGATGCTTATAAGAAGCATCAAGATGACGCATTAGATGTGTCATGTCTAATGCTCGCGACCATGAACTCTGAGCTTCAGAAGCAACACGAGTTGATGGGCGTTTACGATATGGTTGAACATCTTCGTCAACTGTATCAAGGACAAGCGTGGCATGAGAGATTTGAGATCTCAAGGGCACTATTTCAGTGCAAGATGTCAGATGGGGCTCCCGTAGGTCCATATGTACTCAAAATGATTGGGTACATAGGAAACCTACAGAGGTTGGGATTCCCGCTTGGCCAAGAGCTGGCCACTGACCTGATCTTGCAATCCTTGCCGAATAGCTATAGTCAATTCGTTTTAAACTACAATATGAATGAAATTGACAAGCCACTGCCCGAGCTGCTTAGCATGTTAAGAACTACTGAGCTGAACCTTAAGAAGGCTAAGCCCCACTCTGTTCTGATGGTTCAGAAACACAAGGGCAAGGGCAAGCCCAAAGGCAAAGGAAAGTCCCAAGCCAAGGACAAAGGCAAGGCACTGAAGCCTAAAGGAGGGGTCGCCAAGGATGCTACCTACTTCTACTGCGGTCAGACCGGGTACTGGAAGAGGAACTGCAAGGTGTACCTGGAAGATCTTAAGAAGAAGCGAAGTGAGACTTCCACTTCAGGTATATATGTTATAAAAGTCAATCTATCTATTTTTTCATCATGGGTATTAGATACCGGATGTGCTTCTCACATTTGTACTAATGTGAAGGCGCTGAGAAATAGCAGGACATTGGTAAAGGGCGAGGTGGACCTACGCGTAGGCAATGAAGCACGGGTTGCTGCTATTGCTGTAGGGACTTATTTTCTATCTCTGCCTCTGGGCTTGTACTAGAGTTGGATGATTGTTGTTATGTGCCTGCTTTAACAAAGAACATAATTTTAGTTTCTTGTTTGGACAAGAAAGGTTTCTCTTTTATAATAAAGGACAAATGTTGTTCTGTTTATTTAAAAGATATGTTCTATTGTAGTGCACCTCTGATGAACAGACTCTACATTTTAGACCTTGAAAGCCCTATCTATAACATAAATACCAAGAGGTTCAAGTCAAATGACATGAATCAAACCTATCTCTGGCACTGTCGCTTAGGTCATATAAATGATAAGCGCTTATCCCAGCTCCATAAGGATGGTTTGCTGGACTCATTTGATTTTGAATCTTATGAGACGTGCGAGTCATGCCTACTAGGCAAGATGACCAAGACTCCCTTTAATGGGCACAGCGAAAGAGCGACTGATTTGTTAGGACTTATACATAGTGATGTATGTGGCCCTTTCAATGTTGCTGCTAGAGGCGTTTATAGGTACTTCATCACATTTATTGATGACTTCAGTAGATATGGTTATGTGTACTTGATGACACATAAGTCTGAATCCTTTGAAAAGTTCAAAGAATTCAAGAATGAAGTACAGAACCAGTTTGGCAAGAGTATTAAGATACTTCTATCAGATCGAGGCGGAGAATACTTTAGCCATGAGTTTCGTGACTATCTAGCTGAGTGTGGGATCCTATCCCAAATCACTCCTCCTAGAACACCACAGTGGAATGGTGTATCCGAAAGGAGGAATCATACCCTATTAGACACGACAACTTTTATACTCAACCGAGTTCCATCCAAGGCTGTGATAAAGACACCATATAGGATATGGACTGGGAGAGATGTCCAGGTGTCTTTTATGAGGATTTGGGGTTGTGAGGCTTACGTTAGACGTCAAGTCTCAAACAAATTGGGACCCAAATCCGACAAGTGCTATTTCATTGGATATCCTAAGGAAACTAAGGGATATTACTTCTACATTCCCAGTCAGCACAAGGTAGTTGTGGCAAAGACTGGGGTCTTTCTAGAAATGGACTTTGTTTCTAGAAAGACTAGTAGGAGTACGTTCGATCTTGAAGAAGTTCAAGATGCGGACCATAGCACTGAAGCCTCGATGGAAGTTGAACTGGAACCACAAAATGTTGCGGATGATGTTGTTCCACAAAGAGTTGAGGAACAACAACTAGTTCAAATAGACATACCTCTTCGTAGGTCTGATAGGGTACGTCGTCAGCCCGAGAGATACTCATTTCTCTTGTCTGACCATGATGACGTTGTACTCATAGAGGATGAGCCCACCTCCTATCAGGAAGCTGTGATGAGACCAGACTCCGAGAAATGGCTAGAACCCATGAGATCCGAGATGGAATCCATGTACACCAACCAAGTATGGACTTTGGTTGATCCACCTGAAGGGGTAAAACCCATAGGGTGTAAGTGGGTCTTTAAGAGAAAGACTGACATGGATGGACTTATCTATAAGGGTTGCTTGGTAGTTAAAGGTTTCAAGTAAATTCATGATATTGACTATGATGAAACCTTTTCTCTAGTAGCAATGTTTAAGTCCATTCGGATCATGCTTGCTATTGCAGCATACCATGACTATGAGATATGGAAGATGGATGTCAAAACCGCGTTTCTGAATGGAAACCTACTCGAGGATGTGTACATGACACAACTTGAGGGTTTTGTAGATCCACAACATACTAGCAAAGTATGCAAGCTGCATAGGTCCATTTATGGACTAAAGTAAGTTTCTCGGAGCTGGAATCTTCGATTCGATGATGCAATCAAATAGTTTGGTTTCATCAAGAATGAAGATGAACCTTGTGTCTACAAGAAGGTTGTAGGGGACATAGTTGTCTTCCTCATATTGTATGTGGATGACATACTACTCATTGGGAAGGGCATCCCTTTGCTTCAGTCTGTCAAGACCTAGCTAGGGAGTTGCTTCTCAATGAAAGACTTAGGTGAAACATCTCGCATTCTAGGCATACAGATCTATAGAGATAGATCTAAAAGATTGTTTGGCCTAAGTCAGAGTACATATATTGACAAGCTACTCCTTCGGTTTGCCATGAAGAACTCTAAGAAGGGATTTTTGCCAATGTCACATAGCATGAGTCTTTCGAAGACTCAAGGTCCCTCTTCTAGAGAGGAGAGAGACCGCATGGATCAGATCCCTTATGCCTCAGCCATAGGATCTATCATGTACGTCATGCTATGTACTCAACCTGATGTCTCGTATGCTTTGAGCATGACGAGCAGATACCAGTTAGATCCAAGCGAAAGTCACTGGATAGCGGTCAAGAATATTCTTAAGTACTTAAGAAGGACTAAAGAATATTTCTTGATATATAGAGGCAATGATGAGCTAGCTGTAAAGGGTTACAGTGATGCCAGCTTCCAGACCGACCAGGATGATTATCGATCGCAGTCGAGGTTCGTGTTTTGCATAAATGGTGGTGCTGTGAGCTGGAAGAGTTCGAAGTAGGACACAGTAGCTGATTCTACGACAGAGGCCGAGTACATTGCTGCATCAGAGGCAGCAAAGGAGGCAGTTTGGATCCGCAAGTTCATCACTGAACTTGGGGTGGTTCCTAGTATCGCTGACCCTATATATTGAGCTCTCTTGTGACAACAATGGAGCTATAGCACAGGCGAAGGAACTTCGCTCACACCAGCGGACCAAACACATACTACGGCGCTTCCATCTCATTCGAGAGATTATCGAGAGAGGAGATGTGAAGATTTGTAGAGTACCTACAGAGGCTAACATCGCAGATCCCTTGACCAAGGCTTTGGCACAGAGAAAGCATGATGGTCACACTAGGTCATTAGGGCTTAGAGCCTACACTGATTGGCACTAGTGCTAGTGGGAGATTGTTAGTTAAAGCCCTAGAGCCAATCATTTGATGATTGTATTATGGACTTGTTGTATCATATTCTTATATAAATAAATGCATTTGTTTTTTATTATTATACTTACTTGTATTGGTGCCAAATAAACTGAGTATAATAGTGTCCTTGAGTATAAGGTTCTTACCTATATCAATCGGTTAGTTGAACCGATAGTGAGATGATATAGGGAACATTACTCTTAATCATTCCTAGTTGAGTATTAACATTCAGGGACAATGTTAATGCAATAATACTAGCATGTAGGTCAACTCGATGACTTGATCTCACAAGTCATGGATATAGACATATCAAGTTGACACATGAATATGCATTGGAGAATGTATACTGAATGACCCGCCATGAGAAAGTATCATGGATCGTTATATGAGTGTCATATACTTTCTCATGTGGCTATTAGTATGACTACTAGTCCTTGGACCTGAAGTCACCATGGATCCCTACATAAGGAGTTATGTACTTTGGCTTCGTCAAACGTCACCCGTAACTGGGTGGACTATAAAGGCGATTACTGGTATGTAACGAATTATGCAGAGGGATGTGAGTGATGTAGATGGGATATATCTCTCCTATATGACGGGAGCGACATCGATATTCTTGATAGAGTGAGACCACGAAGTGCATGACCATGCCCAAATGAGTCAATATGAGATATTGAGCTCATTTGATTTAGTGAGTCTACTTGGAGATCAAGATTTAGATTGGTAAGAGGATGACACGGTCTATACCTCACATTGATCAATCTAGATGTCTAGGATAAAAGGACACTTGTCATATATTGTGAGGAGTCACAATTAGTAGTCATAAGGTGATGTTGGATCTCAACATTCTTGTAACTTGGGTAGTAATGATGTGTTGCTAGATACCGCTCATTACTTATTCTTATAAATGGGTTTAGGAGCATTGTCAATGTTATAAGAACCTATAGGGTCATACACAAAGGACAATTAGATGGAGATTAGGTTCATATGATGAACCAAGAGGGTTAGATTCATGTGATGAATCAAATTTGATTAAGAGTAAACCTAATTAGGCTAATTGAGTTGGACTCAAGTTGATTCATGTGTTCAATGAGTCTAATTTAGATTATGACTCATTGAATCAATTTAATTAAATGAATTAGATTCATTATATTAAATTGGCTTGAATTAGATGGTTGGATTAGATCAACCATGAGAGAGATTAAGTCAAGTTTGACTTGACTTGAGAGGAAGAGGAAGAGTCAAGTTTGACTTGACTATTTGCCACCTCATTTGTGAGTTGACATTAAGTGGCCAATAATGGTGTTACACATCATCATGTTTAGCACATGTGTGTGCCACCTCATGGAGGTTACAAATCTCTTTAATGGCCACATTAAATGAGAATGGGGGTTTCAATTCCCATTGTGGCCGGCCACTTATGGTGTTTGAATGGAATTTTGATTTCATTCAAGGCTCATTCATTCCATCTTCTTCCTTGCTCTCTCTTCTCGCTCTCCCTTTCCTCCTCTTGCCATGATTGATCAAGGGTGCTAGCACACCTTTGTTTAGTTTTTCTCCACCCATTTGTTCGTGTGGATACTTCTAGAGGGTTGTACACTTGACAACCTCGAGATCCGGCATCACTTGGAAGAGTGAGATACGCGAAGGGCTTCGCATCAAGGGTAATTCCTTCTCCTAGTTTAGAACTAGCATAAAACTCGTACTCGTAATGTTTTTCGAAAGTTTTACTTCGTACGGATCCGGTGGCTTGGGGGTTTCGGGGTTTTCGCGGCCCGAAAAACCCAACAAAAATGCTTCCAAAGAGGTAATTGTACTAATTTGGAATATATCGAAAAAACTGAAAGCTGAAAGAAATAAAATAAAGGTTTCACTTCCTTTGTCTAATTGGTGGTTGCACCAAATCAGAGTGGTACCTACTCTGATACCACTTGTTGGATCGTAGAATTCGCTAGTGGTGTAGGTGCGCGGAGACCGACAAAAGGGGGTGAATTGCTGAAAACAAAAAATAAAACTACCCTCCTCGGATTTCAACTTAGAAATAAATGCAGTAGTAAAATAATAGAGACAGAAAATAAAATAAAAATAGAATTTTAACCTGATTACAACCAAGAGGGTTTTTAATTCAGGGCAGTGAAAAGCGCACTAAGAAAATTCTCCTTTGCTGAAGGCGGAGAAGCCTTTTACACTCTAATTGCTCAGAACTACTGCTAGGAATTGCTTACAAAGTTGAATGTAGAAGTTGTTATAAATTCCTAGCTCCAGGGGCCTTTAAATAGCCTCTGGAAATCTGATCTCGAGGGTCCAAGGCGCCTCCAATAGGGGTCCAAGGCGCCTCCAAGAGATGATCGGATAAAACTTTATCCGTAGCTTGAAACGATCACTTTGACCTGTTGAAAGCGCCTTCAACAAGGTTGAAGGCACCTCCAAGCCTGATGGAGGCGCCTCCAAGCTGGCAGCTCCAATTCCAGCTTGTTTTCTCCAGCTTCCGACACTCCGTTCTTTTGGGTGATTGCGGCCAATCGGAATAGGGCTCACCCGAACCCAATTCCTGACATTCTCCTCGAGCAGCCTTTCGTCCCGGCTTAACGTCCCTCGAACCCTACGCACGCTCTTCACGCCCACCGGAGTACTCTTCCGCAGCTCTCTCGTCCTTCGGACGCACCGAGCCTGTCTGCTCCCTTCCCGTGCCGTCCTTCTCGCTAGCTGCTTCTTCCACTCGACTTCCTGTGTTCCTAAGCTCCTGCACACTCAGACACAGGGATCAAACACAGCAGGACCTAACCAACTTGGTTGATCACATCAAAACTACCATGGGGTCCAACAATCTCCCCCTTTTTGATGTGCATCAACCCAAGTTCAAGTTAGGGTTTACAAATAGACATAAATAGTAATTTTAAAGGAAATTATTAAACTAACATATTAAGCATAAATTTATAATAATTAAAATTGCAACACATTTGCAAAAAAATAGGTAAAATTTTCATTTTCCTAACTCCCCCTAAACTTGTACCTTTCTCTCCCCCTTTGATCACAGCAAAAATGGGGTACCAATAAGAGAATAAAAAAATTTCTAAACAAAAATAAAATTTTAGAAATTTTTTTTTAAAAAAATTCTAAGTTAAACTGTATTTTCCAAAAAAAATTTCTAAGTCAATTAAAAAAAATCCTAAGTAAACTAAATTTTTGAATGTTCCAAAAAAATTTCTAAGGTAAATGAAGTTATTTAGAATTTCTCCAGGAAAAAATTTCCAAAAAAAAAATTCTAAGTTAGAATTTTCAAGAAAAAATTTCTAAGAGAAAAAATATTTGATAAACTTTCAAAGCATTATTTAATTTTTGTTTTTAATGCTTTTTCAGAAAGTTAATTAAACATTTTCTTTCAATATTTTAGCTTCTAGGTCGTGGCGAGACACTAGGCCTTCTTGGTTATTGGAGCAACAACCACTTCCTTAGACAAAGCTTACATAAAGAATTTCAATGTTTAATTTTCTCACTGTAAAGCTTTTAACTTAAAAGTAATTAATTTAGCGCAGATTTTGGAACCCAATAAAGGTTCCTTCCTACTAGATTAATCAGATATTTTGGGGGTACATAAATTTTGGGCACTTTTCTAAGTTGACCCTGATGGTTTCTAATGTACCAGTTCAATTTTCCATAAATTCTTAATTTTGAGTTTGGAAATTGATTTAAGCATGCAGCAGATTTCAGTTTTTCAATTTCTAATTTTAATTTATCATTTTCTGATTTTATACTATCGTACATTTCAAGTGGACATGCTTTTGCTAATTTCATTTTTAATTCTTTATTTTCTTTTTCTAATTCGAATAAGTCTTTAGAAAGCGATTTAATAAATCGAAATGACTGAGACGGGGTTAGATTGTGTACCTTACTTACCTGATCTGGTGACGCTCCCCCTTCACTGCTGCTTTCTTCTTTTGATGTTCCTCCCCCTTCATCGATGCTCATCTCTGAGCTTGAGTCTACTTCCGGTTGATGGTTCGCCATTAGCGCTAACCCTGAGAATTCTTCGATGTCTGACTCAGAGGATGTTGAATCTGACCAATTAGCCTTCAGATTCTTGTGCTTGGAGGGTTCTGGTTTCTTGTATTTTGACTTTTCCTTTTCTTTCTCCTTTCTCTTTAGCTTTGGGCAGTCATCTTTGATGTGCCCCTCTTCGTTGCAGTTGTAGCAACGAACCGTCCTCTTCTTTCGATAATGCCTCTGCGATTTAAATTTGTTAGTACTGAAAAACTTATTGAAGCGTCTTACCAATAGTGTCGCTTCGGATTCGTCGACTGAGGCTTCGGAGTCAGAACCGTTTACTTTTGCCTTTAGGGCTATGTTCTGACTGGTCTTCTCTACTCCATTTGGCTCTGAAACTCGAGATTCGTGAAGTTCAAAAGTCGAAAACAATTGTTCTAAAGTACTTACCTCGAGATCCTTAGAGATGTAGTGCGCATCTACTAAGGAAGCCCACTCTAGAGTTCTGGGGAAGGCGTTGAGCGCGTACCGGATAGAGTCCCGGTTTGTTACCTCTTCTCCAAGATTAGTTAGTTGCGTGATCAACTCTTTGATCCTTGCTTGGAGCTGTGCTACCTTCTCGCCTTGGTTCATCCAGAGGTTCGTCAACTGGTTCCGGAGGATATCGCGCTTTGCTAGCTTCGCTTCGGAGGTGCCTTCGTGGAGCTCCAGGAATTTTTCCCAGAGATTTTTTGCAGAGTCGTAGCTTCCGATCCGATTTATCTCCTGAGGCGACAAAATGCTGAGTAGATGGAACTCAGCCTTCCCGTTGGCGACGAAGTCTGCTTGTTCCTTTTTCGTCCAGGTATTTTCCTCCTTATCTTTCGGAACTGCATAGTCATATTTCATTATTAAAAGAATGTCAAATTCAGTTTTAAAAAATACCTCCATTTTGCGCTTCCATGTGGCGAAATCTCCGTCGAACTTTGGGGGATGGATATTTGCTCCGATCATCATCTTGATCGTAGTGTTTCAGTTGGCGGTTAGTCCTTCTGAGGTGATCATGCTCTGATACCAATTGTAGGTACAGCGGAGACCGGCAAGAGGGGGGTGAATTGCTGAAAACAAAAAATAAAACTACCCTCCTCGGATTTAAACTCAGAAATAAATGCAGTAGTAAAATAATAGAGATAGAAAATAAAACAAAAACAGAATTTTAACCTGGTTACAACCAAGAGGGTTGTTAATCCAGGGCAGTGAAAAGCGTACTAAGAAAATTCTCCTTTGCTGAAGGCGGAGAAGCCTTTTACACTCTAATTGCTCAGAACTACTACTAGGAATTGCTTACATAGTTGAATGTAGAAGTTGTTGTAAATTCCTAGTTCCAAGGGCCTTTAAATAGCCTCTAGAAATCTGATCTCGAGGGTCCAAGGTGCCTCCAATAAGGGTCCAAGGCACCTCCAAGAGGTGATCGGATAAAACTTTATCCGTAGCTTGAAACGGTCACTTTGACCTGTTGAAGGCGCCTTCAAGCTAGAGGCGCCTCCAAGCTGGCAGCTCCAATTCCAGCTTGTTTTCTCCAGTTTCCGACGCTCCGTTCTTTTGGGTGATTGTGGCCAACCGAAATAGGGTTCACCCGAACCCAATTCCCGGCCTTCTCCTCGAGCAGCCTTCCGTCTCGGCTTAACGTCCCTCGAATGCTGCGCACGCTCTTCACGCCCACCGGAGTACTCTTCCGCAGCTCTCTCATCTTTCGGACGCACCGAGCCCGTCGGCTCCCTTCCCGTACCGTCCTTCTCGCTAGCTGCGTCTTCCGCTCGACTTCCTGGGCTCCTAAGCTCCTGCACACTCAGACACAGGGATCAAACACAGTAGAACCTAACCAACTTGGTTGATCACATCAAAACTACCACGGGGTCCAACAAGTGGGAGGGGGTGAATATCGATCGTTAAAAAAAATCGTTATTAAATCGAGTATGCAGTGGAAAAATAAAATGCACAACACTAACACAAACCAATTTTACTTGGTTTGGATCCTTCGTTGACTCCTACTCCAAGGTCTGTACGTGAGAGTGCTTTCAATGGACAATCACTAATAGTTCGCAAAAACAATTACAAAATAAGTACAGGAACTATGAAAAGAATACCGATAACAATTGAAAAGAAAATCGAGCCGTAGGTTGTCGGAGATGCTTCATAGCGTCACAGAAATAGAGTGTAACAGAGCAATTGTAGAAGAAATTGTTATCCGCAGCTCTAGAGGAAGGCTCTTTTTATAGGAGTGCTCCGGGCACCCGGATCCCTTCCGTGCGCTCAGACCGTGATGCCGGCCCAACCAATCAGCGTGCTCCACGTTTGCGACGAGATAGACTTTTGCCTTCTGGGCTCTCGGACCACCATTTTCCAGAAACTCATTTTCCTACAAGAAAATGTAATCCGAGGCAAAATAAAAATTATACTACCCTACAAAATAAAGTGTTAGCACAATTATAGTAAAAAGGGTAGTAATTAGATTATGTCTCACTGAGACCAGAATCTAGTCACGATCTCAATTTAGATTCCCGAAATGATTCTAAGTTGGATCGACGCCTACTGTTCCCTCGAACGAGGAACACGTCCTCACCAAGTCACTCCCCTCCAGTGACTTACCTTAACTTACTTGCCAGATATCCGGTCAGGTCGTCGACCTGTTTGGACTTCGTACCAGCTATTCGGTCAGTCCGTCGACCTAGCTGGGCTTCATGCCAGCTATCTGGTCGGCCCGTCGACCTAACTAGGTTTTGTGCCAACTATCTGGTCAGTCCGTCGATTTAGTTGGGTTTCGTGCCAGAGATCCGGTCAGCCCGTCAACCTATCTGGACTTCATACCAGTTATCTGGTCGACCCGTTGACTTAGCTGGATTTCTCCTGCACACTCAGTGAAAGTGTTAGATCACAACAAACCTAACTTAACCTTCTTTGTCATTCATCAAAACTTGAGTTAGACTGTTAATGCTAACCACACCAACATATAGTTGATCATCAAAACAGATTTCTTCCATTACTAGGGAATGACAGATTAATTTTAATTTAAATAAATTTTTTTAATAGTACAAGAAGAAGAATATGGACAGAGACGGAGCGTTGGGGAGGGGGGGGGGGGGCAGGTGGTGGCCACCGTCCCCTCAAATTTTGTCTAGAAGAGGGGTTTAGTACCTCAATTTGTTTAGAATAGAGGTTTAGTACTTAGTTGACCCCCTGCCCCTTCGAAGAGGGGGTTTACTATTTAGTTGACTCCGCCCCCTTTGATAAAATATCTAGCTCCGTCCTTGAATATGGAGAAAATATAATATAGAGAAAAAAAATTTGTGATACACGTTGTACCACACAATAGCTATTACACGTTATAGTAGATACTTGACTGCTACAATGTGGATCTCACGTTGTAGCAACTACTATTTGTAACAGCTACAACTTAAATCATAATATATTAAAATATATCAAACATGCGAATTATAATACTGACTAGAAATAATGTTAACAAGATAAATTTAAATGTTTATTCTTCATCACTAATGTGTTTAAAAGTTAAAATATCATGAAAGAGAAAGAGTTTAAGCCAAAAGACTTATAAATGCTATAACTTCAAATATCATGTCTACTCTTCATCAATAATTCATAAGGTAGAAGGATCAATATATAATCGACTAAATATTGTACAAAGAGAAAAATATATACCGGAGGAACGGCTTACGATCAAGAATGGAGAGGTGGGAGCGACAACGTCGACAATTTAGGGAGCAAATTGGCCCGTTTGAGAAGACGTTTGTGGTAGACGAGAAGAAGGGGCGTTGTCAACAGGAGCGAGAGAGATGGAAGATGGCAGTGAAGGAAGGAGTGAGAGTGTCTTAGAGAGAGAGTGACTGAGAGAGAGAAATTAGATTTGCGAAAGTATTTTGAAGGTTTTGGGTGGAAGATAGGAGGTGTGAGAAATTTTAAAAAAATTGAGCTTAGCATCACTCACGATAGTGCACGAGCAATTAGGCATGGTATAAACTGACCGACTGAATACAAATGAACTCTCCAAATGGGATAATGAGCCCAAATATGAGAAGGCCTTTCAAAGGGCCCAATTACACTCTTTCGATAAGCCTAATAAGCTGGCCCAGCTCGTCCAGTTTTGGAATTAAAAGGAAAAAGAAAAAGAAAAAGAGAAAGAGATCAATAACAAAGAATTATAAAAAGGTACACATGGCGAAACGCTTGCAAACGTGGCGAGGTCATTATCATTTGACGTATCATAAAAAGAGTAGCAGATTGTGTATTCGCGCTCCCGTCGACTTCTAGAATCCGAATTCCTGTCTCAGAGCAGAGCAGGGCAGAGCAGAAGTAACCCTAGAGCTCTTCTGCTCCAATTTCTCCGCCTTCTCATCGTTAGGTATACCCTACTTTGGTCGAATCCTTTCTGGAGGAGATGAGGTGGGAGGTGGTGCGTGCGGACGCGAGAGGGGGAGAGGCTTCCGACCGGAGGAGTGCGGAGGCGAACGCGGGCGCGATTTGTGGTCCTGGCGTCCGGTGGGGCCACAGCTGCAACGCCGTCCAGGGAGGGCGGTTCTTGTATGTCTTCGGCGGATACGGCCGCGACCGCTGCCAGACCAACGATGTCCACGTGTTCGACACCGGTGGGTGATGGCTGGCTTAAGGGTTGATTGTTGCCTGGAGCTCTCTCTCTGCTCTTTCTCCATTCTCTGCTTCTTTAGTCCTTTTCATACGCTTCTGATCTTGATGCTATAGTCGGATGCTTTGTGTCACTCGTTAACTGACTGTATTTTAGTTGGTGCTTACGACGACAATACTTGAGGACTAGGCAATTTTGTTTATCAGTTGTAGTTCAGTCAAATACGATTCTAGGGAGTTATAAGGTTCCATTCACTTTGTTTTGTTGACTTAGGGAGACTGATTGATTGTTATATGCCGCTTTATTTTGTTTGTTCCCTGTGTTTTGTTTCTTTTTGCTCTATCAGCATTTAAAATTCTATAAGTTATTCAGGGTTTAGTATATAAGAAGTAGCACTTGAATCAATAGTCAGGATTCAAGAATGGGGCGATTGTTATTTGCCAAATTTTATAGACAGAGCTAGAGCGTTTCATTTTTAAGTATTTATCTGTTCAACACTGTAGTTTCTTTTGCTGCTTTTTTTCTTTAAAATATGCAGGTAAAAAAAACATTGTATTGGGGGAAAAAAATCTTAATTACACGGTTGCTCACTTTCTGATGATTGTTATTAGATTTGTGTTTTACAGGTTCTTGTTATACCTTTTCTGATACATTCTCATCGTACCTTTTCCTCTTTTTTCATTTTTTATTAATTTTTTTTAAATGATAACTTGACATCTGTACATTGTTAACATCACAGTTAAACAATCATGGAGTAAACCCACATTGAAAGGTATTCCACCCTCACCAAGGGACAGCCACAGTTGTACTACTGTGGGCGATAAGTTGTTTGTCTTCGGGGGAACTGATGGAAAGAACCCGCTCAAGGATACACATATTTTGGATACATGTGAGCATACTAATTTATATGATACTTTGGATGCAAGTGCCATGATACATAATTTTCTTCATTAATCTTCATGCACAGTGAGGTGGTCATTGCTTCAGTGTGTTAAGATTAGTGTTTCCGGATCCTTAATTCCAATGAAACACATGCTGCATAAGTATCATTTGTCCTTCATAATTATTTTTAAACCTTATTATTGTTCATGCTACTAATAAGACTGTAATCCTTCAGTGATGTTCATTTTGTCATCTTGGTTATTTCCTTTTTCTGTAGCATCAAACACTTGGATTTTGCCAAATTTATATGGTGAGGGACCAGAGGCACGGGAAGGGCATAGTGCTGTATTTGTTGGCAAAAGGCTTTTCATCTTTGGTGGGTGTGGCAAATCTGAGACTAACGAAGAGAAGTATTATAATGATACTTACATATTGGATATAGGTATGAAGTTTACATGTTTCTTTTAAGGCTACTTTGAAATTATTTTTATCATCTTCTACTGTATGCTCGTTTCTGATTGATTTCACTGTAAACTGTAAAGTATAAGCACTGAATTGATTAAATCTCTTATGCATTCATTGCTTTTTATCTCCATATAGAAACAGTGTATAAGAATCACTTTATCTTATTAAGAGATGCTCATTCATGTTAGATTAGGTAGCTACTGGTCTTTCCATTTTTAAAGATGCTTCTTATGTGAAGCTTATAGCATATTTGTTTTCCATATTATTCCTGTCAACAAAGTCGAATCATCTTCACATGCTTTCAACACATTCAAGGTCACTAAATGTGCTAATAGTCAATATCTAAATTTTATTTAATTGTCTTTTTTGTCACTAGAGAAACTAAGTTGGGAACAAGCTGTAACTTCTGGCTCTCCGCCTTCTGCCCGTGATTGTCATAGTTGCTCATCATGGAAGAACCAAATCATAGTCCTTGGTGGCGAAGACTCTTCTGGTTGCTATTTGTCTGATGTTCACATATTAATTGTAGGTATATCGCCTGTAATGATGTTGCAAAGTCCAAGCTATCAAACCCAGAGATAAGTTCACCATTAGTGTTTTTTGGAATTAGCGATGTACTTATGTTACTATGATTGCATGACACAGTATTACCTAATGAACATTATGACATTGTTAACAATTTTTCTATAGTAAATTGTGTTGCTTTAACATGTCTGGCAGATCTATAATCTCAACAATGTTTGAATAGCAATATATGCTGATAGTTTCATCTAAAAAACTGAGCTTACATTTTTGGCTCTGTTAAAAATCACTTCATGTTACAAACATCCTGTAAAAGGTTAAATTTCAGCCTGGAGAAGCTTTTGTTGTATTGTCTGCTATATTGTGTATAAACTTTATCACTATTGTTCCTTTTCTGCATGTGGAAATAATGTCCTTCATTCTCTATGCACCTAATGGTGACACATTTTCACCTCGAGCAGACACACTTGTTTGGCAGCCAATGAAGACTTCTGGAAAGATCTTTCCACCACGCGCTGGGCATACAACTGTGCCACTTGGGAATGATTTATTTGTTTTTGGTGGTTTCAGTGATGCTAAAAACCTTTATGATGACCTTTATGTTCTAAACCTGGGTGAGTGAATTATTGAATTTATTCTTATTAACACACTGTGTTTAGGATAGCTAATCCTTCAAATTTATATTTTCTGCAGGTACTAAGAACGTTCATTTCTCTTTACTTGGATGTGGTTGAACTTTTAGATAAAATGACAGTTGGCATTATTTGGAAATAGTCTTAGATAACTTGTTAGGATACTGTTAGTTCATTCTGGTATTGCCCAATCATCAATATGGATCAATAGCGCGCAAACATGTCAGTGTGTTAACATGCTTTTCAAAATCTCGCGTCTTGAAATTTGTTGTGGGCAATGTATTATGTGAAAAAAGTCAGTTGCATTCTTATTTGTATTATCAAAATAGTTGAGGCCAAAGCATTTCAGTTTACAAGCTTATGGTTAGGGGCCATTTTATTTTTCTTCAAGCATCTACTTTTATATTATCTCCCTTTGCTTGAGATTATTTGAGAGGTTTGTCATATACTCTTTTTGAAGCTTATCTCATTTTGAAAGTTATGATTTCAATAGAAGGGAAGTTTTTCATTTGGTAATGGTCTCAGTTTGCATAACAACTTCCACTTTATTATAAGCATAGTGCCCTTGCCAACTAAGTCCTCAGCAGTTCAAACAATAATCCATTTCTGTCATTTGTCTATCTAAAAGGTGTAGCCATGCTAATATTACAAGGTCTAGCATAATTAAACACACTGGCTTTAAGATTATAACAAGCTGTATGAAGACTTGACTCTTATTGTTTTTGTAAATTCAAGTCTAAGCTTTTATTAGAAGAAATTTTCTTTTGGGTTGGACTAAACTTTCTTTTGGTGGATTCTAGAGAAACAGACTTGGAGCAAAGTTGTACCAGATAACCAAGGTCCCTGTGGCCGATTTTCTGTTGCTGGTGAATGCCTAGATTATAGTAAAGGCATTATTGCCTTCCTAGGTGGATGTAATGAATTTCTGGACGCACTTGATGATATGTATTACTTGCATACAGGTTTGATCAATATATATACATAATTTTGGCTGTTTTTTCCTCCCATCTCAAACAAGATTCCATATAGGATTTCTGCATCAGTGATTTCTTGGATTTCTTTTTATAATGCATTTGAAGCATTTCATTTCGATGTGCCTTATAAATGGAATTGAATTTAAAACTAGTAAATATACTATCTCGATGCAATTTTTTCCCCAAGTCATTTACTATTTGATTTCTTGTAATACCATTTATGCCAGTGAATGGGTTATATGATCAAAGACTGAAGAGGCCTTCCATAAGGAGAGAGTTGAGGAAAAGGTGTCAGCAAGAAGGTCTTCTCAGTCCACGAATACGAAAAGATGATAAATTACTGAAGCACCATGTAGAATATGATTTGTTGAACCATCCGCAAAAAACCAATTTGGCTGGTAGGACTTTGTATGTGATTTTCACACTGCTTTTAATTTTAACAGAATTTTCACTTGAAGCAATTTGTTTTGTGTTTTTCAACTAGCTGGTTGGAGAAAACATAATTCTTCACTGTGAGATATTGGTGTAGGAACCTTGGTGGATGTTTAACATCATTTAACTTTGCTCCTCCGTGGAGCCTTACATTTATCTCTGAATAATGCTGTAGCACTTAGCAATGGCAATTACTTGATCATCTTCTCCTCATACTTTAGGCACCTTAGAAAAAAGTAATGAATATAAGTTAACTGAATCCTGACATTAACTTTCTATTTGTATAATGAATATGGAGCAGAAAAGTTGTATATCAAGCTACAGTCTGATTGTATGACTAGATATTCATAAGTAAGGTACTTTTTTGCAACTATTGGTTGTTTACTTAGTATGCTGTCAGGTTACACTGTTTTCCTTCCAGTTAACAGTCTTGAAAAGTTGTTCTTAAAAGCTTGGAATCATGTACATGGATTAGTAATGTATGTTTCCTATTATCAGCTCAAATAATATCTCTTTAAAAAGCATGCTTCTAACTCAATAAGAGTTCCTTATGAGGCTTCACTATATCCTGGACCCAAAACAAAATATTGAAGTCAGTCAAAAGTTTGATGCTTTGTTTGTTAAAACTGCTTAACTTTTATTGAACTCCCACTCATGCATTTGCTGCTACCCAGGCAAAAAAGTATCTGATCAGATGTCAGCTGGAGAGGTCAAATTTGAAGCTAGAGTTATAAATGTAAACAGATTCGGATATGCAATTGAAACAACCATTGATGGAAAATTGCTCCACGGCATGCTGTTCTCCAGCACATCAAATATTAGCATAGATAATCATACTCATTACAAGAAGTACGAAATTGCTTTTTGGTCCAATTTTTAGAGCTCCAAATTAATCCTATTCTCTTTATTGGTGATTTTGTTATGCTTCTGACAGAAGAATGGTTGATGACAACGTGAGCAATCAGGCAAACTTGAACCAACCTACTGGTGCGACCAATATATCTGCTGAGAGAGAGAGAATATCAGATCCGGAGCAACCTGATAATCCTCATGCTGAAGGGCCAAAACTTTGCAGCCCATCTGTTGAAATTTTTGGTTCAAATTTGACCAATATAACTCCTTGTGGCAAGGTATATCAGTCAGTTTAGAATAGCATCATATCTATCCAATTTTAGTAATAAGATATTTACTGATAGTAGTGTAAAACTGATAGTCTACAAAAGTCATTTTTATGAAAACAAATTGTCATTTTTATAAACTGATCATCTACATGTATCCATTTTATGACCTAGTGTTTGCCTTGAAGAGTATCAGCTTCTTTCATAGGGGTCACCCCTATTGGTTTAATATGCATGAATGAGATTTTACTCTTCGATTGGTATCTTCTACTTTATGAATTATAAGGCTTATTACTGATTCAGTGGTGCTTTAATTTGTCACTCAATGACTGAATTACTCGTATATTGCTACTTTTCCCAACTATACTGTGCCTTGAGTGGAAGTTCTATTTGAATTTTGGTCGCCTTCATTTGATGCATGCATTTCCATATCCATAATCATGTTTATCCATCTTTGTTACAAATTTATTTACAAAATTTAAGGAATGGATCCAGTGTGTCGTGGATACTAACTATACCAATGGCACGAGTGCTTAATCATTTACATGATACAACAACTATTACATGATCTCAGTCATGGATGCTTAAAACTACAGTTCAAACATGATCTAGAGCACTCAGCACGAGCCCAACATCACATCATTTGGTTATATACTTGAAATATATGTAAATCAAACTAACACTATGTACAATTGACAATCTTCATATGCAAAGGCTAGAGTTTAACTTGTCTTAACCTATTTACAAATTAATTGTTTTTTTATGTCAATACTGTAATGATATGAAAATATTTTAACACTTTCTTATTTACACTCCATCCCGAAACAATAGTATTCAATGTTACATTGTTAGTCCTTATTTTCCTGCTGTTTTATGTATATCTTAGGTTTTGATGAGATACATGTCTAGGTGTTTTTTAGATTATGGTGTATACTGAATAGAACTTCTTGATTTGGACTTTGGAATTTATGATTGGTTTTTCAAAAGAGTTTTGGTTCTTGAACCTGATCGGTAATATGGTTGCTCTCACTATTTCTCATTAATCCATTAGATTGTCAGATCAAAGCTTCAATTTCTACAAAAACAGTTGTTCTATGTTTTAAGATGAAACTAAACTTTATTATCCATAGGCCCCCGGTAATGTAGATCAGGATTCCAGAGCACCTGGAGACAAGAATAATGAGGTCTCAGATAGCCAAAAGATTCCGGTTGATCTATCTGAGAATAGGTCTTTGCCAGCCGAAGCAGATGCGACATTACTGAATGACGGTAAGACATTTTTTTAGGTTTCTGTCTGTTCTTTAAACCGTTCTTAATTTATCACTGCAAAACGTACTCATTTACATCTCAGATAGTCAGCCACAATGACAATGACAATGACATTATTTTTGAAGTCCATATGCATCATCTGAAATTGCTAAGTTTTACTTTTTCCATACTGTCAGGAAGCAAACAAGGGAGTTGAAGTTGCAAGTATATCGGCTACCAATGTAGACATAGGATCTGAACGCAGAGTCTTTAACAACTTCGCTAGGAGTGTAAAATGTGCAGCATTCTTGCAAGAAAATCTTCAGGCTTCTGATGAAAAGCATCACATACATGATCGCTCTTGATTCTCAAGTCCAAATTTGAAGGGATGTCTTTATCAGCATTGCTGCAACAGAATGGTAGATCTTAGAGTCATCCTTAATCTCATCACTTGTAGTCGAGGGACTTTTTCTTTCTTCATTGCAAGCCCTATCTGGCATTTGAACGAGTATTGCCTCAAGATGCCTTATCGCATGCACATGGTAAGGATGCTCGGCAACGAAGCATGTAACACACATTCTTGTTTGTATGATAGGTGAGGCGACTCCTTGTACTGTCGAACATCCAAGGTTTGTAGCAATTGATCTGGTCCTGTTGTTCAGGTTCTGAAATAATGAACTTAACTGTAGCTAGTTGTCTCATTGTATTCATCGTATTCATTCTAATTTTGCCGTGTGACTTTGTGGTCACGGTAACCTGTGGAAACTCTCTTGTAAGTGTAATAATGCATCCAATGCAATGATGTAGCTAGGATCTTTAACTGCGCTAGGATCTTCAACTGCCTTGGGCTATTATTGTTCTATGACTGTGTTTTCTACAATTTACTACTTCTCGATGCGTCTAAAGACAAACAAAAGAAAATTCTTTTTGAATTTGGGCTCAATATATAAAGTCTAAAAATTATTAGGCAGTTAGATTTGAACTGAATATATATTTGATCCTGTTCGAGCGCCGAGTCGACGGACGCTGGAGACGTGACATGTTCCGTTATCTCTGATTGATGGTGTAGCTCTCTGATGAACCTGCAAAGAAATTGAGCCGGGAGGAGTTTTACGGTAACGGCCCTCCGACGCTCAAGTCAGGCAACGAGAGAGGCAGCGTAATGTGGCTACAGTAGAGAGTTGCGCATACCTCCGTCGATGTCTGGTAGTCCTTATATAGGACCTCGGGGAGGCACGGGCACCTTTCTCGATGCGTGCACGCTTCCCCAAACATACCTTAACGAGCCTGTGTCAGAAAAGTATCTCTGGCACTATTCCGCAATTGTCCGAGCATATCCCGGATGTGACGGTGGAAGCTTCCACCATATGATCCTATGTACGGCTCGACCGCCAACTCTGCTGCTTGTCGGCGGCAGGTGTCTCGAGGATGATGTTATCCCCTGTCTCCCTTGTCCTTTTGCATTCCCTGTCTGTTCCAGGGCCGAGCGGGTCGGCCGCTCGGCAGGCGTATTACTTCTGTCGTCGGTTGTGGGTATCGGTCCGACCGGGAGAACTCCCGGCCGTATGCTCGGATGAGATTGCCCCTGCCTCTGTTGCCTGGTGCCCCGGCCGAATGGACATTCCGCTCGGCCTTGAAATCTTTTTACCTTGGAGCATCGGAAACCCGACCTCTAGTCGGGTTGTCTTTCATTCGTCTCGGGGGATTCATGGCCGGTTGGCCCGCTTCGTCTAGTCGATCGGCCTGCTTCGCCCGGTCGGCCTAGACTCAGGGTTGAATCTTTCGACCTTTGACCTCTACGTGTCGTTGACCTTCCGCCAACGAGGGTCCCCCGTCCTTATCACCGGATCAATATTATTCGGCTGTTGTGTTACACTGGGCTAGAGCTAGGTAAAGCCCAGCCCTGGCTATGCCATTGATCCAATGTGATTTGATTTTTCTTTGAAATCTTGGATTGACGGGAGCAGTGCACCGATTATTTTCATGCAAAGTGCTCTCGGTCTCTGACCAAAGGGCTTGAATCCTAACGACTTTAGTAGAATTTGATGGATGCCTCAAGGTATAGTACAGATGGTGAGCGCATGATATCTTTGGTGTAATGGTCAGGAGTCGATTTTCAAAAATTGATGATCATATTTTTGGTATAATGGTCAGGAGTTAATTTTTAAGAATTAATGATCTGAAATTTATTTTACCATGTGTTTGATGTTTGTGTATTTACATATATCTCTTTTCATATATGTGGGATTTTAATGTAGTGAATTTATATTGTTTTAGTAGCATTTGATGGACGACTGAATTATTTTTATTATTATTCTGCTGTTTTTTTACTTTCATATCAAAATACTAATTAAACGTACAAGAGCAGTCTTAAGTCTTAACCCAAGCAGAATGAAGCACCTTTCATCCTCGCCGTCTATTGTATCCATCGACGGACATCAACGACCCAAGAAGGGCCCACGGTCAAGATGCCACCTTGAAATATTTATCCACCGAATGCCATCAGCCCCGGTTAGGGTTTTGGGGAAGGCTCGAGAGAGGAGAGAAGAGGAGCAGTCTCAAGATCCTTCCGAGAAGGGTATCTGATTTCCCTAAACCTTGAATCTAATCTCTTCGTGCGATTCGTTTGTTTCTTATCCTGATTGATAGTTACCGCTCCTCGATCTGCGGTATTGTCTTTTTATTTTTATTTTATTTTCTATTGTTTATGATTCTAGTTGTTTGCAATTTTAGGTTTATTTACTCTTGTTGTTTCACTCTAAAGTGTAAAGAATGTGATGCTTGTCCTTTATCTTTAGGCGTTTACATACTAAAGTTGAGGTTTTGAGTTTGCTATGGTTGTAGCTAGGGCGTTTTAGTCATCGAGGTGTTTGGATCGGAAGAATTTGCAATGTTTAACCCTCTACTCTGATTCTCATATGTCTCGTTGAATTTCAAACTTTTAGAAACATGAAAGATAAACATGAATGCACTTCTGATTCTGTGTTAAGAATTACTTGTGCTTTTGCAATAATAATGAAGTTATCTCAGGCGTTTGCTAAATATCATCATAATTATTAAGGCATGTTAGTCTCAACTTTTGGAGATAAGCTACGTGGATCTTATGCTTCCATCAATCTTTATGCAATGCTATAGTTTGTCCACAGTACTTTATTTTGATTATTTGTTTCTAACTTTACAGTTGAAGAATTTGTTTCTGCTTTCATGTTCATATCATTCCCAGGTCTCTAAAATGGCTTTAGCGAATAAAATCGGAAATCTTTTAAAGAAATCTGTGACTTCCAGTCCATCATTGTTTCAAGCAATACGGTGCATGTCATCTTCCAAACTTTTTGTTGGAGGTTTGTTAGATACTTTTCAATATATTTTTGGCCATGCTGCTGGGGAATTGTGCAGCTTCTGATGTTTTTTTGCACTTTACAGGACTTTCATATGGAACTGATGATGTGAGTTTACAAGAAGCATTTACAAATTATGGTGAAGTAATTGAAGGTAAGTTGTGATTTCATTTCTGATTTATAATAAAATTTGAACTAAATGTTTATGAATTCGCGTATATGGTTTTGCAGCTAGAGTCATCATGGACAGGGAAACAGGCAGATCTAGAGGTTTTGGATTTGTGACCTTTACATCCAGCGAAGAGGCTGCTGCTGCCATCAGTAGCATGGATGGGAAGGTGCATATGCTATGTTGTTTCTGTTTGTTTACTTAAGGTTATTGTCCGAATGAAGCAGAACCTAGATGTTGTCACATAAGAAGTTTTAAATTTAAAATAAAAAATGTTATATGAAGCTGCAAGAAGTTATGTAATTTGTATGGCAATCTTTTGTTTATGAAGATGAGGTATGAATATGCAGAAAATCACACTGCTGGGCACTAAAGAATGATGCGTCATTGCATTCAATTTTTAGAATTAATCCGGCATACTAACACCAGATGCGTGTTGATATCTAATTGCACATTTACACATGCTACTATTATTTGGTAGGTTTGATATGACATCTCATTTTTTCCATATTAGGAACTAATCCTTTATCACCCATTTTAAGCTTTCTAAGTGTCACCCAAAGCAATGTTTACATCAGTGCAACTCTAGTGGCTATATACTTTGTTAATTTATCAGAATCCGAACTGAGAATTTATAAGTTAAACATCCTACTGGTTTGGGAAAGAAGTACGGTCCGTACTTCCGCACCGTACTGCTACATAGTGTTTCAAATGAAGTGTTCTCACCAAATTGCAAATAACAAGTGGATAGAGGCATTATAATTGTAGCTACTGATAGTAGGCTATCCTTCTAGTTGTGTTTCATAAATATGTGATTGAAGATGATTAGATTGGGAGGAAACTCTATCTGTATTTGAACAAATACATGCATGATAACAATCATTTTAAAAGAAAATCATCAATTAGAATATGCTTTGTTATTTTTAGAATTACACATAATGTTATATGATATGTTCTAATATCAATGATAATTATTACTATATCAGGATCTTCATGGAAGGATAGTTAGGGTAAACTATGCAAATGAACGAACTGGTGGATTTCGTGGTGGTTACGGCGGTGGTGGGTATGGCGGTGGTGGAGGTGGCTATGGTGGAGGTGGCTATGGTGGTGGTGGGTATGGTGGTGGTGGGGGCTATGGTGGAGGCGGAGGCTATGGAGGTGGTGGTGCAAATACTTACAGCGGAGGTAATTACAATACTAGGACAGGTGCTGCTGGTGCTGATGGATATGGTAGTGGTAGCTATGGTGGTCGCAGCTACGAAGGTAGTGGTAGGGGATATGATCAAACCAATACTGGCGCTAACTATGGCGTTGCTGGGGGTGGCGGTGGCATTGACAATTACCAAATTGATGACAGTGATGGTTACGGAGGATCATATGGTGGTAGCAATGCTGGCAACTATAGCAGTGGTGCCAGCAACTTCGGCAAGAGTGCACCCATGGGATTCAACAGCAACAAGTTCAGCAGTGACCTGACCTCTGATAATGGTGGCTATAGAGTCAACAACAATGAGGACGAATTATTGAAGAACAAATTCAAAGAAGATGATGACAACGATGATGACAACGAACGGGATGAGAATGACTTGTTAAAGAACAAATTCAAAGATGACAATGCTGACGACGACAACGATGACGTATTGGAGGACAAATTCAAAGATTATGATAATGATGATGATGACAATGACAAACTGGATGACTATGCCAAACGAGGGTAGTGTATGAACATGTGATCTAAGCAATTACCAGCATTGTCCATCATGTCAGCGTAAATCTGTGGACCTTGGTACTTGGCCAGATTGTTTGTATGCAGATCTCTATTACTATTTTGATATTACTGTTAGAACAAAATTGGAGATTGCATTGAGCTTTTTCCATGCATATAATGCTAGATGCTACAAACTGTTTCACTACTTTTGTTCACTGAGATGCGTTGGCTAGCATTCTGTGTGCGAAATTTTCTTATTCTAGAAGATAGAGCATATATGTGTTTGCTGCTTATAATCTCAGCTACCTTTTATTCGGTCATCCAAACATTGCATATAATTATGTTGTTTAGGCATGAAAGAACTTTATTTCTTTTGGTCTCCATTTGATTTAATTATGGTTGTAAAGTAGACAAGAACCTGCAATGATTTAAGTTTACAGCACCAACAATTCCCCTACTTGCAATATTCCACACCAATAACTCCAAACTATTAGCTCAGTTTCACATCGCACAATTGCTAAGTAGGATCCTGCAGTGCAATTTTGTTAGAACACCAATTTAAAGGGGTGTTTAGTCTCAGCATCATCAATATAATCGCCTTTTTGGGGGGCAAACGTTTGGTGAGTTTCCTCTTAAAGTTTTGAAGGATTAAGACATCGTTCCTGTCCAAGTTTGAATCTCAACGTTCCTTGGAACACCTGAAAGTAAGACGACTGAGGTACACTCTCAGGTGAAATAGCAATTATATCAGTCAAATATATTGCACGATAGCATCATCTTCCTCGGATTAAGCGCCGTCGCACAGGATGTTCAGCGTTCTCCTCTGTAAATAGATTTTCAGGAACAACTTTTGAAGTTGAAGGTGATGTTAGTGAAGCAGAAAATGAGACGTGCACAGCAAAATCAAGGATCGCCTTTGCTGGGTTACCATAATTGATAATTACATGGGCGGTTACTTTAATATGTTTTAGGATCAATTTTTAATAGTGTAAAATATCTTATTAAATATCTAATTTATGTAAAATTCACTATATTAGGACAAAATACTTCCATAATTTATCTACTTGCATTTAATCTGAGGGTGGGGTGGGGTGGGGTGATGATACTAGACTATATGGAATAAGTGTTATCACCTTTCGCTCTAACAATATATCGTCTTTGCCCCATAGATTGATGTAATTGGTATTTATATGAGTGTTTGCTCCCAGGGTTCTTTCTGTTGGTGCAATCAATCTCCAGGATTTCGATATTTGATAATGTACCAAGCTTGGTCAATTTGACCAAGGGTTAATCCAAATAAGATTTGATGTTTGGAAGAGAGAATTCTAGTTAGGACTAGATGACTAGCAAGGGTAAGTCTTAACCGCATGTTAGGTAGGTGAGAAGCTATTAAGTGACTAGTCCTAACTGGAAGTTAGGTAAGGGTAAGCCCTAACCAGAGATTAGGCAGGTCAAAATTCTACTGATGATGAGTCCTAACGGGAGGTTAGGTAAGATGAATTCCTGGTGAGTGAAGTAGAGAGCTAGGTCTAGTGAGTGAAGTTAGGTGTTGGATGTTCGGGTGAGTGAAGCCAGATGTGTCTTAATGAGTGAAGCTAGGTGACGAAAATCTTAGCAAGTGAAACTAGACAGTGGAAAATCCTAGAGGAGGTAACCCTAGGTAATGAAAAGTGTTGGAGTAATAAACTCCAAGCATGTGTGACCGACCGGACCATCAAATCTTGAATATTGCTAACACTACTTTACGTTAATATTTTACATTTATTATACTAACATGGTATTGTAGGAAAGTCTTAGTTGATCAGGTCGATCAAACACTAAGCAAGATGAGAGGAAGTCCAAACAGGTCAGGAGGATCAGATGTTTGGCAGGTAAAGTCAGGTAAACTACAGGAGGAGAGAGATCCAATGAAGATAAATCCCAATGGGGCTTTAGACGCTGGACCAACTTAGATCTATTTTGGAAATCTAAGTTGAGAGAAAGACTAGATTCTGGTCGTATTAGACAGGGTCTAATTTATAAATTTTATTATACTAACTCTGTTCTATAGGTATTCTTTGTTATTTTGAACTAACATATTTTGTAGGAGTTAGGACAAAAAATAAGTGTAGGATGAATAGTATTCGAGACGTCTCTTTTTAATGGAAGGCAACCTGGATGAATAGTGTTGGAGGCGCCTCCATGCAGATAAACTTCATGGATGAAGTTTTGGGCATTAGAGGCGTCTCGAATTGATTGGAGGCGCCTTAGATGAGACTGGATACACTTCAGATGGATTAGAGGCAATCCTCTTGGGGTTGGATTAGCACCCTTGGAGGCGCCCTGGGTTATTGGAGGTGCCTTCAATATAGTATAAAAGAAGCATTCGACCAACTCCTTCAAGATAACTTTACTACTAGCTTCCAAGTTGATTTAACCGTACTGTCTTCGTGCTACTGCTCTGCTGTGATTCTACTACGCTCAACTGCTACAGTCAAAGTGACACCGACCTCGATTTTTGAACTACAACTACTACTAGTGTCGGTAAAAGTGTATTTTTGATAATTATTATACTTGTATAGGAAAATATAGGTTGTTATACTTTCCTCATTTGTGTATTCGACTTTTCTGTCTGAAAGTTTTTCGGGGGAGATTTTAATGGATTGGCCAATCGATACGGTCTGAGGGATCATGAGCTTTGGAGTAGGAGTTGTCGAACACTCCAAACCAAGTAAAATTAAAAGTGTACTTATTTTCTCCGTGTTATATTTTTTTTATTTCTACTGCGTACTGAGTTTTCTATGAGTTTTCAAAACAAAAGACACTAATTTTTTTAAACATGATTCACCCCTTCTCTCACATTCTATACAATCCTACCGTCTTAACAATTCTTGAGACCCTAGGCTTAAAATAAATTTAAGGCCTTAATATTTTTTAAAATAAATATTAAAAATATTATTAGAGACATTTAATTTTATTAGTAAAATTTAAAGGGATAATTTCATACATTACAAAAAATTATTTATGCAATTCAAAGTAGTGACCAACTAGGTCACATGACAATATATAACTTTATCTTTATCATATCTCACTTCTTTATTAGTAAAATTTTAAAAATAAAATTATTTTATATTAAACTTTTAAATACAATTTATTTATAAAATAATATATTTATCTAAGGAATATTTTTAATTAAATAAATAAAGTTAAATTTTATTAATAGAATATTAAAAATACTAACTAATTTGGCAAAGAATGATAAATTATTGTAATACTATTAATATACATTTTAATTACTATTTTAAAAAATATCAATAAACTTTTGCTTTGATGAAGAAAAATTTTGACGTAATCGTAAAATTATTATTACGTGATCTAAATGTAACAAGTTTGAATAGCAAATATAGTCATTATGTATAATAAACCCTTTCCTGGGATTTTATATTGGTGGGAGATTTGTGAACCAAGATATTTTTTTTTATCAATTTTAATTTGGATAAATTATCAATCAAATTTTTTTTAACTAAAAATATTTAGTTAGTAAAGATACAGATTATTAAAAAAAAACAGAGTGTGCATAATAACATGATGCGGAGGAGCAATGACATAGTACAAAAGAAAGAGAAAGAAATAAAATTTAAAGAGAAATCATCGTGCAATATTAAATATGTTTTTAATTTTCAAAAGTTTTTTTAAAAAAATATTAATTACTAATAAATAAAAATAAAAATAATTAAATTGAACTTTAATCTATAAAATATTAAAAATTATTGATTAAATCTAAAAAATTAAAATTTTTGAAAAAATTTAATTTGGTTATATATAAGGGGTAATCAACGAAGGTCACGTGATTAAAAGGGTAAAAAATCTTGCCACAATAGAAGTAAAAGTCAAGGAAGTCGTGCTACCAACTCTCAATTGTAGCCTATAGACTCCCTACTCCCGGTTCTAGGCCACCGACTCCTAGCTCCAGGCTATCGGCTCTCGGCTCCAGATTTCCAACTCACAACTTGGCTCCAGGCTATTGACTCCCTCAAACTAAACTTTAATGGCCCCAGCTATCAAGAATTAAAGTAACAAACCGTTATTCTTTGAGAACATCGATAATATAATGCAGCCGTTATTGGTCATTTATTTTGGATAATATAATCACGATCATGAGAAACGAGGGGAGGAATAATGTGGCGGAGAGTCCTGATCCTATAAAAGGTAGCCGACTCCTTATGAGCATGTACATTAAACCCTAATTTCTATGACAGCTTCTCTCTATATAAAGTCTTACTTGAGCGTGAGAGTGGCTATGTCGGTGAACCCTGACCAACATTCTATCTTGATCCTCTGGACATGTTCTTCATATGAGGCGCTTTAGAAATGTTTCGCGAGATTATGTGATCTGGAGATTCCCCATATAGTCAACATTTTATCATAACATAATGACTCTTTACATGGAAAAAGTCAGACACCCAATGAAATATTTTATATAGAATTAATCTCAAGATCTATGGGAGCAGGACCGGGTCAAGACATAAGTCATTAAAGTCTATATCTAGAGCTCCTATTATATTGGGTCGATCCAATATAATAGGAGCCATAGATATAGGCCTTAATGACTTATGCCTTGAGTTGGTCATGCTCTCGTAAATCTTGAGATTAATTCTCAGTAAATATAAAATATTTTATTGGGTATCTGATTTTCTCCATGTAAAGAACTATGATGCTATGAGAAAATATTTAATATAATTTATTTATCTATATTTTATTATAAAGGCGATGATAGTGGATTATTTGGAATGAATGGCGTGAATTTTTTTTTTCCGACCATGAGTTGCTTTAATTAGCCGAAGTCATTAAGTAAATGACCAGGTTAAGTTTTGTTTACGTATAAAAGAGGTAATTTTAATTCTAGATTGTAGATATCTTACTATTTTATTAAAAATCTCTCTCCTTTACTAATTAATTTTGGTGAAGCCTAAAATATATTTACATTAATGTCCTTTTTTCTATTTACACTAAAAATAATTCCAAAATTTATTAATAATTCTACAAGCGAAACAATGTAATCTAGAGTTCGAGATTCAGCTACAGCGTATTATTATGAATTTTTCTCATCATTAATTTTCTCTGGTTGTTTTATATAAAAAAAATATAGTTGTCTTTAGTCTCATATATTAGAATTGATAACACTATGATTAAAGAAACTTCTATAAATATTTTAGGCCGACGAGGTTAAAAAATATACTTTTCTTAATTTTTTTACTAAGACAAGTATAATATTAAATTAAAATAATTTTTTTTTTTTTGCATAGGGAAGCCAGTTAGAATTCTTTAACATCACTATTGCATGAATCTGACGAATCTTATCCAAATAATTAATTCTTGGTGACACTAGAAAATTTAAATAATTCAGATTTTTAAATATCTAAATAATTTATATATTATTATATTACACACGCAACGTTATGATCTTCCGCTGTGATCTAACTGAATGGACGAGATCTTCCGCTGTGATCTAACTGATGGACGACGAATCTGGTTCTGGTGGAGGGCGACTTGATATCCTGTTGAGACGCGTGGCCTCACTGGATTTCACACTAGGGTAATATAATTAACCTTGATTTTCTAAATATTTTTTTTTCTTTTTAATAAGTTTCCATATTTTTTTAATCTGAACGTAACACAACAGCAAAGAGCTAATCACATATCCAAAGTAGTCAAAGATTGATTAATCTGAATGATCACAAATCAGATTTTAATCACAAGAAATGACCTGCGAAGGGGAAAAAACACAGATAAAGTGCATCAGATAAGATAATTCCATAGGACTGTTATGCTCCCAGTTGTGGAAGTAAGGGTCACGAGAAGAAATTTAGGTATTCGAATTTTACAATCCCATTAAACATTAAACATGAAGATCATCAATCCTATTTTATAAAATTTTTTATCGATCAAAATAAATCTGAAAAGTACAGATATCCCAACGCCATTAATAGTTCAACTGCCGCATACAAACATTGAGCACTACTTGAAAATAAGAGAAAAAGTGATAATATTCATTTCAAATGCTTCAGTATTTTCGGTTTTACACTAAAATATCAATAAATAAATTACGAAGGACATTTTATCATAACAGTACAATCCTTTATATGGGAGAGTTAAAACATCCACTTAAAAAAATGGAACCATGTGAAAATCGAACCTCGCATGAGTTGTTTGTTTTCCGTTTATCATCACACCGTGGGGGCATAGTTAATTTTTCTTCATGTGTTGTCCTTTGTTCGGTGAGTGCACACTACAAGAATCATAACATTCCGTGATGCGTAGTGTGGCACACGTCGCTAAATATAACCTTTTAGCGATGTTTAACGCTCTCCGCATCGCCAAAAGATTGAACCATGGTGAGAAACTTTCCCACCATTATTTTGGTCTTTAGGCGACGTAACAAAGTGAACACATTGCTGCAAGATAACCTATTGGATCATTTCCCGACGCAAAAGAGTGGACACATCGCTAAGAGATAATCGGAACAAAAGTTTTATAATGTGGTTAGACCAGAACGTTATAGCAATTACGATTTCTTAGCTGTTATAACGTTCTAGTTAGAACTTAATTTGAAATATCATTTTATTGTTTAAAACTAACATTATAATATATTACTAAAATATATTAAGTATTTTGTTTACGGAATGAAATGACATCTAGTACTGTTTCAATCTCCCACAAAACCTTTACTTCTCGTGTGTTGGGGTTGCAAGGTTGTAAACATAGTCTCACATTGAAAACACATGGGAAAGATTATGGGTTTATAAGAAAAAAATTATCTTCATTGGTATAAGGTCTTTTGGGTAGAGCTCAAGAGCAAAACTATGAGAGTTTAGGTATAAAGTGGACAATATCAAGCCATTATGGAGATATCTAAATTCTTTTCTATCCTATAATTGATATCAGAGCCCGGACTGCTAGAGTTTTTAACCGTCGACTGTACATAAGAGCTATGGTCTGATTGAGCCATGTGGGTACAATATTGACATCGAACAAAGAAAGTGGGGGCTCCTATGTTCAAATCAAGAGGACCAGACACCAGGCAAGAAGTCCTAGTTGCGACTAGGCAAGGAAGTCCTAATAGGTCGGGTGGACCGAGGGGCAGGAAGACCTGGTGGGTCAAGGATCGGACGTGAGTGTTGGTTACTACTCGAAAAGCCTATAGGTTCCACTGTACAAAAATTTTGTACAAAGGTCTGAACCTTTTCCTAGCTACCATGTGTTCTTTTAAATTAAATTTTGGATCGCCTGCGGAACTTAACACGTTTGATCCAAAACTTAATCTATTTGTTCTTTTAGGTTTTGACTTGGATCTCCTGCGGAACTTAACACGTTCGACCCAAGTCTCCTTAAGTTATTAATTCCATTAAATATTAATTTCCATAAAAGGTTCCCAGTACTGACGTGGCGAGGCACATGACCTTCTTGGATATGGGAGCAACCACCACCGACTAGACAAAACCTTTAATAGAAAGCTAATATTTAATTTCCTAAAATAACTTTAGGTTAACCAAAGAGAACAATCAAATCACAAGGAAAAAAAAAACAAAAGAACACAACTTCGAAAAAACATATTCGAAATTCTAGAACGTAAGCCTCTTGTATTTGGTATTATTTCCATAAATAACTAGCATGATGCGGAAATAGAAATTACTAGTTATACCTTGTAGAAAAACCTCTTGATCTTCTACCGTATTCCTCTTCTAACCTCGGACGTTGTGTGGGCAACAATCTACCGAGATGAGAAACCACCAACCACCTTCTTCTCCTCCAAGCAAGGTTCGGCCACAAAAGAAAAGCTTCACCAAGGAGAAAAACCAAAATACTAACCAAGCTCCAAGAGATACTAGCTTTCTCTCATTCTTCTTCTTCTTCTCCAAGTAGTATCCGGCCACCACAAGAGCTCCAAGGAAGGGAGAGAGGTTCGGCCACCACAAGAGGAAGAGAGGGAGAGGATGGCCGGCCACACCAAGGAACAAGAGAGGGAGAGGAATAATAGATGTTGTGTCTTATGAAGGCACCCTCACCCCTTCTTTTATATTCCTTGGCCTAGGCAAATTAGGAAATTTAATTACAATAAAATTTCCTTAATTTTCCTTGACATGAATTAATTGAGAAAAATAAAATAACATTTCCCAATCAACTTGTAATGGTCGGCCACAATCAAAAGGAGCAAATTAGGAGAGTTTCAATCAACAAATTAAAACTTCCTAATTTGTTTCCGGAAATTTTAAAAAATAAAATTTCTCTTTAAAAATCTCTTCATGGTTAATAAAAGGAAATGTCTATAATTTTAATTTTATTAACATGTGAATAATTTTAAAGAAAAAATAAAACATCTCTCCAATCTACAAATAAGGAAAGAGATCTAATCTCTTTCTTTAATCTTTTGTAGATCTTTTACAAGAGAGATATTTTAATTTTAATTCTCTTTAAAATATATCTTCCACATAATAATAAAAATTAAAATTAAATTTCTTTTTAATTTTATTTGGCCGGCCCTACTAGCTTGGGTTCAAGCTAGGGCCGGCCACCCAATTTTATACCTAGGCCGGCCCTTGTTCCCAAGCTAGCTTGGCCGGCCCCTCATTGGTGGGTATAGAAGGTGGGTATAGGTGGGTATAGAACTCTATAAATAAGAGGCTACGATAGGGACCGAGAGGAGGAATTGGTTTGGTCTCCGATAAAATTAACATCCGTGTTCGCCCGAACACACAACTTAATTTTATCAATGAAAATTCATTCCACTAGAGAACTATCATTGAACTACCGCACCAATCCCAAATTACATTTTGGGCTCCTTCTTATTATGAGTGTGTTAGTCTCCCTGTGTTTAAGATATCGAATGTCCACTAATTAAGTGAGTTACTGACAACTCATTTAATTAATGTCTAAGTCCAAGAGTAGTACCACTCAACCTTATCGTCATGTCGGACTAAGTCCACCTGCAGGGTTTAACATGAAAATCCTTATGAGCTCCTCTTGGGGACATTATCAACCTAGTATCTCTAGGACACAGTTTCCTTCTATAATCAACAACACACACTATAAGTGATATCATTTCCCAATTTATCGAGCTTATTGATTCATCGAACTAAATCTCACCCATTGATAAATTAAAGAAATAAATATCAAATATATGTGCTTGTTATTATATTAGGATTAAGAGCACACACTTCCATAATAATCGAGGTCTTTGTTCCTTTATAAAGTCAGTATAAAAGAAACGACCTCAAATGGTCCTACTCAATACACTCTGAGTGTACTAGTGTAATTATATAGTCAAGATAAACTAATACCTAATTACACTACGACCTTCTAATGGTTTGTTCCTTTCCATTCTGGTCGTGAGCTACTGTTTATAATTTATAAGGTACGATAACATCATCTTCCGTATGTGACACCACATACTATGTTATCTACAATATAAATTAAATGAACAACTACAAACAAATGTAGATAATTAGACCAAATGTGATTCTTTATTCATAATGAATGTTTACAAAGCTTAGGCTTTCAGTATACACTCCAACAATCTCCCACTTATACTAATGACTAAGCTGTCATATCTTCTACCATACATCCGATTCCCATTCCTCCACATGCCGATCGAAAGCTTTCGAAGGGCCTTAGTGAAAGGATCTGCCAGTTATCCGCTGATGCAATCTTGGCGATGACAACTTCTCCTCGCTTCACGATATCTCGTATCGGTGGTACTTGCGCTCTATATGTTTACTTGCCTTATGCGTGGTTCCTTCGAGTTTGCAACTGCACCGCTATTATCACAATAAATTGTGATGATTTTGGGCAAACCAGAATCACATCTAAGTCCATTAGAAAGTTCCCGAGCCATACTGCTTCTTTAGCTGCCTCATAGGCTGCTACATACTCAGTCCAAAACGCATTTCTGCTAACACTCCTCCATGAAATGGCTCCACCTCCTAAAGTAAACACATAGCCCGATGTAGACTTACTGTTATCCCTATCTTCTGAATTCGTGTAACCCACAGGGAGCAGATCATCCGCTTGGTAAACTAGCATATAATCTCTAGTCCTTCTCGTGTACTTTAATATATGCTTTACCGCATCCAATGTCCTTGTCCAGGTTACTTTGATATCTGCTAACCAACAGATATCCGGTCTCGTACATAGCATTGCATACATTAGGCTTCACACAGCATAAGGAACTGCTTTCATGTCCTCTATCTCTTTTGATGTCTTTGGAGACATCTCTTTAGATAGAACTACTCCATGTCTAAAAGGTAAGAAACCTTTCTTGGAATCCTGCATGCTAAAACGAGCAAGGATTGTATCTATATATGAAGCTTGGGATAGACACAACATTCTTTTCTTACGATCCCTTATAACTTTGATCCCAAGAATGTGTGCACAATCTCCTAAGTCCTTCATATCAAATTGTTTGGACAACCATACCCTTACGTCTGATAATACCTTGACATTGTTGCCAATTAACAAAATATCATCTACGTATAGTACAAGAAATACCACCACGTTTCCGTTACACTTCTTATATACACAAGACTCATCCGGACTTTGAATAAATCCATATGACTGGATTACTTCATTAAACCGGATGTTCCAAGATCTTGAAGCTTGCTTTAGTCCATAAATGGACCGATTGAGCTTGCACACTAGATGCTCTTTGCCTTTTCAATGAACCTCTCTTGCTTTATATGGATGTTCTCTTCAAGACTTCCATTAAGGAAAGTCTTGACATCCATTTGCCAAATCTCATAATCCATATGAATGGATAAGAGTATCCGGATAGACTTAAGCATGGGTGAAAAGTTTCCTCATAATCGATTCCTCTTTCGAGTGTACCTTTCGCAACAAGCCTAGCTTTGAAGGTTTCTACCTTCCCGTCATCCCTCTTTTCCTTTTGTAGATCCACTTGCATCCAACGGCTTTTATACCATCGGTGGTTCTACAAGCTCCCACCTTATTAGAGTACATAGACTCTATTTGAATTCATTGCCTTTTGCCAAGATGTTGCATCTATATCTTGGAGTGCTTTCTCATATGTTCGTGGATCAGGTTCATGTTTACCCGGATCAAGTCCAAGACTCTCCCAAAACATGAATCTATCAGTTGCCTTACAACCCTCCCACTACGACGAGGCACATTCGTGGTTGTGTATCATGTGTGACACGTGTTGCGTCTCTTGTGGTACTTCATCTTGTCCTGTTGGTACTAGTAGACATGCCCTCTCTAAGTTCTTCTAAAACAACTTTGCTACTGGGCTTGTGATCCATTATATAGTCTTCTTCTAAAAACTGGGCATTGGTGCTAACAATGACCTTCTGGTCTTTAGGACTATAAAATAAACCACCTTTCGTTCCTTTGGGATATCCTACAAACACGCGAACTTCTGTACGGGATTCTAACTTATCAGCATCTGGCTGGACTACCCCAAATCTGAATATGTCTTAGACATGGCTTTCGCCCATTCCACAATTCTATGGGAGTAGAAGAAACTGATTTAGAAGGTACTAAGTTCAGAACGTATACTGCTGTTTCCAGAGCATATCCCCAAAACAAATTTGGTAATTCTGAATAACTCATCATCGATCTAACCATCTCCATAAGAGTCCTGTTCCTTCGTTCTGCTACACCATTCTGTTGGGGTTGTCACGCACCAGAGGAATCCTTGTCCGATAAAATTTTAATCTCCCCTGTACGGTCCACGATCAGATCGTAGTGTCTTGATACTTTACCTAATCGTTTTCCACATCAGCCTTGTATTCTTTGAACTTATCAAAGCACTCGGACTTGCGGCGCATTAGGTAAATATATCCATATCTTGAATAATCGTCTATGAAAGAGACAAAATATTCAAAACCTCCTCTTGCCTGGACAGACATAGGACCACACAAATCAGAGTGAACCAACTCTAACACTTCTTTGGCTCTATACCCCTTGGCCTTGAACGGCCTCTTGGTCATTTTACCTTCTAAGCAAGATTCACAAGTTGGAAAATTTTCCAACTCTAATGAACTCAAAAGTCCATCGGCTATAAGCCTCTGAATCCTACTTAAATTAATATGACCAAGTCTTAGATGCCAAAGATATGCTTGGTTCATTTCTGAAGGTTCTTTTCTCTTATTAGAATTAGAAGATGAGTTATAAATTTTCATGTTTTGCTTTGTGGAAGAAATTGGATTTAAAATATACAAATTGCCAACTAATGCACCAGAACAGATAATCACTTTATTTCTTTTAATAACTACATCGTTACTGAAAGAAACTGAATATCCATCTATAAACAGTTTAGAAACTGAAATTAAATTCTTTCTAAAACTGGGTACATAAAGACAATTTCTTAAAACCAAATTTCTATTTCTACTAAAAGACAAGTAGACGTCTCTCACTGCAACAGCTGCCACCTTAGTAGCATTGCCCATGTAGACGGTAATCTCTCCTTCAGAGGAACCCCTGCAAGGAATTGCAGACATGATCAGTGGCTCCCGTATCTACACACCAGGTGCTGGTAGATAACACCGCTAAACATGTTTCAACAACCAGAGCATGAGATATACCTTTGTTTTGGTTCCTACGAGGACAGTCCGCCTTCCAATGTCCTGCCTGCTTGCAGATGAAGCACTTGCCCTTCGGCTTCTTCACTCCAGCTTTAAATCCACTTTCTTTCTTGAACCAACTTGTTTCTTCTTCTTCTTTCCTTTCGGTTTAGAAGTAGAACCATTTTCAAGATAGTGAATTTGAGCATTGTGACGAAATAACCCTTCTGCTGCTTGAAGTTCTGTCAGTAGTTCCCCTAATGAATAAATCCTTTTATTCATATTATAGTTCATGCGGAACTGCTCAAAACTTCTAGGTAGCGTTTGGAGGATCATATCGATCCGGGTTTCCCCATCAATTTCTCCTCCAAGGATCTGTATTTCGTTCGGATAAGCCATCATCTTTAGGATATGATCCCTTACGGAGTACCCTCTTGCATGGTGGTCATCATTATCTTTCTCATTGCTTCTTGCCTAGAAGTCCTACTCTGATGACCAAAGAGTTCCTTGAGATTATATCATAAATCGTTGGTAAATCTTGATGTCGATGTTGCAATACATTTGACATTGAAGCCAAAATGTAACACCGCGCCATCTTATATGCTTTACCCATTTCCTATGATATTCAATCTCCTCTTGGGTAGATTCACCATAGGTGCATCAGGGCATTGCTCATCAAGATAAATTTATAGCTTTCAGAAGAAGAACAATGTCCGTGTTTCTTTTCCAATCTATGTAATTTGGAAGTCTATTTGTTGAAGTATGATGGACATGGGTTGAAAGACATCCTAAGAATCACAAATAACTTTTGGTCAGAACTCTAAATTTAGAATAATATTGATTCCTCAAACAATACTATTTTAAATTAACCAACACCTTAAAACACCGTG